>NW_008751716.1:306865-401189 GCF_000715545.1 Opisthorchis viverrini
AACCTTGAGCTCAAATGAGGCACCTGGGGCGATATCACACTTAGAACCATCCTCAGAAATCCAGGAAAAATTTATTCAACTTCCAGCCGACATATTCAGCGAAAGATCGATTTTCAAAAAAAATGACAAAAGTGTTGATCGGCGCTACTGAACATCAAGCGTAATACGCAAGACCTAAATGCTATTTCCACGGCCTCACTGTGTTAGACCAAAAATCTAATTAGGTATGTGCTACTAACAAAATTAATAGTAACATGTTGAGTAATTTGAGATTGACAAACCGAGTATAACTTACCGCTCAATCGAAGGTCACACCAATAGAAGCGGTTTTTTCGGCAGAAGAGTTTATGGTGATTGCTGCTGGTTGATGTAACTAGTTGCCAACTTACCTCTTCTTGAAGCTAAAAAACTTTGTTCCGTGGTGCAGAGATCAACACATAATCAGGTGATTAACTTCATTGCAATGGTGTTTTCAATGAACTGCACAAACGTCTGGTAATGTACGACAGTTGAACCCTTAAAAGTAACATGGTTTTCATGATGAAGAAAGGTACCTTTAAACTGGAGTTACGGTATGGAGATACGTAGGATGACAGTCCAAGTGGATCCTTGATTTTCCAGGAATAAATCTGGACCCCTTAAAACCCTATAACATGAGTGTAATGTGGAACTGCTCATGTCGTATTATTTGTCGGTCGATAGAACATCACTGTATTCCATAAACAGAGTTTTCGTGTTAAGAGCCCAAACAACGCCGTATCAGCTTCTCCTAGTCTTACTTTTTCAAAATGGCATTCAAAATATCCTGTGTATGATATTATCTTAGCCCCCAGGTGAGATCTTGACGTACAGTTAGCAACAGATGCGGTGTATTAGCCTCTTGTGCATATCTTATAGATGTAGTATAGTTGTATAGTTGTACTGTACCATGGAACATATTGTGGAATGGAGTGACAGTGTATCTGACAGATGATATTTGAAGGCGCCTTGATTGTAAGATAATCCTCAGTGGTACATTGTAACTAATATAGGAGACGGAGGTGAGATGTCCGTAGTTAGAGCGCGGAATGTCCGCGGTTCGAACCCGACATCGGCCTCTCGACTTCCCCTGTCTAGGTTTGGGCAACTTGGCGGTACCCCATCCCTCGTGCTTCCATCGGGTTGTATAGCGGTCGGGGACCGAAAGTGTGCTACAGCTGAACGGTTTTTATTTATTTATTTATTTATTTATTTATTTATTTATTTATTTATTTATTTATTTATTTATTTATTTATTTATTTATTTATTTATTTATTTATTTATTTATTTATTTATTTATTTATTTATTTATTTATTTATTTATTTATTTATTTATTTATTTATTTATTTATTTATTTATTTATTTATTTATTTATTTATTTATTTATTTATTTATTTATTTATTTATTTATTTATTTATTTATTTATTTATTTATTTATTTATTTATTTATTTATTTATTTATTTATTTGGGGCTAAAATGGCTTGATTCGGAAATCCTGTAGAGGGTCAACTAGCGGCTTAAGGGTTTGTAGCAGTAAGTAACTGGATCACGCGTCGCAAACACCACATCACGTAATAGTCCCTGTCCTACTGGCAACCTTAGCCGACTACATGTACAAATTTCCCATCATCCTGTAGAGGGTCAACTAGCGGCTTAAGGGTTTGTAGCGGTCAGTAACTGGATCACGCGTCGCAAACACCACATCACGTAATAGTCCCTGTCCTACTGGCAACCTTAGCCGACTACATGTACACTATAATTTCCCATCCATTTTTGTTTACGCTGCCATCACCTGCCCAGGCTTACGAACTTTAACATCAGGTCAAGTTGCATTCATGTTTGTGCAATTATCAAACACGAATGGACACACCTCTCTTCACACTGCACACAATAATTAGGCTTGCAACTAGGTTCAAATGCACACACACACACACTCGCGCGCGCAAAGGACAAGAAGTCAACAGAGCACGACCAATTTCCACGGGTAACTACGGGACGTGTAGCAGCTATACTGCGGGGAAGACACGTCCCGCGTCCGGGACATCACTCAGAAACTGTCAGCAGTTGTCCTCCCTACTTGCATTGTATTTATTTTTATCAAGTACACATAACTTTTGTGATCATCATCATTCTGGTAGGACAGACATTTGTCAGTGCTTGTCACCTGGTGACCAACCTAAAGGCGTTACAACCAGGTCACTAATAGCGTACCGACGAGAAATAAAATTTCACCTGTAGATGACTACACACTTTATACTGTTGAAAATCGGGCGCAGTTGATCCAATACCACACATCAGAAGCCAAAAGCGATTTAGACCGTCAACACGAAAAACTATTTCGTTGTTTGTAATGTACTACTCACGAGGTTGCTGAAAATCCGTCGACAGCCCACGACCGGTTTCGCCCTTTTTGGGGCTCATCAAGTAGAGGCAGTCCCGGGTTTCCGTCAACCTTATGTGCTACTTGGAACCAAATTGCGCGAAATTAGCGAATATACACTCGTTTGCAAACTAATTTGGTTTTGCTGAATCTCTCGTTTGTGATGTTCTCGTTATTTCTCTGAGATACCCAGAATCTGCCATTCTCCTTTGGTTACCATCCTAGTCTTCTCGGAGCAAAGACTAAGATTTTTACGGACAGAAAGAAGGCCAATCCGCTTCCGTATACTAAGTCCAGACCATAACTGTTACCACAAAAATGATACCTATCAGCATAAACCATATTCGATGTGCTCCACGATATGATATCTGGTGGGATGATTCTTCTCAGGAAAGCATCTCTTGAGGGGTCACTTTAATTAGGGACAACAATATTTTGACATTTTCTGGTGTTCTTCCTCGTAACCAAAAATGTTCAGATTTAATTGCAGGAATAGTTTGTAACTGATCACGTAAGCCCTACATGTGTTTTCCGTTTGAAAATCCCGACACGAGCACTGGGACCCTAAGCGGCTTTGCTGATAACTCGTGACTATGCAAACATTATACTAGTCACCCCAAAAACAGACGCACGGGAAGTGATCTACCGGTATTAATCATCAAGGATCGTATCCAAGATTATCTTGGCTTAAGCCTACTTTAGAATTTCCTCGATAGCATTTATACAGTGAACAATATAAACTGGAAATCTGTATCTTGAATGAGCTAAAGTACAAGGTAAAGGTGAGGATCAATGGTGCCACACCATGGTACATACAGTATACCCCTGTTATGGACCATTCAACCCCAATCCAGAACAGTATGAGTTCAACTTCCCCCCCCCCCAAGGGATTCGTGAAATCCTCAATGTGGACAAAGTTGGTTCACAGGTTGACACCATTTTTAGGTGCTAAACTTATCTCTGTCCTCAAGGTACTTTGAATGGATTCCAACTATGTCCTCCTAGACAATAAGGTTTCTTCTCCCCTGTTAGTTTATACCCAATGGTATTCTCCTAGTTTTCTTGAAAGAAGACTGAAAGTTAGGTGGACTATCGAATTTCATACGCTTTAGCTTCACGGTTAGAATGCATCGCTGTTTGATACGGTCGATCAAAGGGTGGATGCTGTAGTAAGCCGTGCACGAGAAATAATAAAGCAACGATTTTTTCTGTTTTTCTTGCATTTTGGGAAGCGGGCGCGTTTCAGCCTGGTGCAAATGGGTGCGACTGCCGCATGGCAACAAAGTGCAGCTATCCGTTTATCGAATATAAGCGTGTATTGTAAGTTGTGTCCTCAACGCACGTAAATATTTGATGCGTTTGTGACGCTGATTGCTGTAGCGCATGTGATAAGCACGAAATAGGTGCTAATTACAGGGCCAGAAATATTTCATTTGTACTGACCGAGGTTACAAAACGCGAACTTTAGACATAATTTCCCAACTGTTTGTGGTAAACTGAAAAGCGACAAATGTCAATGGCAAGAGTTGGGTTGGTGATGGGCAGCAGCTTGAGGTATCGAGATGAAGAGTGACTGCAGTCAAAAACATAGCTAGCAGTTTTACTGTTAACGTTTAACGAACAAGAAAGAAGGCACACGTGAATTGATGGTTTAGAATTGAGCTAACCAATCAAATTGTCACAGTCCAGTTTCCGAAATCTGCTGTACATCAGTGAATGACCTCATTTTGGAAGCAATGGAATGAACCACCGGTAGCAGATCAGAGCGTGGAGCTGGATAGGAGTTGTACAAGGTTTACAGATAGACATCCAATCGCAAAGATTGTTCCAAAGATCGAACCAAGGTTAAATTGGGAGTGTTTTATGGGTGGGCTTCAAGCAACTAACTGCCCTTGTTTCAATTGCCATTCTCAACAGTCCCTTGGATTGTGCCGTCAGCTTTCGATGTAAAGGACTAACAGAGGTGCCATTATCGGACTTGTGCTAACTGACTTGTAGTAACGTCTTGGTTTAACCGTGGAATAATTTGTTCTCATTACTTTCAACTACTACTTCGATCTATTCATCTTTGGAAGGCTATTCAGGATATCTCAGTAGTAAATTTACCATGTCATAGCTGTAAAGTTCAAGTGTCGAATACAATGGATATTTCACTTGCTATCGCCTCAGTTCTGAATTCGTCACTATTCAAGACCTGATGCTCCCCTTAGACTGAAAAATATTTGGATCAGTAGACCGAACACAGTTAAGGTTGGTAGGATAGAAGGATTTCCAGTTACTTTGGCCTGAAGAGATTTTGTCGTCCGATGGTTATAATTAACTAACCGGTCACCGACAACTGGAGCAAATGAGTGCTTGAATGATGCTTGCTTGCTTGATGCTCGGAACACACTGATGACTAGCAATTAATGTAAAAGCAATTGTAGTGTGACACTATCCCTGAGCTTGATCCTTTGCTTCTGACTGCTCGACATACATTGCTACTTTCAGTACTGATGGGATGTAGCCTTTCGTATCCTGTGATGAAAACAGCATTAGTTATAGATACGCTTGGCTCTTAGGATTTCAACCAACGCTGTCTTCGGAGGTTTCTACTTGAATAAGCATAGCGATTGGTTTGACGTTTTCAAACCCATAATATTGATAATTTCCGAAGGATTCTGTGACGAAAGAGAGCCTTACCGTGCACCGTGGTCACAAGTCAACTATCAGCTTAGGCATTTTCGCGCACATACTGATTCAGTCATTCACTAGTAACCATTCATTAGGTAACTGAAAACACTATCAATATAATAAACGAGAATTTCCCGTTGAAACCAACTTGGTATGCAGAAAGGTGTATGAGTCGACCAGTCGTTTAGTTCAGGTATTATCAGCTGCTATTTTCGGTTACGTTTTAAAACAGGCAGCAACGCAATCGCATGTTAAGCGAAGTATGACCACTCGTGTATTTATATACCAGAGGCCACATGGGAAGGCCAGAAAAACGAGAATATGTTTCAAGCCATCGACTGATGGCAGATGGCTACATACAAGTTCTCTACGGTGCAGTCTCTCCTGATGAACCATGACACGCAGTTCGTCCGTTTACTTGAATCAGGTAGGGGGGAAATTTGGTTCCAGTTGCTCAAACTAGATAGATAGATAGATAGATAGATAGATAGATAGATAGATAGATAGATAGATAGATAGATAGATAGATAGATAGATAGATAGATAGATAGATAGATAGATAGATAGATAGATAGATAGATAGATAGATAGATAGATAGATAGATAGATAGATAGATAGATAGATAGATAGATAGATAGATAGATAGATAGATAGATAGATAGATAGATAGATAGATAGATAGATAGATAGATAGATAGATAGATAGATAGATAGATAGATAGATAGATAGATAGATAGATAGATAGATAGATAGATAGATAGATAGATAGATAGATAGATAGATAGATAGATAGATAGATAGATAGATAGATAGATAGATAGATAGATAGATAGATAGATAGATAGATAGATAGATAGATAGATAGATAGATAGATAGATAGATAGATAGATAGATAGATAGATAGATAGATAGATAGATAGATAGATAGATAGATAGATAGATAGATAGATAGATAGATAGATAGATAGATAGATAGATAGATAGATAGATAGATAGATAGATAGATAGATAGATAGATAGATAGATAGATAGATAGATAGATAGATAGATAGATAGATAGATAGATAGATAGATAGATAGATAGATAGATAGATAGATAGATAGATAGATAGATAGATAGATAGATAGATAGATAGATAGATAGATAGATAGATAGATAGATAGATAGATAGATAGATAGATAGATAGATAGATAGATAGATAGATAGATAGATAGATAGATAGATAGATAGATAGATAGATAGATAGATAGATAGATAGATAGATAGATAGATAGATAGATAGATAGATAGATAGATAGATAGATAGATAGATAGATAGATAGATAGATAGATAGATAGATAGATAGATAGATAGATAGATAGATAGATAGATAGATAGATAGATAGATAGATAGATAGATAGATAGATAGATAGATAGATAGATAGATAGATAGATAGATAGATAGATAGATAGATAGATAGATAGATAGATAGATAGATAGATAGATAGATAGATAGATAGATAGATAGATAGATAGATAGATAGATAGATAGATAGATAGATAGATAGATAGATAGATAGATAGATAGATAGATAGATAGATAGATAGATAGATAGATAGATAGATAGATAGATAGATAGATAGATAGATAGATAGATAGATAGATAGATAGATAGATAGATAGATAGATAGATAGATAGATAGATAGATAGATAGATAGATAGATAGATAGATAGATAGATAGATAGATAGATAGATAGATAGATAGATAGATAGATAGATAGATAGATAGATAGATAGATAGATAGATAGATAGATAGATAGATAGATAGATAGATAGATAGATAGATAGATAGATAGATAGATAGATAGATAGATAGATAGATAGATAGATAGATAGATAGATAGATAGATAGATAGATAGATAGATAGATAGATAGATAGAAGATAGGATAGATAGATAGATAGATAGATAGATAGATAGATAGATAGATAGATAGATAGATAGATAGATAGATAGATAGATAGATAATAGATAGATAGATGGATAGATGAAAACTAACGTTGCAGGAACCAGCTACGAGTCTGCATTTAATCAAAATATTCCGTTGTTTTTTCCAAGATTGTCCGATAGAAAACAAGCGTTTTCTACACCCTCTACATTGTATTTCTTGGGTATTTCTGCTAAACTTTTCTCTGGGAGAAAACACATTGTTTCCGTGATGACCATAAGTCATGAAAAATAGTTTATGAGTCGTTCCAGTCATCAGCGAGGGATAGCAAACTTCTTCCGCGACACTCAGCAATTACCGGCTACACGAAAAAGTTTCGATTGCGTTTTAATTTATGATGAAACGGAGGCGGTCAGAAGAGCTTGCTTGTCTGCAACCAGAAGCTGTCGAATGCATGCATGCACTGCGCGAGACCTTGTAACCCTTGTCGCTTACCCGGTATTTCTACTGCGCACGTATAAATATGTATATCAGGAAAGTCAGATTCCTGAAAGCAACTTCAGAACGCCCGGAACCTACTGCTCCACCAAAAACAACTAAAAAGCCGGCAAGCATCCAGGCCAATCAATCATTCAATCAATTCAGCAAGACCTGATGAGTGTTCTTGCGGCCACAGAAGCACGACCGAATGCGATCAGCGTTCAGGCTTTTCACAGAGGCACGATCGATATTGATAGGTGATCACTAACGCCTATCAGACAGCCTGGACCAATGTCAGAAGGTTCCCTTTAAATAGCGTGGGGCTGTTGTAACTTTTGCTCTCGCACTCGCTCTCTCACTTACTCGCTTGTTCGGAATACAGCTGTTGTTTTCCCTTCTGTGAGTCTTTTCTCTCCGACACTAGGCACTGGAGCGGGTCAGCAGCAGCACACACAGATTGCCGAATCAGCAGATATAACAATGTACTAAGTCTTTGTACACGCGGCAAGAGCCTTGGGTTCGCGAAGTGGAAGTTGCCCACTCAGTGCTTGAAATATGCAGGTTCATGCAGAAAGATTCCGTTATGAAAGGTAAACACATGGACACTGTGCGGTTGAGACACAGTGCTTCAGTCAGCGAAAAGTGCAGTGACTACCTTGCACCATTAAAGCTCATGTGGACTATTCAAATAACCACCGGGATTGAGAAAACTATATATCCGCTTGCAAATTGATGCGAGCAACGCCTTAGTCTAGAGGGGGATCAACCCATTGTTTATGACAAGCTTTGCTGGAGTGTATAACGCCAGTGCTGCCTTGAGATTCTTCCGGAACGTCAACCACGAGCAACGATGTTGAACCATATAGCAAAGTGTGCGAGGAATCAGACCTTCTAGGAGAGACACTTTCGGATATTTTTGGATATTTCATTCGACCAGTAAACAGCCAATTCCAAGAGACCACCATAAAATTCTCTTAGATCTTCCAGTAGGTAATAGCCCGAGCAAGCAATCAAATGAGTAGTTTCGTTACTTGTTAGGAGGTTGGCTGATTCTATTGGCCTATCTACAGTGATGGTTTTGAGCCTAGGGACAGACAGAGCCACACAGTGGTCTGTCTGAGAGGGTATGTTTTTAGCGCGATCCGTTGGATGAATTACTTGACTCTTGCTGCACTGAAAGACGCTCCGCAGGCAGGAAATAATGTCTCGTACACAATCCGTGTCATTTTTGGTGACCTTGTCCTGTTTTCAACCCTGTTAGTTGTGGCATTTTCGAAATGATGTCACCAACAAATAGTCAACAAAGTTCAACGTGTCCTATCGATTCTGATGACGAAATTTTTCGAGTTTTCACTGAACAATTTCCTCAGAAAAATTACTGTTCTGAGACTAATAGTTGTACATCGCTTACTCTGAAGCGACGTTACCCAAATAAAATTAATATGAGGCGGAAACGAATTCGGTTTTTGATAAAACGAGGAAACACGGGGGCCTGGTTTCGCTCACCTCCACCTTCAATGTGACCGAATTCAGGACATAAATAAATCGATGCGCTGCACACCAAATGTTCCCGGCCACAGCAAGCATCCTTCTGACCACGATTGGTTCTTCATTGTCTGGTTGTATTTTCAGCAGTCGGGGTGAATCAACGTCCCACAGGCCATCTAGTGAAAAAATGACAAAATTTTTCACAGGTGCACACACATTCCACGTGTGTTTTTTTTCAGGGGAAAAATTTCAACAAATTTTACTACATAATGGAACAATTAAAAAGGGCGAATTTTACACTTCAATAGTGTGCATGGTAAAACCTGGTGTTTCCGTCTCACAAGAAAGTCAAGGGCTTCATGTAAAAAATTCACGTGACTTGACTGAGCGATTTGTCAAAGATGAACTCTTCTCCTCAGGCAACTCCTCCGAAGTTACGAAGTGATCGTACAGACAACTCAATTCTTAAAAATTTTATGTAAAAGACGTTAGGTTTCAGCGTGACAGTCAGTTAAGAATATCCTTACGTGAGGTCGGGCGATAAGCTCACACAAATGTGCCAGCTAATCAATACGAAAATAACACGTTTAGAATTCAATCGATAGGTTGGCTGCACCCATAAAGGATACGGCGCGAATGCATTTAGCTTGAGTTTGGTAAGAAAGCTTCGAGCTTTTAGGATGTATTGTTGGTGAGGCGAACCATGTCGGTTTCTGAGCATGGTGAAGGAATGACTGTTTACAATGGCATCAGGTGTGAATCACACTCGAACGCCATCGGAGCGGCGAACAGTTTGTCCAGGCAAAAATACACTGGTCAACACTGACATCTGGTTGCATCCTGTTAGCCTGTACTATGGAGATTTTGAGGTCAGCTAATTCACACAATTTCTTCACTGAAGGATTAGCGCAATCATGTCAAGCCAGAAAACTTTTAAATTAAAGTCCTCCGTGTACAGCCCGTGTGATCCGTTTGGTCGGCTAGGAGCCGGGTGAATGTGAAGTTCCTAGTCCTGCTGGTTAGATGTATTCTTCATCAGCGTGTAAACGAAATTGACTGCTTTGTGTGATTTGAGTGACATGTGATAAGTGCATACCAACCTTGGAGGAAATGGTTCAAGTCGTCTAATAATAATTAATTACGCATGAGCTTGAAAAGCGGTCGAGTGCGAAATTGACGATGGATTGTCTTATGCGACGCCAATAAGTTTCGCGGAATACAGAACCGGTCCACAGTGCCTCGCGGGGGAGTTCATTGATCCGTTTTGCCATATCCTAAGGACTGGTGTTGTTCAAGCTGATCCTTAGTCAATAGGGTTGTAAAGATGTTCAAGTGGAAAATCTGAACCAAAGATATGAACCGCTGGTCTTACTTATAGACTAATAGTCAAGTCCACTTCGAATCGCACAGTTTAATGCTCATCACACCCAACGATCCCCTGATCACAGCTCGTTAAAGTAAACGTGAACTGAGTTTTTTGTATGCGAAACAAATTGTAAAGCACTCTCTTTTTAAAGGTATGCTTTATAAAAATAGCTAACCAGAAATCACCCCCTTGGTGCGCTAAGAGAGCGTCAACTCACAGACCTTCCAGGTTCAAAGTGGCTTTACAGCCGTTGCAACTGAGGCTAATGTGAAACCGAATAGGTTAATGGTTTTGTTGAAACTATCCTTAGTTTGTTGGAACAATTGTTTGCCTTTTTGAAAAAGATGCAAAAATATAGCAAGGAGATTTTACACTGTTTCAAAATCCAACTGGTATTTTCACTTTTTATCAAGGATACCGTTTTGAAACGTTCGTTTTTAGCTTTGTCGCTGTTCTATAGATTGTATAAATCTGAAGTGATTACGGAGAAAGGTTGGTTGGTAGCTAAAAATTCCCTCCTCGAAAAAATAAAAAACGCAAAACGTAATGTGGTGATTGACAGTACAGCTCCATAGGAAGAAAATGCATAAGTGGTGATACCATTTCGTCATAAGTGTGTCACGCACAGTGACAAGAAGCCGATCGGTATTCTACATTTGAAAAAGGGCCTGAAATGAACTGAGGATTATAATGCAAAAGAGAAAACATATTTCAAACTGTGTCTTTTACAGTTCAAATCCGAATAGTGGAGGTGTGTCCGATGGCAATCCTGTGTTACTGGCCCCAAAATGCTTGCATTTTCTCGGTTATCCGGCTGATAGTTATTCATTATTCGGAAAATGCATGGTTACTTCTCTCTAGGTCTTGATCACCCTCCATAATGGGCCTGACTGGTACGAACGGAATGAACTCAACGTGACACTAAGTCTGTAATTCACCCCTAAACTTCGCTTGAATGCCCGATGGACTGGTATTACGAATGGACAATGTTCAGAATGACATAAATCAATGTGAATTCCTCCTTGGTATCGCTGCGCATGTAACGATGATAAAAACTGACATCGCATGCAAAATATCCCAATGTTTTGGCTAGGATATATTTTAAAACAGAGAGAAGGATTGACACTTTATTCTTCCGACTTTGAAGTCAACAGCAGAAGTGTGTAGTGCTTGGGAATTTAGTTCAGAGTATTTAAAAAAACTTGTCTTGCACAGTAATCCACAGCAAAAAGTGTGCGAATATGTTATAGTGAAAAATGGGTAATAATTTTTTCGCATATTTACAATAAGAATGTCTTGATTTCCAAACATTGAATTCTTTGATACATATACGGTGCTCCGAGCACACCGAGCCATTGAAATCAGAAGTATCCTTATGTAAGCGACACGATTACAACACGTCTGCAGGGCGGAACTCATTTCTGGGTTTTCAACTAGATGGTTCAGTTATTAAGAGGAAGCACTATGAAATAAGTATATTGTTTTACTCAACCAGTTCACTTCCGCTCCAAATGCCTGTTGTGATAATCAGTGGACTCCTCTCAACTTGGCAAACATACAACGAGCAGCGAACAGAAAGGCGGTCATACTGAATTCCAGGGAGTGGTCATAGATCAAAGCCTCAGCACGGGGCACCAGATGCAAGGAAAACCCGTCTCCATAAAACACACTAGGCTGTCACTCAGTTAAAAAACTTTTAGGGTTGAGAAAACTCTAATCCATCGTTTAATCGTTCTAAAATAACTGTTTTACCCTAAACCTTACCTGAGTTTCTGTCGTAGACCAGGAAATCCCCATTCACACAGGCAACAAAGATTCTCACATCCAAGTGGAGAATGCTGTTGACGGCAGAAGACAAATCGACGCGCTGTCTCTGTCGGCTGGTTTTGATATTATCCGTGGCATAAAATATGAAAATACTGGAACACAAAGAGAGGGTGAACAAGGTGATTCATGAGGGTATCGATGACCCAAAGGCGACAACCATTCATTCGGTGAAAGAGACAACAACGACTTGCTTTTCGCAAAACATGATGTTGACCTCAGTTTTTTCATCACGGTGTTGAGGGAATGACAAAATTTGGTCGGTCGTAAACAGTATGAGTGCGAACGGGCATAAAGTATCGACTGATGCGCAGCTATATTTCTGACAATTTCATGTTTTTTTCAAATTAAACGGTGCAAATGTGTTTCGCTAAACATATGTCTGCACAATTTCACAAATCTGGAGTACAGAAGTACACTTGTGCCTTTTAGCTGAAGATTCTTAAAAGATTCGGTTGGTAAAGGTTTTGCTGACATTAAGTAGTTCCGACTTAAATATATGTATTTCGGATATCTGGAACTCGACAGTGTCTACCGAAGAATCACCTTCCATTGCCATCCTTTTGAATCCTGTCTTGTATGTGTTTCACCGCTTCCGTGAGTTTGATGCCCCACAGCACAGCCATTCCTTCATACATCTTTAAATAAGCTATAAAATGCGATTGTAGTAAGGGGGTGTTCGTGAAGCAAAGGGAGTCTTGCTCTAGTGCGTATCGTGCATAGCAAGCACTCTTTGGGTGAAACTCGATGGGATAAAGAAGGTTAAGAAACTGCTAAGTTGCCCAAACCTAGACAGGCGCGAACGAGCATTCGGTGTTGGGCTTGAACCGTTGACCTTATTTTCAGTACCCGATAAGCCACATTGAGCTCGGTGTACAAGTAAAGAGAGTGAGTTTACAGGAAGAAATATTATATACAGATGGAGTGTGGCCGATGTGAAATTCTTCCAGCTGCAGTGCGCGACCTAAGCTTGTGGGGATAATGGAAAGATAGGCATATGTCAATGGAAGTGACCAAAATTCATTTCTCTACTGGGCGATCAACTTTTTTTCCAACTCGGTTGGGTATATTCCAGAGGTAGGCGATGGCTAAAGAAGTTATGAAGACATACTGATCATACATGCTTGCGCAAAGCGATTTCGAGGCGTCAACGGAGTCATCTTGTTTGACAACAAATGACAAAACATCGATATATAGGGGTTGGCGATCTCGAATAACTCAATTCACATGTTTGTTATCTCTGACTGCGGTTCCCGCCCCAGTTTCTAACGCCGGCAAAAGAGCCAACGATAAGGAACACAATAGGTTTGTTGCGAACATGCGTGCGAATGCAGAACTTACGAGGAACCTCATGCTATTTGAATTTTACTTTCATCATTTCAGGCTGTTGCTGAATTGTTTGAATGCTTGATTGGCCTGGGTACTTGCCGGCTTTCCTATTGAGATTTCGGTGGAGTTTTAGGGTCTCAGTAGGTTTCGAGCTTTCTGGATTGCTCTCAGGAATCTGACCTTCCTGATAACGTTCTCTTCAGATTTGGGTTCACCAGCTTATCCCAATCAAAATTAAAAACTAAATACGCGTTGTTGAAAATAGCATAGCAAGCAAAAACCTCTAGTGAATATGTGATGACGTGAAAAACGGAAAGGCCTAAGATTTGTGAACGAAACTATTTGGGTTCGACTCGTTCACAAGGCTTTGCTCTCTTGTACTTGTTTCAAGTAAGCATAATAGAAAGATCACCAAAGGTATACAAGTTCCTAACGAGAGGAGATTCAATCACAAACCTGTCAGCCATCAAACAACTAGCCTTACTTTGAACTGCGAAGGCTGATCAGTATCGTGCTAAGCCCTTGTGGAGGCAAGTTATGTCACCTGTTTTAACGACCACAGGTGCACGACGCAGTGGACACTGGTTGCTCTAAACTACTACCTCAAGTGCTTGTTGATATTCCATCACTAGCAGACATTTCGCAGTTTCAGTTAAGTAATTTTTCACGTTTGATACCTGTTTAACTGTCACATATACGGAAAGCACTGCAATGGGTTGTTGAGCTAAAAAACCTACAGGACTTCTGACAGATGGACTTCTGACGGACCAAGAAATGATGAGCCATCCACTCGTTGGCGGGCTGAACCTTGGTTGAACAGTCAGTTCAACTTGAATGAACAGAGTAGTGTGGGTTGAAAATCTCCTTTGGTTAAACAAAACAAAAAATCCATTGTTTTGTTTTCACTTCTTGCAGTGTGAGTGACAATCAAACTACTTGTGCATTTGAAGGAAATGCAGAGTCGTACGCATACCTTGATTCGACGATTCCAAATTCCCACTTTTAATCGACTTTTCCATCCAAATGAATATTTTGGTATTGGTTTTTTTGTGGAGGTTACAACGTACCGTACTATTTGCACACGCATAAATAGTTTTTTTATGGTCAGTTCTCAAAATATTGATATGTACTTTTGCGCTGTAGCACTGTAAGTCTTTCGCGATTAAGGCAGTCTGGCATTAAGATAATCTAGTGATTTGATCTGATCGATACTAGAAGACAGAAAAGTTACTGTGCTTCCTAGGCGTTTAGATAATTTGCACCTAAATGGAGATGACAGCTTAAACAAGATATTTCAGTAGGAAAACTGGAAGTTATTTAGGCAGTCAAAGTAATATCTAGTATTCTACGTTTGTGGCGTGCTCTTCTCTGGTATGCATCGTACTTTAACAAGCGCTAGATAGAACGGCAGAAGACAAATTTTTCTATTACTCACCATCCTTCTTCCGTTCCCAGCCACATGGTTGGACGGTGAGGATCCAGAAGTCTCGGGTTCTTGTCTGTTCTTGCCGGTGCTATATAAGGTAGAAGTTTGAAAAGACACCACAAGCAAAATATCAATAAGGCTGGCAAAAATGAGTATACGAGACTATTTGCTGTATACCCTGGATACTTAATATTAAACACAAATTTCCAAGAGATGCCACTTCCATGAAGCGTCCAAAACAGCACTCCTCATTAGCGTCGGTCCTCCAAAGGAAGACCATCATAAGAAAAGGCCGAATGTCCAGTTTATTCAGTATGGTATCAGTGGGCATTTATCAGCTAGCTTAGCTAGTTGTGTCCTACTCACTGACATTCAGATAGCATCCTAAAATATTTTATAAGTCTTTTCCAACAGGTGTTGAAATTCTTCCGTGGGACACAAGTTCTCAACCTACTTAGGGAGTGGTAAAGCCAGCTGTGAGTTGCAGTAATAATAATGCGAATCACTTAAGAAGGCCAAAAACTTATCCCTGATTGAAAAAAGTTCAAACAACAGAATAAACCGTTTAAAAACCAAAAGTACAAGCCTACAAGAACGTCCAGACTATGAGAAGAATGATGGCGGTTAAACAAAGCATGCCGCAACAGCAGTGTCTTGTGAAAATGGTCTTCAACTGAAGCTTCTACTTATGTAATGCTGTGCATCAAAAACTCAAATGGTGTTTCTTCTTTCAAGGAATCCACTTTGTCTTTTTAGGGAAATCTCAAGCAACTGTTTGGAGATGACAGCATGTTTCCTAGCGCAGATCACAAAAATGAAGTAGGTTTACTTCGGACCAGTTCGAGCTAGTTGGAATAGACTTTGTTGCTTTGGTCTCCGTTTGTTTTTAAAATTCACTAACCTGGTTACTTCGCCGCTTGTCCCGATGGAGTTTTTGTGTCAGAAGCAAGACGCTGTCCAAGACTAAACTCACTGTTCAAAAACTGTTTTCGAAACAGGAAACCACGATTTTCTGATCTAACAAACTGGTCATAAGACTGCTGTTGAAGACTCTCCGACAGCTCAAGGTTGGTTTCGTCCTGCTTGGGGCTCGTCAGACCAGCACTGTCCTTAAATTTCTGTCCATCAGTTATGTGTCTCTTCCACGCGGACTCAAATTTTATGCGATTCGTTCACTGACAAACTAAGTTTCTTTTAACCTGAAACTCAACCGAACCAACTGGGATAATACACGGTGATATTTCGAGTATTCTACGAAGTGAAACATGAGGCGACCTTTGTACACAAAATCCAGTTGAGGAATACCATAAACTAGAGGTCTACCAATTTTTCAATTAAGTGTATTTTTAAAACCAAATTAGCTTGCAAATGAGTTATTTCGAGGGTGATATTTCGAGTATTCTACGAAGTGAAACATGAGGCGACCTTTGTACACAAAATCCAGTTGAGGAATACCATAAACTAGAGGTCTACCAATTTTTCAATTAAGTGTATTTTTAAAACCAAATTAGCTTGCAAATGAGTGTATTTCGAGGAAACCATATTCCTAATTGTCTTCACTCTGGAGGCATTGCAGGCAAAAGGGATTGACCTCACACTTTGCTGAATCGGTTGCCTGAAGGCCCTGTTTGTAAGCCCTCTTTCAGATTGATAGGTTAAATGACACGGCACAGAGTTGTCTCAAAAATAACCTGTTTTTGGACGGCATATTGTTTACGATCCTTCAGGGTACCGAATAACATAGGAATCCCGTTCCTAATTTGAAGGAATACTTTTTTCCACGAGTTTCTTGGACAGGTCAGTTTCATACTCGAAAATGCCACTACGAGCTGTTTTAGGCACTTTGAGAAACCATAGTTTAAATTGCATGAGAAGCTCAAGCCCCTTCACACAAACTCACTCACGATCGGACAGGATGAAATCGGTAGTGGCGTAATTCGATGTTGCCTAAGTTCGCATCTCTAGTGACCGAATCCGTCAGCCCTTAGTCTACCTAAACCATCAGCTGAGTGTTTTAACACATGGTCATTTGATGCGGTGTTTGGTCGGACACCACACCAAATCAGCTGTTTAAGGTGGTTCTTGTCACGTTGGGTCATGTGAACATTCCCAGAACATGGAGCAATTCATCCGATCGATTTCAAAATCCATACATTATATCGTGGAACTCCACGACTATACCAGTCGTAGGGTGATGACTAGATGTTAAAGAACAGCTGTTTAACTGTTCTAAAATTTTCGGAAATCAAACTCACTTTCAATTTCCACTGTGGAGTTTGGAAGATCATCGGAGTTTGATTTGGAATTCATTTGTGTATTTTGACTTGAAGTGGATGTTTCTTCTTGTACATCTTGTTCAGCCTCACTGACATCACTTGAATCCGAAGCATCAGATGCCGGGATTTCCGGATCGTTCGTTGTTGTGTCGACCGGTGCAGCTGCCACCCCCTCCACCTGATCGACTTCTGTTTTCGATGACTCAAGATTCACCGTCTGTTCTTTGAACTGGCACGGTGATGGACTGGACACCGAGGTAGATTGGTCAGGTTTGAATAAAGTCTCATCGGACGGATGTGGCGTAGCTAATATTCCCGCGTTGTCCAGATCCATTTGTAGACTCTCTTTAGCGATGGGCGTATCGGGTGGTGTAGGTTCAGCAGATGGAAGGTGGATAGTTGTGTCCTCTACTCCCGGTTGATTCTCCATCAATGCTTCGGTTTTCGTGTCTGTCGAACTGAGACTTGAAATATCAGTGAACGACTCGTCGGTTGATTTGGAGGCAAACTGTCGAAACGGATGCACAGATTTAGTCTGTTTGGCTAAACTTTGACTTTCTGCAGTTCCCTCTAGGCCATCCTCTGACTTTGACAGAGTCATCCGTTGCCGTAATAGACGCGCCTTTTCTCCGGCCGTACGGTGTTGTCCACTAGCTCCAGCGATATTGCCCGATAGCCTGTAAGAAGAACATGGTTGTCGCGATGATGGTATCCAAAAGTTGTATACTTTCACATATAAAAAATGAAACCGTATAGTCTCATGTAGTTTTAGGCATACTTTTCAAGTATATTTTGATGGATTGAGAGTTGCATGTGTGAATAAGCCACGGCAGTCTATTAGAGACAGAGAGGGAGTACAATTCGCCAACCTGTATTTCCTCACTAATTAAGATAGGGTTAGACATGTTTTTCATCGTCCCGAAAGCTACTGCCGTCCTTTAATTAGCCAGTAGGACCAGTTCTTGAACTGTTGAATTCTTTCCTTTACGCATCACTCTGAAGAACGTAAAATCATTTGGACCAGTTTAAGTTCATCCTCGTAGTAGGTCCTCACTTACAAAGATGAACATTGTGTGTGCTTGGGTTACCACGCTCATCCAAAGGTGGGATAAATAAAGCTTTTTGTGCCGCTATAGTCACCTGAAATAACATTGACGTTTGGTGACCTGTTCGATACCACAGTGTGTTGACTTCGTCCCTGGTCGCCCGTTCTCGGTAACCAGCACATCAACGGATACCTCACCTAGAATAAAATCTGACTGTAGTGAAACAAACTAAGTCGCACTACCATACGATATCACATCATGAGCACGTCATGGAACAACCTAGTTGGGTATGACAGTTTACCATTGAGTTTTTATTGTCGACTCCACCTAGCTTATCCAGTTTCGCTTCTACTGTTCACCTAGAGCTTCACTGACATAGCATGACATGGTAAGTCGAATAAACCACACCACGATAGTATGACAGAAAAAGAGAGACAGGTATCAGATATCTAAAATTCATCATAGCCTGCGATTACTCACCTAGATAAACAGGCTTCTCTTAAGCACGAAAATGCACCAAAGAAGTTCTTCACTCGGGAGAACTTTTGCCTCCTGTTCGTCTTCAAAGATTTAGTGTGCCAGGCTGTTCGGGGTAATTAGCTGTGCACCACCAAACAGGCTTTTTCAATTTTCCTATCATTATTCAACTGCTGATATACATGAGCAGGAATAAATGGACAAGAGACATCTTTGTCTGACGTTTCATGGAAGATTTCTCGTGTGCCCTGTGAGCATGTGCATACGTAGAATGAATCACGTTTAGGAACTAACTAGACATTTTCAGGCACACAAGCGTGATGAAACAAACTGATTAACTGAGAGAGCCACACAACGCCTTGAGGTCGAAGGACATCGAGACTGTTAGTCACATGCGAATATAATACCACTATAACAACGGGCGAAGTGTACAGGTCTAGTCAACATAGCGTCTAATTTCCTGTTGTAGTTCACCTTTAAACGATATTAGATCAGTGGTGTTAGAAGTGTCGATACAGCGGAAAACCGTGTGCCTACGCATATTCACTGTAACTACTCCAGAAAAAGCTCCAGTATCCTGAAAGTATTAATACATTAATATATGTTAATATAATAAGCGTTCATGCAATATATTCAGGTGAACTTTTGTACGAACAAGAGATTCAGCTGACATTCGATTATCTCCCGTTAAAATCGAATGTATTTCATGTTAATTTCAATATACAGGCTTTACGAACATTTCAGAGTGCTTTGCAATTGCGTTTTTTCATTAACAGTAACCTCCAAAATTAACCGGAACATTTGAAATTACCTGTCTTATCAAAGTAAAGCGAGTTTAAGAGGCCCCAAGCAGTCGTGCCAAATTAGTACTTCTGCAAGATTTCTATCGCGCGAAGGTGAAACCTCGGATGATAATTTCGAATCATGATAATTTTCCACTTGTGTACACTGAACAATGCCGGTCTGACTTCGTTGAATGTCCCTTCTTCTGCTTTTACCGGGCTGCGTGAAAATCAGCGACATTTATTCATAAAGGAAGCTACTCACAAGTTTTCTGAAAACTCTTCGACAACCCACGACCGGTTTCGCCCTTCTTGGGGCTCATCAAGTAGGCGCAGTCCCCGAGTTTCCGTCAACCTTATGTTCTACTTGTGAGTAGTTTCCTTTATGAAAATATACTGCGATATCTCGAATATCGTGTCAACTAAAACATGAGGCGCCCTGTTTGCAGCACATTCGGTTGTAGAATATCATAAACGAGAGTTTCAGTTGAGTCTGTCGTGAAAACCAAATTGATTTGCAAATGAGTGTATTTCTCGAAATCAGAGACAGTGTTTCCGTCCGTCTTTAAAGGGTTCAACACTCTACCTCCGAACACACGAGGAAGTGGTCTCGGGCAAACTTAAACAGAAGCACATAATCGCATCATGGCAAATCATGCAGTTGGTACGTGGCCTGTGATTAAAACATCCTCTGTTTGTATAGCCGCGCTATAGGCTCTGGGTAAAAGATTCACTTTGTCCCTCCATTCGGCTTACATACACATCCCAGCGAGGTCCTGCAGGGTGAATGAGCCACCAGTGTGCACGTGGTTAGAATCATTACCAGAAGGCGCAGAAGGCTGCGTGCGCCAGCTGGCGTTAGCATGACCACAACTATTCCCTCGAATAAGACCCTACAGTAAGTCCTGGGCTATCTGCCCTGAACTTCTGTGTAATTAAAACTCAAACAAAACTTTGTGCATTGAGTGTGCAAATGTGTAAGCCGCAAGTTTTGTACTATTTGGGTAAATATAGGGTCCAAAGAAGATAGAACCTCGAGAATTTCGCCTTGCTGATGAGCCCCAGAAAGGGCGAATCCACCGTGGGCTGCCGAAGAGTTTAAAGCAACCTTATGAATAGTCTCCTTCTGCCTGATTACTTCAGATTTTCGAAGCTCCTATTTCTTAAAGTGTGTAAGCTTTCTGGGCGACAGGAAGTCGTGAGAGCCTTTATTTTTGGGCTCAAAACCAGGCAGTCAGGTTACTCAGTTAATCTAGGTTGTCAAAACCTATGACCAAGTTGTTTGTAATTTGGAAGAAATAATCCTCTGACTATTTTTCTGTAAACAGAAACTAGGAGACAAATCACCTGGAAGCATTAGTATTCTGCGATTCAAGCAGAACGAACGTATTCGAATTCTCCGATCTGGGGATCTTTCAGATCTAGAAGAAAACCGCCCTAAGTTCAAATGTCATGTGCTGTACAGGGTCGATATAGAATAATCTTTCAGATCTAGAAGAAAACCGCCCTAAGTTCAAATGTCATGTGCTGTACAGGGTCGTATATAGAATAAAATATTTCACAAGGAAAACACGCTCAGACAACGCACTATATCGGTCCAAAGACCCGAATGAACCGTTCGGCTAGCCGGCATTCTGAAGATTGTGCTAGTTTCTATCTCGTACGACGGAGTATGCTTCTGTTGTGGATTCGATGTTAAGCGAGTCTATAACATGTCAAATAATTGACGCACAGGATTTTCCAGGTCACTCTCAATGAACTTGAGAATATCACCTCACGGATAGCATGTTATTACCTTGTTCTGTTGGTATTCTGCGGTTCTACATGAGGCGTTAAAGACGAAGCGAGGTAAACTCCCACTTTACTAAGATGAGTAAATATGAATCTTGGATGGTGTTAGGAATATTTCACGCTCATATGTGAATTATTAGTAGGTTTTGCCGTTCCATACTGAAAACCTTAAGGGACACTGAAAGCACTTCACGGAGGTTGCATCAAGTCGATAGTTGCTCATTAAGGAGGAACCATCTTGATTAATACTAACCGGAAATTTACTCTCAGTACCTCTCTCTCTCTCCAGTTTTCTTTAGAACGGCCTGAAATGCTCTTTTTGTGGGGCACAGTAACAGCTGGTGTGAAAAGTTTGGTGATCCGGTGAGAAAAAAAGACTGTCCACACTCTGGCTACAACGAGATCAACGGCCATCTGGACGATGAACACTCGATATGGTTCCAGAGTATGGTTGAGGGCGGTTAGGGCGTAACCGCACTTCGAAACTTTTATTATTAAAACGCCTTTAATACGCATCACAGAAGAGTTGTGGCTCCTTAGTCACTGCGGAACGGCTGGAAATAAAAAGTGCATCACCCTTCAGT
Organism: Opisthorchis viverrini; assembly: GCF_000715545.1. NCBI lineage: Eukaryota > Metazoa > Platyhelminthes > Trematoda > Opisthorchiida > Opisthorchiidae > Opisthorchis > Opisthorchis viverrini. The sequence goes on from NW_008751716.1 coordinate 328,749, forward strand.
GGAAATCGTGACATGTTGGCAAGCCATTCAGCTTGTTCAGGTGTCCACAGGTTCTTCCCATGGACATTATCATCATCATTATCCCGCGGACAAAATAAAACGGATCGGGCTTCTGACAACAGTTGTCATACCAAAACTAGCAGGAAATTAAATAAATACACAATTTAACCTGCTGACAGTGAGGAAGTATTTGAGATTATTTGAAGGAAAACTCATTCTGCAAATGAAGGCAGCTTATACTGAAAAGGTGACAAAGACTTGAGAGCTGTCTCATTCTTCGTGGAGTCCAGCAGCTGCGCATCTTTCACTAGTCTCGAATCCGCGTCTTCTAGGCGACATCTTGCCCACAATCTATAAGTGGCACAAGCTGTACAGCCGTCGGCGAGAGAGTTGTCCTTGGTGGGCAAAAATGGACACAAACGAAAAATAATGCACCGTTTCGACTCCAACCTACCGCTTGAAGAGCTCGGATCGATAGCTGAGACAAACTCAGATGCCTGTTACATTCTGAGTCCCGAGCACCGCGGTCATTTTTCAAGTAATCCACCCCACCTTTGGCTTCCACCTCAACTGGAGACTGGTGATTGACATACAACAAAGTGAGGTTAGAATTCAGAAAGCGAAATCAAATAACAACCACATATGAATACGGGGAAATTCTTACCGCCTGGATGTTAGGGGTGTGCATCCTGGTACAGCACAAACACAGGTGATTCTGGAGTTACAGCCAGACAAAGGAACGTTCAGATTGATCATCGGTTTCGGATGCAGGGATAAAAGGCAAATATACCCGGTGTACCCATCCACCGCGCAGATCCAGACTTCCTGAGGACTGGTTTTTGTGAGGGGAACCACTTCTACCACTGCAGCACATGATAACTGGATGGAGAAAAAATAGGGGAAAGATGATCACCCGATATTACAGAGGAACTTGGCGGACAAATTCAGTGTCTGAATCGGAAACCTAAACAAAGTTTTGTCTTTTTCCGACGCGCATTCTCAGATATCAACCTGACGTATTTTGGATGAACGTTCACAATTAGAGTAGTACGGTGGACACAAATCTAATGGGTTCAGTTGGGATTCAATTGCCAACGTTGTTGCTGTTTACCCATCAGCATGCCGGTTGTTACTCTGTGCTCTGCAACATCGGATTAGGGATGTGGACTAACACCGATAATTTTTGAGATTCGACAGTTTGCCCCAAAAGCGCTGAACTGTGCGTTGAATGAAGAAGGTGTTACCACGGTAGCAAGTTGATACCGAAGCACTAGATATAACTAATCAACCTCTCTATGTCCTCAACAAGCCTGATTAGAAAACAATTTGTTCTCTCTCTTAACGCGGCCTGAATGATGGCAGTAACATAAGGACATGTGGCCAATTTCGGAAATGTTTGGAAAGCAATCAGTGGATGCACTGCTGTGCAGCTTCGAATCTGGACAGATAGATTCGGCAAGGGGACTGGGTAAGTCATCAAACTGATCAAATTTAAAGGTAGACCGCAGTGACAAGACACTGACTGCATGGTACAAACTACACGGTACAGACCAGAAAAGTATAAGAATTTTGAGCTGTGGACTTCATGTTGAGTCGAAAGAAACCTTCAAGCATCTCAGTGAGCGGTTTGTGGACAACTGTTTTAGGTCGCCTAAGCTGACCCATAGTGGTGTGCTTTTTCCAGTGAAGAAAAGTCCTTAACGGAAGTGAGTGGATGTACAGTGCGAAATCTAAACTGCCGAAATCCGCATATCATCTTTGATTCAACCTAGTCGTTTTACTATTTATTGGCCCGAAAATACCAACAAAATTTTGTAGACGACATCAAAGAAGCACTGTTAACTAAATAGCCCTAAAACGAAAGGACAAATTCCAACATCCAACTCAGAATGATATCAACTTCTCCCCCATTTTTCTGACCCATAGGTCGTACGACTGGGTCCCCCACAAACACCACGAACAACCTCCAAGCAATGAGCAACACTGACTGTTAGTTGCAAAGGATATCACTGTTTGGTGCTCCGTCTAATTCTAAAGTCGATTGGTCTAGTGACATAATCCAAATCGGAACGCTGACCACTAGGTTTTTCCCAATGCTTTTTAAAACGACAAGTTTTCACGATCAGCTCTAAATAACTGACTGGAGTTGAAACAAAAGGACGAAACCTAGTGATTTGTTGTGATAATGGAGTAGCTGTTCTAATGTTTTTGTCGCTTCACAAAGTTGAGGTATTTTCTAGTCTGGTTTGGATTACTGGTGAGCCCTTGATGGCAGAATGTACAGACACTACCGAATTGGGTCGTTCTCAAGCACACTACGATTTTCGGAGGAGTATTCCATGGAAGGCTATTTTGTCGTTGTTGTCGCCACTGTTTTTCTCAAAATATTCTGATCAATCGACGGTTTTGGAGGATTGACTCCTGAACCAAAAACAACAATCCAAGTTTTGTTACTTTCTTCCACACGTGTTCACGCAACCAGGACATCTAATTTCATTTTGTCTGAGTATCAGCGAATACTCCAAACCTATTATTTTCTGGTAATTCATGACAATCTTGAGAGCCTACGTGGAAAGTTTGTGGAACGTTTATTCTAATCATTTCCCCTCTTGCCTGCGGAAACAAAAACAGAGAAGTTGGCTCAGTCTAGATGATGGACATTGATAGGGTGTGGCCCAGTGATTTACCAGAAGAAGCAAAATCATACAATTTTACACAATTTCTCCGTTACAAGTAAATCAATACTATCAGGCTTGTCAGAATCCCGGTGCGCTCCATAATTCAAAGGCTGCACTGTTAACGAACGCTTTTGTGTCAAGTCCGTTGGTTTGTAGGAGTTTGGTCAGGTGACAGATGATGTTGTAAGTACTGCATAGCGAAGATACGGTTACCAAATTGGATAAATAACCAAACAACTATACTGGACGATCATACATGTTTCCCACTTAGAAGAACTAGTTAAAATGTTTCGGAGAACATCTCTGCAGGTAACATCTCAATAAGACATTGTAACAACACACGAAATGTACACAAAGTATTTGCCCGTTTAGAAGGCGTACTTGAATTCCTGATAAAGTGCGAGGTATTTCTAACGCTCCATAGAACCGGGACGTTCGTTTGACAGAACCTGGAGAATGGCATGATAAGAGATGGAAACAGGACATGTAGCATGATACCAAGGTCATTGAATACAAATAGGTCAGGTTCAGTTTCCTCCCGGGTTTGTGATACCACAGAGATACGAAAATCAGTAGAGGAGCTCCATTATCTACTCCGATTTTAGGCTTCAAATAAAACTACAGAGATGCGCAAGCCTACAATGATATAGCCACTGATGATTGAAGAAAGTCTTCCATGTACATGCAGTGCTTTTGGTTTTCACTGTATACACCCGCTTTCCTTTCGAACTGGGCACCTACAGGCCGTGAATCCGGCGATTTGCAAAATCTGAGAAAACTAGAGGAAAAGCCTTAAGAAAATCATTTATTTCAGAATCAATTGCTTCATAGTGAAGTGTGCCGCATGAACATGCGTGCGGATCTGGAAAAAGTTCCAGGCAGCAGCGATAGGAACCTATCTGGACCTTTGCGCCATTTCCCATATCAATAGACCGACAAATCCGTTTTCATGCATCACCGGTAAACGAAGCATCAAATTTACAAACAACCAGTTTCGTCACAGTTGGACGAAGTGTGTTCTCAGGTGGGCATCAGATACCAAGGAATTCGCTGACCACTGATATAGTCAAGCTTTCGTCTTCAAAGTGCAACTTCTCTTGCTCTGGCACCTAAACGAAGCATTCCATTAAATCTCCCTGTGACCCCGAATTGACACTGGTCTCTTCTGAACGATGAACAACTGATCCAGTCGTAAATTTCGCGAACGATCCAATCCTCATCTTGATGATGTAGACGCACGAAGGCGCTGTAAACATGACCGCCTGAACTCTACTCACATCAGATAAAAGTACACTCTGTAATGCCTATATAAACCGCGGAAAAAGGAAGAGATAAGATTCATTTCTGGTCATAGGCCTCATTTTTGAGTGTTAAATGTGAAATAGAAATTATGGAGATTAGGAAGCCGATGGGCATTTAGTGGCAATTTTGCGAATGGCTATGTATAAGTAGTAAAAATATCTCTTAGTTTTCACACAATCATGCTTTTACGAAATGGTCTTCGAAATTTTTATAAAACAAATTTACAATAGGTGATCTTGCTGTTGATTTGCATTTCAATTTTCTACAGTATCTTCCCTAAAGATTTCAAAGAACACTAGAGTTGTAAAACTTTCACGAACGGTTTGTAAGGCCACAGGATTACATTTGGAATAGTATGGGGCTCTGTATCACAAAATACTCGTCCTCTTTCCTCTTCAGATTGGTTTCACCCGAATACTTCAACTAAGTAATTTTGAATTACTAGTATTCAAGAACATTCTGAACGTTTTCTCCCACGTTTTACAACAAATCTGAACAGCAGGCCGATCAAAAATTGTCGCCGCATCGTTGAGAGGAAGCCATAAAACTGTAGGCTCTTTAGCGAGAAAAAATACAAAACGCGCCGATTGTTTCGTTATCTCTAAACGCATCTGGGATTAATATCAAACAATTGCAGGTTGATGTATAACAAACACATGTGGGTAGTTAGCGAATCGGTTGCGTCCGAAAGCACCTGTGTTTGAACCCATGTTTATTGCTATCTGAATCATTTGGTTTAATTACAGTGCATCGCACAGATCTTCTGCTTAGAGGCATAGTTTTGTTTCCGTACGCCAAACCAAAAGGGAGTTTGCGTCGATTGATGACTCACTCACCACGGGCTGTTTGGGTCTATTAGTCATTCGAAAATGTTTTCACTTGGCTCGATGTGAATATGTGAACGACGTAAATCGATGGCTGGTTGCCAACCCCACAATAAGTTCGCAAGAGAAATTTGTATCAGATCTGGCCGCGGCGGCTAAGGCTAGCGGTTCTCAGGGCTACAGAGATGCGAGCCATGAATTTTCAGTCTGGTTGACAATTTTACACCCCACTGTAGGTGTTTATGCAACCGAATGATAACCCTGTTCACTGTGTTGTTTGTTCTAACCAGCAGCAAACTACACCAAGCAATCTAACTGCGTGTAGAATGTCGAATTTCAGTTATCAATTCCAGTCGACAAACAAACCCAAATTAAGCTGAAAGGGCGTTAAGCACTGTTTGGCTTTGGGTCAACAGGTGGGCTTATTCTACAAATTTCTAGTACGGTGTTTCTCATAGGTGATCATGTTGGTGTGCAGGGGATGATACGCATCTGTTTGTGTTCAGTCGGCTCTGTTTATCGAAATACTGATTTCGATTGCTGTGACCATCCATTCAGACAGTCCCATCTGCAGAAGTGTTTACGACATCATCCACAAAAACCTTATCTCACAATAACGAAACTCTGGATCCTAGATGTGCGTTTGCCAGCATATTGCTCCTTAAGTTAGCATCTGAAGTTGCTTAGGAAAGTAAACCTAAGTGAGACCATATGTATTACATCCCATCACGTTAAACTGAAAACCAGGCCAGATTAGCCGATCAAGTAACTTTGAGCTAAGACTCGTCTTAGAACGACTGTGAACAGTTGCGATTGCAGAGAGAAACATGCTCATTGCTCATTACGATCGTCCAAATTTCCAAACAGGATCCACAGTTTTCAGCCTGAGAATCCCAGGGGTTTGGTGCGACAATCCGTTGACGTCAAACCACCCAGATTAGTCTACCTTACTGTGTACAAATCTGCCCAGAGAGAGAGAGAGAGAGACAGAGCTATACGTGGAAAGAAGATCCTAAGCTCCTATCAGATAGTTATCTCTCTTCGGACGAATCTCACACACCAACGAAGCAAATTATCATTGTTCGTATGTTCCCATGATCTTCTACACATGCTCTGTCCTCCTTCAACCACCCATATAGTGTGGTGAAGCAACTCGTCGTAAATCGGAAGGCTGGTGTGCTTTGAACTGAAATACCTGAAAGAGAGAGGATGGAAGCCGCAAATTTTTCTGAAAATTTTCTACAAGTCAGTGAAATATAACCTAAAATCACAAATCCCACTTCGTACTACTTGATAACCACCCTAACTAGTCGGCTACTATCGTTAGAGCTCAACGCTGAGCGTATTCTAGGGCGTATTTGGAGACGTTGGCGCTCACAAATCCGAGCCAAATGAATCGTTCTCTCCGTTTTGGAGCTCATCAAGCAGCCACATATGAATAGCTTAAAGCACTTGCTGGACAGTACAGTTCTTCTGTAACTACTGAAAGGCTAAGTTTAAATATTTTATCTGCCAACTTACTCAGCTGCCGTTTCAACTCCATCACCGTACGTTCCCATTCCTTCCGCTTTGCGTGAGTGGGGAATGTAAGCTCATAGCGTTCGATACCTTCTCTGAAGTGGAGGAACATAATCAAGTGAAAGATGAAGTTGTTTCAGTGGTATAGCGTTACTGATGAAGTGGGTTAAAACTCTTGGTAGCTCGCTACTTGTCTCACCCTTCGTGAGGTGCATCACGTTCGTAGGATAAAAAGCACATTCAAAAATCGGGACCGCGTTAACCCAAAGCAGCTAAATCTATCCTACCCAACGTTTCCTGAATGAATGTGACCGAGAAAAAACGAGAGATTCAGTTGAGTCTCTCATGTAAACCAAACTGATTTGCAACTGAGTGTATTTCTTGAAAACAATTCAATTTGGGTTCAAGTAGAACAAAAGCTTGACGGAAACTCGGGGACTGTGCCTACCTGATGAGCCCCAAGAAGGGCGAAACCGGTCGCAGGCTGTCGAAGAATTTTCAGCAACCTTGTGAGTAGTTTCTTTTATGACGGAGAATACTTATTAAAGAAACTGAGTTGTGCATGACGTCAACACCAACCCAGGTTCCAAAAGAGTATTTAATCCAAAATGAGGCTATTTTTTATTCTTTTGCTGAATTTCTGTACACGTGGTCAACTTTATCAATTTTAACATGATATACTGAGAATTTGTCCAAAGGAGCTGAAGCTTGGAAGAATTAATGGATTATGCAAGCATCTTGGTGTGAAAGAACTAATCCCAATGATGATTTCCTTACCATGATGTGTGGACTCTCAGCAGATTTCTGCTTGTCGGATACACATCAGTACCAAGAGTTTGCAAGCACTACCTTACTGGGATCCGCGCAAATCGTCTGCAGCTGCCCGACTATTTGTATTCATGACCACTGTTGAACTACTAATCCATTTCGGACACCAGGCATTCATACCACATGATAACTAGGCTTGGGGCGAAGTCTCACGGGCTCAATATGTACTGTCGTTTTGCCAAGGTTGACTCTTTGGAGCGTTAAACATTGTGCTTGAAAGAGTTGTACCTAGTGAGAAATCTGAGTTGAACTGTTTGATGTCTTCAGACAAATTTTTTTCAAAATGAGTTCCAGATGGAGGAGGTGGAAGAAGTTGGAGGTGTGAGAAGTTGCTTCGTAGAAAAGAGCTGAATGTGCATACAGTGTACCTCAAATGTAAATTTTCATTTGCTTGTTCAAAGCAGCTATACAGTCACTCCCTGTACGGCTGCCTCAGTTACGGCACCCTTATAGAGAAGGGTTTGTGAAAAGGGCTGTTCACTAAGTACTGTTTTTAAGCGAAACCGCGCTAATTATCACCAGCAAATGCCAGTAGACATTGTTTGTTGTACTCACATCTGTTCAATGAGTACTTGTTAGTTTCCCCATGTTCCTCAACTCCAGAGAACTCAGCACAAATTTAGGAATGGGTTTGTACGATTTTCATAAGCGTCTGACAGTTCATTGATTTCAGACCTTTGTTGTGTTTATCTATTACCAGTCTGCGTGAAGTCTCTCAGCTACCGTCCGTACTTTGCGCTTACGACTGATCATCCAACTGCTGCCATTTGATGCCACCTGTTCCCCCGAAAACCAGACTGGCTGTCATTCACCAATTGTGGTAGCGCAGAAGCCGCACATATATCATATTTTTTCAATGGCATTTCAGTCAAAATACTCGAAAGAAAGACCTTTTAAGGACAAAACGTGACGTTTGGAGTCTGAATACGTGGACTTAAGCCAAATACAAATCCATTGGTCTGAAATTTGTTTATCTAAATTAAGGTGCGTGGTCACTTTGCTATACAATCGTCTTGATCCATATACTTGAGGAATGCAGCCATCCGAAAGCGTGAGGACGATTAATTAGTTGGAAGAACCCAAAAATGTTTGATATTATGCAAATCGCCACTATGAACAAAATCGAGGGGAAACACCAAATCGAAAAGCAGTGAGGCGTGAGTCTATTGTCTGACCGTTGACTTGATGGACAGCGTTTCCGTTCTTTCGATTTGGTTTTGATAGTTCCAGTGGAATTAGTTCGAATGCGCAAGCTCACACTACGATAAGAACTGAGGAATTTCCAGGGTCATTTATCGGCAGTTTTTGACACATCAGCCTTCGATGAAAGACTACATTTATTTCTAAGTCAGTTTGAGGATATTATCATGCGCATAGCACGTCAAAACCATCATCTATTTGTTCAGTTTTAACACGACCAGTAACTCAGTCGCCATGGTAAGGTGACCGTTGGCTTGCGAAAGTTTCGTCACCAACAGAGGCTACACCAGCAGTGCATGGTGATGTCAGCCCGATCGGTGACGAAATATTTGCAAGCCGAGCCGATTGGGAGCCATTTGATCACCAATGAACGCATGTGAGCCGTCAATATCCCGGTATATGTACAGAAGACTGTAGCATGCTTTGGAAGATTACGAGTTTTCGGTTTCCTCCGAGAATGGTCCTTATAAGAAGGAACAGTTGTTTACGAAGTTAACGGGAATACACGGAAACAGTTGTATGTAGGGTGTGGATGCGCTTCACCGGAACACAAGGCAGACCATTGTTATTTGTTTGCGTGGTAACCAACAGTGACCGAATGTCATAAACCGGAACGAGTCGTCACCGAGACTGCACTAGACATTGGGCAATTTTAGTTGGCATATTTTGCTAGAAAGACGGGATACTCAGGAAGACACACATAAGTTCGCTGAAAATACTTAAAAAACCTGCAACCGCTTTTACCATTCCTGAGGTTCATCAGAGGGGCACAATCCCCGAGGTTTCATCAATCTCAGAGCTCGAATTGCTCATAATTCACCAAGTACACCAGGTTGGCTTTTGGCATGACACTCAATTGAGTAAACAACACCACTTGAGACAGTTGGGACGAGTAATCATTGATCGGAAAAACTGTTCACCCGAAGCCGCACTACATGTTCGACAATCTTGGTGAGTATATTTTACTCCAAAAAAAAACAAGACCAGTGTTACTAGTTTATAAAGTATGTGACAGTTGGTTGATTGAAGCTTTGATGTCAGAAAGGAAACTACAACTAATGCAAAGCGATTGCCCTTGTGGACTAACCATAAGACTGGTAGATTACTCAACACTAAAATAGACTTCTCTCAATAGAAAATATGCGCAGTTCTAGAATTAGGCAGTAAGCGCGTGATTAAGGCAACCAACTGCGCTCGTCGTCTTGATGGATATAGCAGGGTCATTCGTTCGACCGTTCGTGGCGAAGGGATCAGAAACAACTCGCAATGGGTTGGTTTTTGGAAAAAAGCAACTCTTGTCCTTATAAATAGCATAGTAAAATTCGTAAGTTGTCAGCTTTTGTACAAAATTTGTGAAAATTTGAGAGCAAAAACTTGAGATAACTCAGATATCTCGACTTTCTGATAGGTTAGTTATTTAGCTGTCTGCAATCGCTGAACAGATGGGATACTTTAGGGCAAACTACTGTTTCTTCCCTGATATCAAGATTGACTGTTTCTCTAATATTACGAATCTGATTAAAATTCCGATAACAATCGTATCAGCATAGAAAATATGGACAACAGTCTTGTCTTTGCCAACGTCGAAGAAGACTTGGATTTTAGTTACAGCGTAGTTGTCTACCTATTCACCTGTATATGTAAATCATTTATCACTAATCGGCATCAAGTGTCGACAAATTATTAGATGTAGTTTGATTGGAAACTCATTCTGCATGACAAGTCATTGGCTGGATTAGTTGAGCTGCTCACTTAGCTTCACCAAACCAGAACTCAGCAACTCGACTCACGAGGACAGGTAAACATTAGTTGTAGGTACTTGTGACCATTGATGTCCATTGATTTTGTTTAAGAAAATAGTGAATAAAACACGTAAGAGTGGGAAACCTGCCCAACTGATTCCATCTACACTTGAGGAGAAAAATCTACTTTCTGTGGCTTTGTCCACAGAACAACAGTTGGAAGAAAACATTGGGAATAAAACCCGGGTCACGTGTGCATTGGTTAGCAACCACTATGTGAATAGTTACTTACGGTTTACACCCAGTGAGAAGACAGCGCTACAGTGAATGAGTTGAAGTTACACTAAAAGATTCCAGATTTGCACACTCTAGACCATAACTCGAACTGAACTGGGGTTATTTTCATACATAGTTTAGGAACAGAACACACTCAGCTGTCAAAGGCATTTGAGTAATATCCCCCGGTTTGGTAATACGTTAGTCAGATTTCAAAAAGCGTCCCTACTGGGTTCCTTCAGGTGCTCAACAATTCCACGCTATTTTTCAAAGAACTAGTCGCGCGCCAACCTTTTTACACAACCGGAGAGTTTCACCTGCATTTGAAGATTCGGCGGTAACCAGCAACTCACTTGAACGCTGGCGAATACTCAAAATGTTTTATTTGATCCATCGTGGATTTTCGCATAGATGCAAATAGCAATAAACCCCTAGGCTTGGAACTATCCTTCTGCATCTCCTAGTTATGACAAAGCCTGAGTGGGATTTTACGCATCCACGGAAGGATTGCAGTTAGTCCAACACATGTACGAGATACATGTGTGAGATACATCAGCGAACCAGACGTCCGATAGGGACTTAAACAAGAGTTTTCATGGATTCCAAAGAGGCCTTGTATGACCGTGCTCCCACTTTATAAATTAACCGATCTTACTCAACAGAGAGTTTGATAATAGCTTTTTATATTCGCTGGTAAACCAGCGTTTCATTATTGGTGATTAATACATTACCCAGGGGTGCCTGAACTCCTCAGGGTTCGGAGAACTAATGCCGTGGGCTTTGCTTTCTTCGTTTCGATGACTCATAGTATCCTTGACCATAAATATCTCTCCCCTGTCTTAATAGATTGTTCATTTCTGGTTTCATAGAATCACATAAAAAGTACTTTGCGTTAACTTTGACGTGGAAGGCGATGAGAAGTGTCATGCTACAAAATGTTTGTTTTCTTGATTGCGCTACATTTAAGGGTTGCGGATGTACGTACTTCATTGTTGCCGTGAACACGGACAGGTTTTTTGGCATCGACGAGGAAGTGTACCGAGCTGTCCGAAGATCTTCCAATTCTTGCTGAACAGATTGGTATAACTGTCGCACAACAACATCCAACTCCTGATGATGAGAAAAAAGAAGTCACCAATCAATCCGAGTATCAATTCGTTTCACTAACACGTTAAGAAAATTTAAGAGTTTGGGATGGATTTAAAATATAACGTTGCGTAGACAGTGCGTTTATTCAGTGATCCAAGTCCATTGCCTTTGCCATTTTTTAAACAATAAGTTCATAGCTTAATTCGTAGATTACTAGAACTTCGTAGTTATAAAGCAGAGGATCCACCCAATCGGGTCGAAAAATGGCTTTACGAGAATAACGTTACTGCTCTAATTTTGATCTGGTATCGTCTACTGAGTGCCAATACTCTTGTTGCTTCCTGTAGAAGAAAAGGACGATGTTCATGCAGACGAGCGTTGCCAGTGGCCAACTTTGTCGGTCGGTTGAAACTAACGTGTTTGTTTTGGTGGACGGCGATAAAACTCCAAAGTCCACACTTTACTTTCATCCTTGAGAACTGAGTTGAGGGTGCCGTTCTTATGTAGGATACTGAAGTACACCGCAAATACATGAAAGACAATACGACCGCACCAATTATATTTATAATAATAAATCAGGTGACACTAAGTGGATGCCATGGTGACTAGAGTAGTGTACTAGTGATATTTGTTTGATGCCATTTAAAATTTATCTAGCGGAAGATATCCTGCTTCCTAAAGGAAACTACTTACAAGGTTGCTGAAAACTCACGACCGGTTTCACCCATCTTGGGGCTCTTCAGGTAGGTGCAGTCCCCGAGTTTCCGTCAACCTTATGTTCTACTTGAACACAAATTGGACTCTTTTTGAGAAACACACTCATTTGCAAATCAATTCGGTTTGCAGGAGAGACTCAAATGAATTTCTCGTTTATGCTATTCTGCAACTGAACGTGTTACACATAAGCCAGTATATTTCCATAAAGTAAACTACTCACAAAGTTACTGAAACATTAGACGGCCTGTGTGCAGCACAATCAGTTGTAGAATATCACAAACGAGAGATTCAGTTGAGTCTCTCTTAAAAACTAAATTGATTTGCAAATGAGTGTATTTCTCGATAAGCTCTTATCTTTCTCTTTGGCCTGATACTGTCTTCTTGTGCACGCTACATCTCAGGTGCAGGTATGTACGATCGATAATTTATTTCACTGATCAGCTTTTAACTCATCAACTCGGCAAATCAAGTTCTCTACACCAACGTTAAAATATTATTGCAATTATTGGGTCAGCTGTTATTGAGACTGGACGTTCTCGAAAGACTAAGGTATTCTTTTCCGGACAGTAACCTCTTGGAAGAAGACCAAATTGACACAGATTCTTCAAACGGGGATTATCTCGCAGAATATATTGCATTGTGTCGGTCTTCTCAGATGATCTCCCTGGAGTGGGATCATTGCAAGTTCTACGTACATGCGGATGGCGTACTGGTAGACTTCTGATGTGGGATATAGGAAAACCTAATGCTGTTGGGTCGTTACCACTTGGACAGAAACAAGCCTGCGGACTTGACTTCGAATCACACATTATGAATTCGACCACTCCACCTAGACCGACAAGGGCGTTTTCGTTTCGGTTAAGTGTTCTTTGATATGTTCTCTCGGTCACCAGCACGCCAGTTATGTTGAACCGAGATATCAGGTAGCCCTCCGGAACATAAAATATGGATATCCATTACTCGACAGAAATAAATACCTTGATGTAACAGGGAATGAGAATACTTTTAGTATCCATTTTTGCTTCTGTTTAGGGTTGATTTCTAGCTCACTGGCCACGGTTTGCACAAAGTGAGTACACTATTCACGGAAAGATTCAAACGAACAGTTCACTACTGGCAATGCCACCAGAGTCATCCGCAAGATCCCACAAGGGTTCGAACATTCACCTTGTCCTTTACTAATTCATTGAGGGCTGCCTGTAGACTGGCAACGCAACAGAATTGCAAGCCTTAAAAAATTATCGCAACGTGCGCACCAGATCAGACGATTATTCCAGTTCGTACTTCTGTGCTGTTTCTGGTACTGCGGTTCAAATGCACCTTACCATTCGGCATCATACTACACAGGAGCGCTGTAAAGTAATGTGTAGTCTTCTGAATTTGCTCGAGAGACATATTGCTTGGTAGTCCAGGTAAGTGCTTGCAGAGTTGCCGAAATGAGCTGATAGGAAGCGTGTTCAGTGAACAAGCTGGTGACATGTTATTCTGGAAGGACGCAGTCGACATATTTTTAGTGAGCGAGCTTATACTAAGCCGACCCAATCCACCTGGCGAAGGTGGGCAACAAAGCTCAGCTCGAAACATTTATCGGAGAATGAATGAATACGACTTACACAATTGGTAACGCGAACGGGTACACTCTGTTTTACACGGGATCTGTGAGATATTTTGCCTCGATCTGAACTCAAAAAATAGTTCTGGTCAGAAGTAAGCGCACAATCACCCTAACTGGGGACGACCCTTGGCATAGTAGTTGAATAAACGTTAGCTCAAGGACCTTTCATTCCGATGTCATATGCACGTCGGTATGAACAACATATCCGCATATTGCGTTGAACAAGATAGGTGTTCTCGGTAAGCCACTGCTCACCAGAAAGGTGGACAATCTTCTCGTGCTTTAATTTCGGTTGTCGGTTTCTTAGAAATTCTGAAGATAAACACCTGGTTTTTAATAAATTACTGGAAGTCAAAAAAATTCGCACAAGAATTAGCCGCTAGAAGTCCAGTTACGATTATTCCAATTATATTGTTTCTAGTGTGCATGCTGTGACTCCTTCAGTGAAAGAGAAACTGGGAAGCTGAAAGCATGATTCCGACAAACAGACACAAAAAACTATCCTTGGTTCCTCTCTATGATGGAATTCTTTAGCGATAAAGAATCATTGGTTTGCTGTCTACAGAATGGTTAACTCTTCAAGAATGTAGATTTGCGATCTCCTCTTATCAGCATTCGGGTAAGGATACTTATGCACCTTTCGTCAATTCTCAGTCACACTGAGGCGCTGCCTAGTCCTTCTAAAATGCTCAGTGTAACGGGGCCACCGCTGTAATATACAAAAACTGTTCAAACGTTCAGATGCACATATGAAGACTGTGGGAGAATATTAGTATGTAGTGTTGAACAAAACGTAAGTCCAGTGCTCTCCCCAAAAGGACTGTGTCAGGAAAGGTGGATGACTGTCCAAACAAGAGTAATGTGAGCGTGAATTCTGAAAACATCGCAACCACTTATAAGTAAGCAGTAGTATTGCCAATCATGTCATTGTACAATCCAAAAAAGCACCAGGCCGTCTACAGCAATGCTTCGTGTGAGTAGGGCTGCTCAAAGAACCTGCTGCTCAGAGAACCTGAAAGGCTGTGAAATTTCTGGAATTCGAAAAACTAAGGAGGATAAAAGAACAGTACCAAAGCGTTCTTTTTCGCTGGAGTACATTGAGCATCTGTGCTCATTTCGCTTTGTAACGTGCTTTTATGGCCTGACCCAACAATGTACGTTTGAATTCTACCAAATTGCCGACACTTAATTTTGCCTCGAAGCATCCTCCATCACTGTGTTTGGATGAAAACCAACCATCACATTAGCTGTTGTCTATATTTCCCGACTTCATATGATCACTGTTGAGTTGTGACAGGTACAATGTTACAACGTTACATAATGTGGATTTAATTAGATTCCTATCAACCACTTGTCAGGAGTAGGATAAAATAGCTACTGGATGATGGCAAACCTTGTTCATGAGTACCTTACTGAAGCGTCACTGTAAGTTATAAGCAAAGTGTCGATAATCCCTCCAACATCATTCAGTACACCTGTGCATCTTCTTCGTTGAAAATCCTGTGCGTTAATAAGAGTAACTCAAGACCAGGACACCTGGAATTCAAGCTCACCATATATCTTGGCCCTACGGAGTGCTGTTTAGCACCCTTTCAATTTTGACGAAGCTGATCTTCAGTAAAGATCAGAATTCGTGCACATCCAAACCGAACTCGAACATGGGCATATCGATTTGTTTGTCTTTTGTGCAGGCTCGAGATAAGTCGAGGACCGGCTAAGTCCGACGCGTCAGTCTTCCGATATCAGCGTTTCTTCTACCGTGGAGACACATGAGCTACTCAATAATATCAACAATGATCCCCGGATTTCAGGTGAACCTGCTACAAGTCACTGCTGAGGCACTTTCATATGTAGTTGAGTAGCGTTTATTGTAGCTGCGCTATTATTCCGCTTTTCTGGTGAATGAGAAGTCCAATTTTTTTTATTTCCTATTTACCCTCAACATTTTTTCGTTTGATTGCATGTAACTGACTTCATGTTCATAAACTGTTTGACCAAAGCCCCGATCATGCTTCTGTCTGCATTTAAGTTTTTAAACCTGCCATCTGTGAGTGGTATTGCGGATTTGACATCAAAAATGTGACAGCCTCCTGAAGGTATACCCTTGAGATAGCTCCGTACAAGTCTGTGGGGGTAATTCGTTCTTCACCCTCTGTTTTTGTGACAGTGACGAAGTTGCAAACATCCGCGTGGGGCATCAAAAGCGCTACCGGAATACTGATGCCTTTTTGGTGCCTTCTGAGTGCTTTAAACAGCTCTTCTATGAGCCGGAATTGATTCAGCCTGAGACGTCCCTTCTAGATGCTCGATATTACTAGCTCGTCTTCATGCACACATTACCTCAGCATGCCGAACCCGCAAAACGGCTCCCAAATCTGGTCGACTAAGTACCCTAGAGCAAGTGGTTTTTTTACACAGATGGACTGGGATAAGCGCTGGCATGAAAAGGTTCTTCGGCTCAAATAATCGGAATGAAC
Source organism: Opisthorchis viverrini (assembly GCF_000715545.1). NCBI lineage: Eukaryota > Metazoa > Platyhelminthes > Trematoda > Opisthorchiida > Opisthorchiidae > Opisthorchis > Opisthorchis viverrini. The sequence goes on from NW_008751716.1 coordinate 345,015, forward strand.
AGTCAGCTACTGGGTTGGTTGGTGTAGATACATCCTATCTCACAACCAGTGTTGTAATTGTGAGGTTTTCTTAAAATCTTGCTTTGTGCAGACCTTGTGCTACATTGTTGATTCATTCAAGTACAGCCCCACATCAACTATGTTTATAACATGCATTGTTCAAATTAAACAAGTCTGGATGAGTGACGTGGAGTATATTCGCTCCGTGCTTCATCATGAGGAATAAAGCAGTTAGCTGAGTACCTATTCCTGATGTCTCAGATAATATAGATTCTTAGGACCGGTCCTCTATGGGGAGGGACTTCTTGCGCACACGAAAGAACCGCACTAGTACAAGCGTCTCCTACTAGGAATTTCCGAGATAAACTGAAGGCAACTTAAATCTTCAATCAACCCATAGCGACGCCAGTAGTGCATATTAGTATATCCCCGTCTGCAGTATTTTCTCTGAGATTACTATGTTCACAGTTAATGTGCACGGTCTTGTATACCTACTAAAGGATACGGCCACTGCTCACAAGTATTGAACCCAGTATGATGATTTATCCACAAAAGCCTCCCCAATAAAAGTTCCTAAAAAGTAGGGCCAGTTCCATTGAAGGAGCTAATAAATGTGTTCGTCTTCAGCCCCCAAACAACAAAAGAGAGGTGGTCTTGCAGGGGAAAACGAATCTCACTATAGAGTGTTGATTTTCGTTTTTTGGGATTGGTCTATCTGTTCACTGCCGACGACTGGGAGTCGAACGACTGGGAGACAGAAGAATATAAATTGACAGTAGAGCGGAACTAGTAGTAAAGTTGTCTTTTTCAATAAAAAAAATCCACTAAAAGTACACCACCTTATGGTATTTCGACTTTCAGACAACTCACGTGATGCCGGTATTCCAATTTACCAGATATGTGTTCTATCTCAGCTAACAGTGCCAAGTCTTTTTTATCACGTAACTCGCGATGTTGCACCAGCTGGTCTCCATCGTTTGCCTCGCCTACAAACACAGAAGCAGAACCGTAGAAATTATCTGAGGAATGTTGATAACTCGCGCAGTCAAAATTATTCCTATGGCAGTTGTGTGGTAGGAAAAGAGTCAAATTCTTTAAAAACAATTTAATGGATTTTGGAAGCTCTGTTGGGGTCGGCCTAGAAGCAAACTTTATGGTGTTTTACGACTGGCAGTCATGCGCTTGGACAAAATTCGCCCCTCAGCTCGTTATTCTAGCCTATTATCTGCAGCCGGGGCTGTTGTCATGGGACTGTACAAACTTAGTCTCGGTGCCCACAGACGGTTTGTCGGAGCCCTTAATTCATCTCAGAACTCACATGGGACAAGTGACCTCGATGTGTTCAAACATGCTTCCATGCCGTCTGATTACCATGTAGCTTTTCCGACGAGTTAACGCACCATATGTCGTTTTCCTGTCGTTTTTTCCACCCAAGTTTTTGCGTCATGCTTGGCCAGCTGAATCAGTGCTCAAAATGAAGTTGTTCGCTCTCTGGTCTTTTAATCCCTTCTCAGGGTCGCTAAACATTTCCCTTGATCTACAAAAATCTCTTTGCATGTTCACTGATTCATTTTGCTTGATTAATCCTCAAGATCAGGTTTTGGTATCGATTGAAAACAAGGACGTATAAAGTGTCACATCTTATGGAGTTTGTGTAATCCTGTAGATGGTTTCTAGATTATTCATTTTCTACTGTGTGTGGCACTGCGAGATGACGAAGAAAACCTAAGTAGACGAACGATCGTGTACAATTAGGTGTGTTTATCTCAAAACAACTCAATTCTTCTATCCATAGAGCTGATTTCGTAAGATATAGATTTCTGGAACTCACGTGCTTCGAATTCGATTGCTTCAATCCCGAGGCGATGGAATATTTTGTACTTCAGATTTTCAATGGTGTCCAAACCTTTAGGAGACGGTCTGAGAAGAAGGAAGGGGAGTGACAAGCAGCCAAAAGATATGGGTAAAATTGGTTGAACTGGAGATGAAATAAGCCACCATTTTATGAGTTTACAGCCGAAAATTTTGTCAGCATTAACGTATTGTCATGCATAATTAAAGCTCTTTGAAAGACAACAGTAGATCCCTTCATTTTACGTAATTTTCTGTCTTAAAACATTTATTTATTGTCGTCAACACTTGGTTAAGAAGCCAAAATCAGGGTCAGACATGAACACTGCTAAGTCAATTCGTTGAAGTTGTTCCAAAACCTGTCAGTTCGTACAACATTACCTGCTAACAGTACGGTTGTACGCGCAGTATCAGCGAACTTCAGGTGTGGAAACCAAAACCTCAAAAACAAGGAGAACTTTATACCTAAGAACTCCTACGTTAGTTGAGGAGAATAAGGTTAGTTCTATGATATCTTTTGAACGATTCATCTCTCATAAGCAACATTATCGGTGTTCATAGAAGAAATCAGACGAAACGACTTCACAATATTCGCGCATGTATGTAAACAAACAGAAATTTCAGCAAAAGTGCATTTGCTAGAATCTAGGCGTTTTTATTCAAAAGGTTGCATTTTCGTTCCCGTTTGTCGAGTTATTGCTCCTGGCGAAATACACCAAATTAGTGTATTAAGTTGATATTACTGTATGATCTAAATGAATCCGAGATGAATCTCGTGCTCATGGTATTCAGCTGAGTTCCACTCAATTCCTCCGGTAACACTAATGTAACTTGCAATTGTGTGTATTTTACCAATCGCGTGCCAGTTAGTCATTAATTAAGAAGCTTGGTTGGTGTAAACACAGGGAATACGCTTATGTATTGTGTCCCAGAAGGTAGTGGGCCGCTGGAGAGATTTCAGCAGCGTTATACGTAATTTCACGTTCTGCAAAAACACTCATTTGCAAACAATTTTTTTGAGATACGCACCTGGAACCCAGCTGAATCTCTCATTTATGGTGTTTGTAAGCAACTGAACGTGTTGCATCAAGCTGCCTCATGTTTCAGTTGTTACGACATTTACGAGATCGCGACACATGTATAGACGTAATACACTACTCATAAGGTCAAAGAGTCATCAGCAACCTCATGATTAGTGTAGAATTATGTTCATTTATACAATCCTAGATATCCATTTATGAATTGTTTAAATTTGTCCTCAGGAGCATCCAGTATGGACCCAGTTATCGAACTGAACATCTCATTTGAAAGCTTCATATATATACATATATATATATATAATCTATTGATGAGAAGAATGCGATGGCTTACCTTCATTCAATCGGATGTTCCCATGCTATGCAAGTATATTTCAAACAATTTTTGGACACCTAAGAAATTCACTGATTACATCTAACTGAAATTCGGTTTCCACAATGTCTCATTACTAGGCAGTCCAATCCGAGGCAGCACATTCATAGTTTTATCAGATGGGATTAATTCCACTCTGTCCTAGCGGTGATTGTGTTCCTTCCTATTATACTTCGCACGTCACCAGCCGTCAGAATATTAGTAAAACGATAAAAAATACCCACGTGTGTGTGGTTGTGCGCAAGAATTTCCATAGCACTTCTGGTTTTTCTGAGGAGTTACGCACAGATTTGTCCAAAATTTGTGTGCCATTAGTGAGTTGTTTGGAACAGAAGGTTCGAATCGGAACGGTGATAGACACATTATTTGTTAGAAAATGCAGCTTACCACCTCTCAGTGTTTGCTATGGATCTAGTTTGTCAAAACAGAGAGGGGGTTCGAAATGCAGCCCTAATTTTTCGCGTCAAAATTAGTTGAACTACAGAATGTAACGCTGTTTTATGTTTATTGAAAATCAAGTGTTCTCAAGTAAGAAATGGGCGGTGAGCAACCGGTCACTGCTAAACCACATGATATGAACGTAACTTACTGAAGATGAATGGTGCTACGTGGAGAAAACTATGAAACAGATTAGCTGCTTGTTTGTTTGCCGAGATCGGTAAACGTGTCGTCACCCTTCGTCGGTGTGCTTTTGGGTGGGCGACAAAGCGTTCTTTTATCAAATCAACTACTGATGAATCCATTCGATCTATCTTCAGAGAGATTTGGTAGACAATCGAGGATGTATTACTGAACAAATTTTCGCTTTTGACACAAATGCTTCATCAGGCCAAGTAAGGTTGATCGGGTTTTAGAGCAGTCAGTGAACCAATCCATGTAATTTCTTATGACTAGCTGACTTGGCCTGCGTGAATTTCCTTTTTGTTGGACGGCGAAGATGACTAACAAGATAAAATGCTTCGGGGAATTTGTTATCAATTTGAATCAAGACTTTGCGATCTAGCTTTTCCGGCTTGGGACAGCGTAATAGAATATTCCTCTCAGGTGTCGTTTACAGAATCCGTCGGTCGGTGTACATCCAGGAATGGCAGGACAACTGGGTTGGGGATAATGGTGTAGTTATATGAATTATGGTGGTCGTTGGCTTGTTCGCTGAGCTGGGCAATTTGATTGCAAACGTTTCATCACCAATCGAGGTGACATCATCAGTGCGTTATTGTGGAGCGTAGTAGTGCGTAGCTACGCACTCGTACCCACTGATTCTGGCGTGTAATTCCGTGGCTTCCGATCTATACAAACCTTCATACAGTCGTTACATTTCATTTTGTTTACAGTCACCGGGCTTATCAACTGGAAGGGAATCCCCAACTGCACCATTACTGAGCGTAAAGTCTTTCCCTTCTAGAATCCTACTATAATGTTAACTATATTCAGCACCCTTTTGGTGTAGCTCCACAACTATGTAGTACAGTAAGAGCACTGTACACAGAGGAGGTTGACAAGAAAGCAGCATAACTTGAAGTAAGAATCGACTTTAAGATAGCGGTACCCAGGGGGTTTAATTAGCGGCAACTAAGACAGGTGTTGGTCCCAATACCAATACCAAACAAGTAGTGGGTTGACGCAACAGCCATCTCATACAAGCAGGGATATCTGAAGGTAGTAGAAGTCACCGTTGGTCTCAGTGATGACGAGCAACCATAAAATGAGGTTGGGACGTTAAAATCATTTCTGGAATCTCCTGGATATGGGACCTACTAAGACATAAGACGGTAGCCCCTAAAACAAAAGTCTTTCAAAGTCTCTGACTGCTCTACACAACGTTGCTTGATTTTCTTTAGCAATATCTTGATTTTTATGGCTGTCAACTGAGAAGGTTAGGATTCACGGCATTAGCCCGCAGGATTTTAGTCACAAACGCTTTGCTTTGAAACATAGCCAAACAGCGATTAGGCTTACTCTATTTTTAGAAGTTAGGCAGTTAAATCTGATACTCATTTTTCCAGCTTTCTGGTTATCATATCAAAGAAGACTACAAAAAGAGACTGAGTGTGACGTCCAGTGAGTACCTCATCCTGGGTTTACCATCTCTTTCAACCTTCTCTCGGTTTCACGGTTCTACAATCGACAGCGTATACAGCAATTAAAACTTAGGTATGCCACGTAGCTTTGTTTTTTTAATTTTTTTTATTTTCTAAACAAAATTACGTTGAATTTTGTGAAATGTTTACCGAATCTTGCCCCTTTTTTCAAACTAACATTAGTCAGCACAATCAACGTTCACACAGGTCTCCTAACAACCAGCCCTTAACATTTTCTGATTGAAGACTAACCAATCATTTCCTCATAGAACTGGGTAAAGTTCAATAAATTTAGAAAAACCAAGCCCCCGCTTTATGTTGTAAATTATCGTTGATAGGAATAATGGAAATGCGGCTACCACTAATGATTCATCCAGTTGCAAGGCAGGGATTATCAGATTCCCGGTTTGTGTGCAAGATAAATCACTCTGTGACAGAACCTGCCCCCTCGCTATAGATCAGAAGTCTGGTGCTGATAGAAGTAAACACGCAGATGGGACTGGAATAACGACGGGTATCAGTGACTTTGAAGCAACTCCAAGATATCCACACAAGAAAAAAGGTTATAAATGTTCTTATTCGTCACCTGATCTTAAGGGGTAGACATGCTAAAACGAACATGATCATTGACTAACTCGGTAACTGTGGTGGTCAGTTGCATATGCTGCATTACATTTACCCGTACGGCAACGTGTTGATAGTAGATAAACTCACAGTCGTAAAACAGCCGGTTTCTTGATCAGCTGACTTCCACGACGCTTGGCTATGGTGAACACAATCTGGTCGGTGAAGGTGAACATGCACACGGGGTCTTTTCTATCCTAGAAAGAGAAGGACATGTTTGGAATAATATGATGTTTATCAGGAGGAATCAAGGTCCAAAACCCTTTCTATTTGCTAAAGCTCTACATGGTGTTAGTCAATTCAAACCAGTGCTTTATGCAAGTTAATCAATTGCTCTGTATTTACGCGAAAAAGCGTATAGTAAGTTAAGTTAACTATCGTTTCGTTGTTTGCTACTTACGTAATGTTGTTTACGATGGTGCCTACGACAGTGAATGTGACGGTGGTGAGGATGAGGACGCTGTAAGTGACGGTCCAATCAACCAATTACCACATCCGTTATTGTCATCTTGAGTACTAGAAGGATGACTATGAGTTCTGAACCTAACCATCACAACACTGACTCCTACTACGTTTATCAGGACGTGGGCTTCTGGTCCCAGGGTCGTCCAAATCCACTTCGAAATTCTGTGACATTTATTTTGAGCCAAACGTTTAGCAAAATAAATTTAGTGAACACCGTATTAAGGGGTGACTCGAAGGACAGTGTTTGTAACACCCAGTTTTGCGTTCGACAGGTGACTGTGATGTGAAAGACCTTCTCATAAAACTTCACTTCCCAACTTTTGTGCTACTTACATGGCGTATTTGGCTGCTTGTGTATCTAATTGGTTCATGAGAACACATTAAAGGTGTTCGATTTAAGTGCACCCAAAGTGCTAGTACATGAACGGATTAGCTCGCATAATCTGAATTTCATGTGGTCAGTCCGAAAGATCTTGATTGTTCATAAAGCGTTGATTCAACGTATTTGGCTGGCTCCCTCTTGAATGTATCAGTGGACAGCTGAGAAACTTCATTCCTCTTCCTGTTTTTTCGGGTACGTAGACAAATTGACTCTTGTTTTCAGTTCTCTAGAGTCTTAAAAAGGTTAGGGTGGTTAGCTCAGAAAGGCTAACGCGTTAAAACAAAAGTACGTCCTGAAATTGACACTTGGTGAAACTTCACACTCCGCGTCACAGGGTTTACTTAGCAGTCCCATCCGAGTGACTTTGCCGGGCCGCACTGAAGTGTTTCAAAGTTTAACCGCTATGAAAACTTAGAGGAATTCGTAAGATATTTGGAGTTTGACGGAACGCTGTATCGATAGCATTTCTTTGAACAATTTGGTATTTAAATTATGTATTTCATGAGCTGCACAGCATTTTTTATTTCTTTCAGTCCGAATGATGAATTCTACTCCTGAAGGGTGGTCGTTCTCAAGAGAAGCAGTAAGTTCCCATATTTATATTCTCCTTAATATCTTAAGAACTGGAATAGTGAGTGTATGCTGCACGCAACTGAAGCTGATTAACTCGCTATTTCGACCTTTACATGAAACAGTACCTGGTAGTAACAAAACCTGGTTCAGTTGATTTACAAAAATACAAATCAAAGGCCAAATCGACGCAATAGAGCATTCAGCATGATTGGTTTTGTGCTGAAATCAAATGAAGGGTTTTTCCTGGCTTACTGTTATATTTCAAATAGAATAAGTTCTCTGAAAAGTAAAAATATTCAACGTATGCTCTCAGGAATCGAGAATCAATCGACTAACAAAAGCAGTTCTGTTCCTACTAAGCCGAAGCACATCAGCTTTAGGTAAGAAAGAACTCTCAGTCATTTAAAGTCATCTAAATGAACACCGTGCCTCTATTTATCCGTAGCTGACGCAGTCCGTACCTCTTATTGCTTTCAGTTTCATAACTCCTTGGTGAACTTGATACTGGTACAATTATGATTAGAGTTTACGAAGCTCGAAATTAAACACGACCCGTAATAGCTTAGAAAAATTTGACATTCGCGCTCTTTCTTCATATTGAATGAATATTGCACAGTCTGCTACTCTGAAAAATCTATCATATGTAGTTTTCAACTAAAATAGAAGGCTGGATTACATCAATCCTGAAGAAGTGACACGAACCGGATGGAATGTTCTGGTTAACAAATATCAGAGGTTTTTTGGGGACACTTTACCACCAACGAACAGGCACACAGACAGTTTTTTGAAACTACGTCTGTTGTACAAACAAACAAACGAGCAAGCGAAGTAGTGGAGCCACACGTCTGGATCAATAACTCAGCGGCCCATGGAACCTGGCCTACAAATAAACTGATAATTCTGGGCACCAAACAAACGAAACACTCGACTGGTGTGTCCTAGTGAAGAGAACATAGTCCGTTGAAAACTGATGACTGTTCACATGAAACATATAAATTCTTCTAAAGGAGAAAATTTGTAGCGCTAAAGCAGCCTTTTTAGTTTTACTGATGACTATCTGCATTACGAATCACATGAATTCTTCCAGAATGTGGCTTGATTTGTATAGATGATCAAGAGTGTTCGCTGAACATTGCGTGTGAGCTAAGGGTGATTGGTTATCGAACTACACATATTTACAATAGGAAGTGTGCATAGAACCAGTGAACGGATGTCAGCTCTGCTGGCATAATTAGGCTTGGGCTTTACGGATCACCTAGATAACTCAGTTGTGCTTCAGGCTATAACACATTTTAGCACATGGATAGGCAAATTCAACGTCCTCTGTGTAACAATGGATTCGAACCTATGGGACAGGAAACTACCCGTCTCGGCAGCCTGTGTAGTTCTCTCGATGTTTGATGTTCACTCGACCGTGGTACCAACCGTCGGGACCATTCTTGCAAAAAATTCTTATATACGGATTTTTCAGCACCCTGTGGCATCGTTATATATTGAGAAAATTTTGAAAATAAAATAGTGGTAGTGAGCAAAGAACTTTTCAAAATGCTTATTGGCGGCTCACGGAGTTCTGCTGTCGAAAGACCTAAGACAGTGGGAATCTAAGAAGTGTTTAGGACTTCAAAGTAAACAGTTTCGGATCTCCGTGACCTCAAGTTCTTTTTGTCAATGGTGAAGTTGCTTTCCAAGAAGCAGTGCTGAAGCATTTTCTTGTCAAACTAACCTACTTCCTTTATATCAACATGCTTCATCCTCACTAGTTATCGTAACTGATCACAGTATAAGCGTTGGCTTGTGATTTCTAAGCTTAGGCCTGGAAGTTTATGGTGGTGGGGCAACATATCCATGTCAAGTAGCCTGAAAGTAACAAAGATTTTAGGTGGTTTCTTCGTAGAGAAAGATGCACGTGACCTAAGAGGAAGTTCTCATGATTGCCGCACGGGCTCCAGCGCCGCAGAGTTTTTGGTCCATTTATCGATGAATAATTAACGTTTGTATTGATTTCACAGTTTTTGATAATTCAAGCGGATACAGGTTCCTTCACTAACACTGCTTGCTAATCTCGCGTCCTGAAAGCCGAGGAAGAATAATCACTTATTATTTGTTTTCAATTCTTTTCTACAAAATCAGCGACATATCAAATGAGGCATATAATGAAAAGAGAATCTGAAGTAACTCACTTCGAGCGAGATGATATCATGTCGGATGTAGGTGCGACTTGGAGTCAAGGTCTGAAATGTAGACAAACAGATCCACGTTAACTATCAACTTTTGGATTTCGAATGAATCTAAAATCAATGAATAATACGAATGGGTAGGAAAAAAAGTTCGGTTGTAGATGTCCATTTACCAGGCAAAGTCAACTCACACCGGAAGGTTTAGGAGCAGCAGTTGTTACGAAACACCATACTCAGTCCGAAAGATAGAAGTCTATTTTTTTGGTGTGGTAATCTAACGTGGGAAAGGCTATGAGTGGCCCATTAACAGTTTTCTCCATGACAGGACTTTGTGCCAGATATTCCCTAAAAAGAATGACCTAGTCTCGACTGGCATTTCGTGTGGTCAAATCTCGTTTAGATATTTTCACCTCAGAATCGTCTACTCGTTACTACTGTGAAGGTGTCAGGTTCCGAATTCTCCACATATTTTGTAGAAATTATAAAGTCAAACCACAGAGTAGTGGGAACAATGTTGTGGTCCGACGTTCCGACTGCCTTTGATAAAGTTTTTCATTTCAAATTTACAGGAAATATCTGTATATTGTTACATAGTTAAAGGTGTACGCTGACTTTATACGTTCTGCTAAAATACAGAATCCCTATTGTCGCATAAGAATGCGCTAAAGTTCCGGTCAAAATTGTCCCAAAGTTTCAGATCTTCGGGATATTCGTTTGTCCGGTGACCTGGATGCCAATACGCGTAGAAGAAAGAAGGCCTCTGCTGCCTAGTTATTTATTAGAAAATGCCAAATGATCATTTACAGACTATCGGAAAGGGAAGCTAAACTCTCATTTGCAACTTATTTACAAAACTGAACATCCATCTTTCCCTGAACGCGTCTTCTTGAACATTCCTGGATATTCATTGACTCAAATCATTCATTGCTCAAATCCAACTAAATGCTACAAAGTGACTGCACAAATTCCTCAACTGATCGCTCATTTCAAGAGACGCAAAGCGAATTTGCAAGTAGAAAATATACTACTCGTATGCCTCCCCATCAGTAGTATCACTGTTACACGCGTATCTCTGAGAAAGGAAAGTTTTAGGTTTGTATGCTAATCATTCCCGAATTTGTGGCTGTTAATCTATAGTTGCTAGTTCTGCATCCTCCCTACTGATCATCATTGTAATAAGGGTGTGGGAGCAGTGTCGAAGATGCAAAATTGTCTGGGTTGCCCTAAGTTTATCTGTCCAGTTAGCTGAATTCCTGAATTTTTCGAAGAGATACATGCTAACCATTGCAAGACAAATCAAATTGAGTAAACGATCGGTGCTGAACTACTAATATCGTTGAGTGTGAAGTGTTCCACAGTTCTTTCATGACCAGTCCTTGGGTATATGATGTTTTCTTGGGTTTGACAGTTATTCCTTATCCGACCGTCGACAGTTGCTCTAAAGCGGAACAAAATTCTCACACCTGCGGTCAGTAGTTCCGTGATGTCAAAGTAAGTGGCAATAGCTGTCGGTCACAACAACAAATGGTCCAGTCAAAGCCATTCTATGAAATTACTGTATCGTTGACTGCAGTGCGCCATAGTTGTGTCACTCACACTAATTTGTTTCGGTTAACAGTCTACTACATACCTCGAACTTTTCATGCTGCGCTTCATATTCGTTTAGGCTGGTGGGCAAGCTCGAGCTAATCCTGCACTTCGCGTGAAGTCTACAACACCTTTTCTGCTGACTATCCGACGAGAAGCATCACACAACGAGAATGCTTCCTCCAGAGAATGGACGGGTGAACGTTAGAAAAAAAATCATTTCCCATAATTTGACAAGCAACTCGTTGCTGTCTGACTTTACACTGCTGGCAGACTAATGAGTATCAGTAGGACGATTTAATTGGATTGCGCTCAAACTCCTGTGAATTTCCACATTTTTCCTCCACCATTCTCGCCTCGTTCCTCGGGTGAAAGGGGGTTGGGTACTATCCACATATCCGTAAACACCCGTTTTACATGTGTGCGTGTAGAAGGCTAAGGGCAAAAACAGATTGCAAGTTGACAGTTGAATGAAGACCGTGCAACCGTGGCACATTCCGAAGTCACATGGTGGCCCACTGTCCAAAAACGAGTGAGATGTGAGACCAAGTTGGGTTGTGTATCCTCTGTTTCGGAAAAGATTATCTTACAGTTTAAAGGTTATCGTCAAAATTTGTAGTGGGTTCTTCTTAAATTGTGACAAGCTATGCAGTGGAATGTTGTGCGATTCAAATATGCTTGTAAAATGACCACACTAATGACAGTGGGAAAAGGAGGAAAGAGAAAATGTCGTTTGAGAGAAGTTCGCGACTTACGGCAGGGGCAAGGAGTTGTTCCAACAACTTCAGTCCATCCACAAGACATTCATCTTGACCATCTGCTTGAACGGTATTCACGCGAACAGCTAGTTGGTGGATAGCGATTTCAGCTTCTTTTAGCAGCGCGTTGTCTGAGTACTCTTTAGGTGTGTATTCGATCAACCGCTAGAAAATGGAAAAGCAAACAGGTCCTTACTCATTATAGACTTTGAGTCCTGAATAAGAGAAATGCAAAGTGTTATCCCAGTCAAAGATAGGGCAGACTTCGTTTAGGCGCTGCAATTATTAATAAAAATTATAAGGTATTCCATTGTATAAAAATATGATCCAATTCGTTGACATTGTATTCTGATGAGTGGTTTCTTCAAAGGAGCCTATTCTCTGCTCTGACTGAAGACCTGAAAACTTGCTTTACTCATTCTAAATCCTTCCACAAAGTTTGGTAACGAACCCTTAGAGAAGTCAAGGAAAAGTGAACAGAGGGCCGGGATTTAGTACATCCCTGTATCACAAAAGAAATTTGGCGACCTTTTAAAAGCGGTCACTGTTATGGTCAGTGTAAAAGAGCACGGTACAGAGGCAACTATAAGGCGACTGGGTTTTTGGACTCCGACATGATAAGAGAGAGGGCGAGCTGCTGTACACCGGACGATATTTCTCGAGAGTGGAGCACAATTTTAGGAGAACCTACTTACTTAAAGAAACAAAATTATCGATTCAAGCTTTAGTTAAATTGTCGGAAATGTTGGACCTGTCAAAATTTTTCTAGCCTAATTAGGCAAACCTAAAGTGAACTTTGTTTTCTTGCCCTAGACATTAGAGTGCAAAATGGCCTGGCAACAAAGCAGCATCCGACGATTAATTCTGCGTCTACGTCAAATGTCAAATACTATGTCCAGTATCTCGGACGTCTGTTGTTTCCTTATATGGTAACTATCTTCTTTCAACCACTCAGTACGTAGAATGGTGGTTCACTCGCTTAAGATCTAGTTGTAGATTTAAACGGTGCAAGGTGTAAATAAAAGTGCCGTTTGGTATTCAGATCTACTTTATGGGCGTTAGAAAAATGAACAATCGTTTCAAAAATGAATGTCGCGCGCACTCCAACTATGATCCTACCGTCTCACAAGCCTAAAATCAACTCAGTTTGTTTCGACTACGAACATAACGGATTAATCCTCACAATAGTCACTAGTGATCTAAGAGAATTGGCTAACACAAGAGTAAAACTCTAATCGATTATTGCCTTATTGTTATCCCTCACAAAGATCTGTTTGATGTAACAAGCTAAAAACCGTGCTCAAGTCAAGAAAGCAGCGAACACTAATGTCTCCTATCACAATGTAACTGATAATGTTGATTAATCAATCGACCAACCAAAATACTTGATAGTTTTCAAAATTTCACTCACCCGAACCAAAAGCTCGTATCTGGGAATACGCTGAACCGGTTGAACTAGTAGAGCTTTTAGTGGCAATTTGCTTCGTAAGGTCCGTAGTTTTTGCTAAAATACAGAGAAAATAAAAGAGTAAATTTATTCAGACGATTGACTGAAATTTTGTTTTCTTCGTGAGTGAAAGCTGTGATTTTCCTTGAGTCTGCAGGCATAACCAGGCGAGTATGTGGATAAAAGTACATCACTCCAACGCTGCATCTGCATTGGTCCACATAGCTGGACTTGAAAGGGGTCAAGAAACCCTGCCCCCGTATGAGAACTTAAAATTTGCAATAATATGCAGTAGGATAATAGGCATCTCGTGTCACTTTTGTGGTTGACAGACGTACCACTCCTCAGAACAATTCAGTTTCTTGAAAAGAATTGAACGTTTTACCCATTTGAGCACGTTAGCTCATTTAAGGATGTGAGTCATCCCGTTCTGTCCATATTTGATAACTATGAATGTAGGCTCTTGGCTTATATGGATTCAAGGAAACTCTTAATCGGGGTGGTAAAGAGTAACAGACTGACGATATAGCAGAATCCTGTACGCGAAGTGGGTCGCCCCAACCACTATTTTGACGTCCCTACACCACACATAGAGGGCATTGGACTCAGAGTATTTCCTCGGCCGTACCAAATTTTGGAACCCCGGAGATGTGATATGCACGCACTCTCATGCACCATTGATGGGTGAAACTGAAGCCCAACGCTTTTCCCTTTTGTTGTGGCTCCAGTGAGACAAATGGATAGCTTAAACAAAAGTTATGTGAGTGTGTAAATTCTAAAAATCCTACAACTAAATAGAAATTTTCATCAACTCTTCGAATGGTTAGTGTTACCTGAACGAATGAATAAAAAACTCCGTATCTAAAAAGAAGTTGAGTGTCAAAAAGCTTCTCAAAGCTTCGTTTGCCCGTAACTTTTAGAGTCCAGCAAAGTGTATCCGTATCTCAGCTGGTCTGAACACATTTAAGAATACTCATGTCAGATTTTTGCTACTTATATCAAGAGAAGTGTTCTCCAATGAAAGGGTTAGAACCAGTATCAGAGGTCTAACGGAGAGTTTGGTACCAAAGCAGCCGTGAGAGAACTTTGCCGGCCAAATTTAACATGACATCTACTTTCCCTAAGGACTTCACGTGAAATATATTTTACCCAACATAGAATAGTTGGGATAAGGGGAAACGATGCGAAGGACGTATTTTAAAAATCTGGCTTCCCACAAAGATTTAGTCCGGCCTTTTGGATGGTTCTTTTTTATTACATGAGAACTTTCTAAATCCACGCCACTGCCCTTCCCGATTTAATCAGCTCATTGCCGTGTTCACTCAATACACCAATAAATGGCTAGCCTTACGAAATAACCTTATATTACCATCCAGTACATCCTCTCTTACTAATGTGGAATTAGCAATTTCGTATATGGTCGCTACCTCCTTTTTCAGTCTTGAAAATCTCAAGTACAGGCTGACCGTATCGTTGCAAATCCCGGTGAATATGGAATACATTTCAAAACTCCGGTTTTATTGCATTTCGTCTCTATGGAATAAAATTCGCGTTCACTAAGTAACAAAAGTGAGTCACCAAAAAGCCGTTTGTTCGAATGTTGTTAACCTGTGTTAACTGTGTCACAAAGTCAACTTCCGCAAGTTCACTCGATTCGGCTTAATCCAGTAAGCAATCAGGTGAGCCGTGACCTCATCAACAGGCATCAAAAGCAGATAAAACTAACTTGACGTCTTCATGAAAAAACAGTCGTTGGAATGGGCAACACAGGATACAGGAATTTCGTAACAACAAAATTTATAATTTTTGAAGTTAGCGCTGTCGTTCAACATAATTCAGAGGCTAGCGGTGAACCACTGTTTAAGTGAAAATTCCGACCCTAATATCGGGCTACTCAGTTGCAGAATAAGCCAGATTTTCACAATAAAAATTCACGCCGTCTCTTGAGTGATGTTCCTTCTAAATTGCTCTCCGTTTATGGGAAGGGTATTTGAAACAAGTAAGGGAAATCACAGAACGATTTACAAGGCTTAGACGTACGACAGACAACCGAAACTCACCTCACAGAACTTCTGAAAGGCTCTGATATTCCAGCAGGACTCAACAGTCTTCTCTGCATTCGGAAAGTGCTCCACAAACGAACAATAGCAAGAGGTCACTGCTTCACGCGAGAACTGTAAAAGGTAGACAAAAGACCAGTGTTTACGTATTCATATACAAATCTTGCACATTTCGGTTCGATAGAACTGACAACTATAAAATTCTCGGTGCTCGAATTCGGCAGAACAGTCATAAGAATCAAGTAATTCTCCCGAAAATATAAGCGCCCGATGCGTTGGAGATAGTCCGTTGTCGACATCTTCTTTGCCTATCAAACGGCTGGTCCACTGAAGGAGTTTCAAATGACCCATTGAATGGATCCGAAAATACTCCTATGTGACTTTTCTATTTCGACAAGTGTAGCGTACATGTCAAAGCAACTGACCATAAAAAACTACTGTTATTTCTTCCTGGCTATAACTTTTACGAAGAAGAGCAGAATCATTGAAAACATTTGTGGTATGTGCCACATAAATCCTACAATGAAGTGACTGAATGTGAATAGGTACCTGAATAGTCTATACGGTCGTCCGAGCTTAAAAGGGTGAGATGGCCGACATAAGTTTTGAGACAGCACCTGAGTATTTGATCGCATATATATGTATATATATAACATGCCACACAGTAAAAAGAGAAAAAACTGACTACATCCCTTTCGTAACATTCATAGTGATTAAAATTTCTGGTTGGTTACAGCCATAATCGGAAAATAGGAATTTCTCGTAAGAATGTTCTGCAGGTCTCGCATAGAGAAGGGTTGTTTACCCTCCCTCTTTCCGCTAGAGCATTCAGTTAGTGTAACAAGAAGGTCTGCATCCTGGACCACTTTGATTCTCTTGTTCCCAAGCTAACGTTGCTATTGTTTATGAGATCCTTCTACTCTTTAACGCTGACGTAAATGCGTTTGCTAAAATGTCGATCTTAGTTGTATAAACTTTCAGCGAGTAAGACATATTAGTAATGATTAAATGACCTTTCAAAGAAGATCATCAGCTGCCACGACTAAAGATTAGTGCTCCGTATCGATAAAGTTCACTCAACTGCACCAGTTCTTTTAGCTGTAATTTTCACCAAGACCGATAAAATGGACAGTGATGTAAGTCTCCCCTACCCGATTAGTTGCAAGAACTTTTGTGGGCCCTGATGTATCCGGTCTGTCAAGGTAATCCTGAATCGATACTCAGCATTGTAAGGGATATATCGGTACAGTCTTCAGACAAATTCAAATTAAGACAGACACCTTGCAACCACATTATCTGTGTGTTCTTAGGACGGATATGAGTGATACGGAAAACGTCACAACAGACTTACCATGTCGAGCAGCTTGTCACCAACCGTATTGGTAATCTCCCACATTTGTAATGTGTTTAGAAAACTCATGTGAAAATTGAGCAATTCATTGACTTTGTAGAATATCGTATCCACTTGTTGGTCGTCCAGTATTTTCTCTTGCTTCAGCGGAATCATGTAACACTTGGGAAAAAACATTTAAAAAAAAAGATAATTTAGGCTTGAATAAATGTAGGTTTAGCCTCCTGGTAGTTTGCGTTTTCTTACCGGACAACGCAAAGTTTCATATCTAACTGATGAATGTCGCTCTGGTGCAAATTCTGTGTGATCTTTTCAGCGGTTGATAAGTTCTAAAAATAGCTCGTTTACTTTGCCACTTTATTATTCATTTCTCCTGATATTATAAGCAGTCTCCAATGGGTACAAATTCGTTGTACTGGTGTCGGCAAATATAAGTCTGAGGTCAGTTATGAAGTGCCCGCATTAGTGGAAACTAGCAAGCCAATTAATAGTTTCGTATAGCACACTGTTGCGAAAGGTCACCTCAGAATATGGGAAAGCAAAACCACTACTGTCCGAAATGGAAATAAACAAATGCTGTCCACTCGTTCACCACATGCTGTATCTTTCTTCTTGAGAAGGCACAGTGTTATTCTGTGTTGATGACACTGGGTAATTCCCGTCAATGGTCAGCCTACAAGAAAGCACCTTGGTAATATTTTGCTTTTTTGACAGCCTTCTAGTTTAGCTGGTTATAGCTCCAGAGTTAAAACCAAAGTCTCGGAGGTCCGTTGGCAGTTCTTTAGATCTTTTAAGACTTCATCCTAACAGAAGAAGCAAACGACAGTCAGATTAGTTGTAACAACTAACCAACAGTCTAGCCAATGTTCCTGATTCTGGATTTCATCCTGATGTCATTATGACATGATCGGATCAAGGACACTTAGTTCCTCACAAGGACGCGAAAGTACTCACTGGATGAAACTTGGGATAGAATCTCATAGTTGTCGAAATCGGGTAATCTTAATTAGAATGTGTGATTCTTGAACTGGACAGCTGGAAAATGTGAAACAGTTAGATTGTCTGTCATAGCCAATAGGCAATTCTCACCAAAAAAATCAAAATTCCAAAACTATGCGCTTGGAATGCAATTAGACATTTAAAATGTGTTCCTTATGTTATCTTTCTTTGTTTCAGAGGAATATGACTAACCAAAAAATGATAACTTACACACGAGAGGTAATATGAAAACACATCTGCCCTACTGAGCTTTAGATGATGGACAAAATTTTCGTTTTACAAGAGGCAAATTGATGATAACAGTGCTGTTTTTTTGGTTGGCTCAAGTTTTCAAAATTGATAGAAAGATCAGTTTGAACATAAGCAACAGTACAAAATATGATGTAAAGATTGTTGCGAAAACACGATTATCGTGCCATGTCAGTTTGGAGACCTGGCGTTATCGTTGAGCACAGACACCAGAATCCGCCTTACTTGCTTGTTCCGTAGTCGTTAGCTGAATTTTGCCACCTCACCAATACTAAGTGTGATTCCACACAAAACCAATCCTTATTACCGAAGATAGAAATATCAGACACGTGCACCGACGTCCTCGGTAGAGTTTGCGTCCTGTGAGTAGAATCAATCTACGCTGAAAGCTGCACACAACTGTTTCGTCCTTATTCGGAAACATTACGGTGCGTGTCTCACAAATCTCCAAGGTGATTAAAGCTGGCGAACCCCCGGCTGCTAGTTGAGCGCGGAGTCTGTCGACCGCAAGCGATTGTACTCAAGCGTAATTTATTGACACTTGGGGAGGATATAAGGCCACTTATCCTTCAGACAAGGGATCCACAACACGTGGCCACGCACTGACTGGCTTCTCAAGTGGCGGCTTCTCTAACGGAAGGTAACCTCGTCCCGTGAATTTTTCTCCCTTCTGAGCCGCTTACGAGCTGTTGATAGTATTGGAAAATCTGAGAAGTTTTTAATCATGACTTTGTCTGTAAGATAAGTCAATCTATAACGGGAAGGCAGAGACCACTGTATGGGTGTTTTGTCATTATCGGAGTTCATCAGTAAGACGTATGAATGGCACATATCCTAAGTGCGCGCTAATTACACTGCTGATCAGCTGCTCGTGGCTGAACAGTTCGGTCTTCAACTAATACCGGGAAAGTCGTGGGTGTGGAGCATCCTTGAGATTCGTGAAATGTGCGGAATTAAACATATGCCTAGTGCTTCTCCGCTGTTCCCTACAGATTGCCTTTACGTGCAAAAAATCTCCACTGAGAATTGTAAAATCTCTTCATATTCTCAGCAAATCGATTCACGAAATATGGACTGATGTTCAGCAATCTTTAACTAGAAATCTGACGGCTGTGCAACATTGGACGCGAAATTCAATAATTCACGGTTACTTCCGACTCATTTTGAGCTTACCATTTGCTGATTGGCGGCCTGTTTCTCAGTATGATACTCCCCTAAGTCGAGAATATTTGCGATTACAGGTGAACCCACGAAGTTATCGTCTCGCTAATCCATTTCGATGGTCAAAAAATGTCTGTATTGTTTACATAGGAAGTTCAATCGATTCTTGTCTTTACTGTTATATACTGTTTGGACTTGGCAGCAGACGAACGGCGAACGGATTGCATGTGACTTTAGAAGTAAATCCGTGACTTTCAACTAGTGGTCACGTGGGTTTGCGCACAGTAAGAATGAACAACATCAGTAGGGTGCTTAAATCAGAGAAATTAAATCAGAAAATCGGAAAATGGGATATCGCCGCCTGGTTTACCAGCGAATGTTGACGATTTTTAATCTACCTAGTACGTGCACATGTTCACTGAGGTCTTATCTGAATCACCAACCAGGCAGTTGGTACCTCCGAATCAGACGGAATCAAGTACGGTTGTCTACATTCCACTAATATTAAACTCAGATATTGGGTATATCAACCAAACAGTTAAAGTCACACAAAAATATGACCGCTTGTGCATTATGAAGTTATAAACGTTTCACGCATCTTGGGATTGTTAGCGCCAGTTGTTGCTACATGGAAATTTTAATAGGAATATCTTGGGCAACCTGGATAGAAACAACGCACCTTCAGCCCAAAGCTTGGTGATGCAAAGCTGTACGTCTTCCAGGCCATCAAAAGGGTCTGTGTGGAAGTGTTTGCACTATATTTTATTTGGCTGTTGCATTTCAGCTGATGAAAATAGATAATCTCGCTCGAAAAATTAAGGGGGGGATTACTCTAATTCTTCACCTGGTTAGTGGAAGACCTCAACAGTCGAAAGCAGCCACCACGAAGTCTGCCGTAAGACAGACACATGTGGTCAGACTACAGCTGATCAACATACAAGTTGGTGACTTGTTCTATGAGCTTCGCAAATGTCTTACAAGCGTTCCGTAATCGTTCGTTATCAGGGCATTCCTAGGTAATTATTTCATTCTCGTGTACTAACTATATAAGCGCGAGCATAAAAGGAAAAGTTCATCAAACAGTGCACTGAATGGTGACGAAAGGTTTGTAGATCATTTTTTAAGCTCGGCGAGCAACCAGAACTATCCGAATTCCAGACCGTTGCAAAAGTCGGGAGACTGACTGTTTGTCCACCGGTAAAATGTGTTCGACGTCGGATGGACAACTTTGATAATGTCCACACAAACAAGGAGGATTTTAAGGAACGCGGAAACGCTGTGGTATACCGTATGCTAATTCAACGTTTATAATATGACTTGGGATTTTCCGGGGTTCCTAGTGTATCGTGGTCATTCCCTTTTCAAGAGCTTCACACGTGAACTAGTTCAAACATCTGTAATGAATTCAACAAGACTGTAGTCAAACAGCTTCAGTGTTGTGTGTGGCGGTACAGTGCTCAGGATTGGGCAGGGTTTTTGAACAGAGTTTCTATTGCACAGATTTTCGGTCACCTCGGGTAAGCTTCATCAGGAATGAACTAATTGAAACCACGAAAACAAGACATGATGTGCTCATCGTTGTCAAAACTGAAGCATTCAATATTCTATGAGCTACTCTGCACGTGGCTTGGGTGAAGAATGAAGATCCTGCATGTGCATAGGAGTATTCTTCCGGGATCCGCAGGTTAAAGAATTATCTGAATGTCCAACACATGCCCGGTGGAGGTACGTACGTATGTGATCATGTGTAGAAGACTTTGTTGATATGCTACTTTCTCCATCACCATGTGCAATTTAAACAAGAGCCTGGCAGACGCATAGTTGAATTCCTAGATTATCTTATCGAGTTCAACGATCGACAACGTTTTGGTATGCCGGAAACCGGCTTGTGATCTTACTAGTACGAAAGAAACAGTGGAAAGTCGTCGATAAACGAATCAAGTAAGGTTTCCCCGGACGATGGGGATGGACACAATCACAGCCTACCACAGACTCGGACGGTACCTCACTTCTTTCATAAAAAAATTGCGAAGTGAAAAAATACAAGACTATTTAAAAACGTACAAAGTATGCGAACGACTGGACTGACATCGTATAGGAACGATACTTCTAAGAAGGCACAAACGATCCTATCACAGTTCAATGTAGGACAACAGTAGAAAAAGGCATTCTGTGCAACAGAGTAGAGTCCAAGTGAATTATCAATATCATTGTGCTCACAAATACTCTGTGGGAAGGGGTTGGGAAGCCAGGATAAACTACCAGACACTACTACGCGTACAAATCGCCCAATAGAAACCGAATCAAACCTTTGTATAATAGGCTGTCGCTCTGCTCTATAAACTCGCACCCTATTACAATCACATGGTTCATTTGCTCAAGCCAGAAATACCTCAATTAGCGGAACGCTGCTAGGCAAAAAATCTAACTGTTCATTCTGAACCAGCATGTGCCAACAGAACCGACAGTCAATAACTATCTTGCTTCTGCAGAGGACTGACTAACAGGGAAACACAATAAAACAAGCGATTGGAGCTCTCCAACCTCCACACAAAACATGATTAAGCATAAACCTGACTAGTCATATCTGTGTGTAGAATGCTGAGTGTTTCAGTGTTGACATCGACTACAAAACATATGAGCTACGCTCAGATATATTCAACCCCTTGCCATCTACTATACTAGCGCCGTTTACCAAAGCAATACATGCTGAACAAATTCTTATGTGGCATTCAGTGTATGGGCAGGAAGGACTACGGTAATGCAGAACCAAAAACAGACCCGGAACACTTACATTAACCAATGTTGCCAGTGACCCAACGTATTCCTTCTCAACTTTAATCAGTTCTTTCATTATGTGATAACGTTTGTTCTAAAAAGGGAAAAAGAAGAAACCGCGACATTAATTTGGAATTCTCAAAAGCAAGTGTTTTCATTTCAAATGTCGCAGAAAATCCGATCAGTGGAACTCTGATGGTGGAGTGCACAACTGGAACAACACGTGATCAAAGTACAAGGTCACTCATGTTTTTTCTTTCACAACTCCACTTTTGAGCTGATATAACTATGTGACTAGGACGCCAACTTACTGAGAGCAAAGTCCATGGTTCGAACCCAACCCTGATATCTCAACTGCTTATGTCTAGTTTGGGGCAACCTGATAGTTCCTCAACCCTCGTATATCCTTTAAGTGAAACGGTAGCTTTACATCAAAGGTTTGTTACAGCTGAACGACCAAACTCCATCTGATATGTGACCACCTTGCCATAAGCAGATGATGGACCCATCAAAAATCACACAAGGAACACGTGCGGTACAGAAGCAAAAAAGAGGAAAAGAGGAGAAAACGGTCACAGCAAAATTAAAAACAGCGCATATTAGGTGTTCTGGCGATCTCAAGTGGAAATTCTGATGAATCGTTATGTGCTTTGTGTGCGTGAAGGAAATATTGTATTTGGCTTCCACATTGGTATTTCAAAATCACCACAGTTTCAATTTTGAAATCTTGTTCGCCTTCGGAATACTAAGAAATGCCGGACAGAAATCAGGTCTCTACCTTGGCGGGTCAAATACTACCATATTAATAATGAGTAAAGCGTTCGGAACAGCATTTGCAGTTAAGCAATAAGAACCAAGTGACAGTGGTAAGTATAGCTGTTTTTACATGTATGAATCATCAACCAGCCAGTACCGCTAACTCACGCATTTTGCAAGTTAGAAAGACCTCCAGTTCAGGTGAGATTTTACCTACCCAAATAGTGTCTGTTGCTAGTTTGGACATCAGAAGCTTACACAAAGCGGTAAGAATTTCGAATAATGAGAAGTCGAGAAATTGCTTGTACTGATCTCAGCCGTTTCATTTATGGAACACATTTAACTTGAATTCAGTCTGTAAAGAAGGTCCGTCATCACCAGTGGTCACCTCATTGAGTCACCATCACAAAGATACTGGGTCATGCCGTGGTGTGATGGCTTGTGCCTCTTGACAACCCCTTGAGCTATACTTGCCATGTTGGTGAATGATAGAGGTCTGACTAGCACATTTTTCTGGGCCTCCAGATTAACGTTGTAACATGTGTAATGACTTACTGTCTAAAAACGTAGGCTGCTCTGACACCAACCACCGCTACCTTGCTGGTAAGCCAAAAGCTTTGGCTGAGAACACCAATCGTCCTATAGTCTAGGTCTGGACGCTCTGGTCGTATCTCAGCTTGCTTACAATGATAAATTAGACACTTACAATAATATCATGCCTCCCTAAGATGTTCGTCCGCCTTCCTTTCCCCACCCCATTTCTAGCGAACCTACGACAGTGCAGTACCTGTGTTTTCATATGGTGTTTCTGTCAAGGATGATGATGACGATGATGATTGTTCAACCAGGTGTGAACCTATTACAGGAATATCATTTTGGATGCAACGGATTTCATTCTTGAAGTGCTTGTTCAAGCTAGCAAGTTAGCTCACAAAGTGCACAAGCTAGCACTGGTGACAGGGTTCCTGTTACCACGAGGAGACAGAAGGGCAGGATGCAGAAACAAGATAACGCTTTTCATATCATCATCATCCGATTAGTGAAGGCCTTGAGCTTGCTTGATATCTACTGATTTGGGTCACAAGGTATACTAACATAGCGAGTGTACATTATGCAGGAGTCTATGCATCAAAAAAAGAGCTGGTAGTCGTTCTTGAATACGAATTGCAAGGCAGGTCGTCTAATCACATGCATATCCGTTAGGTGTCTATGATAGTTTTATGGCAAAACGGTAAGAAAATGTGGCCATAATTTCACTTAAAGTCCTGGCATCTTAGGGTAGGTTTGAAATCCGGCTTCAGGTGTTTCTGCGCCAGTGGATCAGAGCTTTAATTTTGTATGTTTTGGGATCGATTTCCGTGCTAACATAGGTCCATTCGGATTGATCCACTATGCTTGGAGTTGTGGGAAAAACGTGGGTGTTCCTGCACTTTTTACCACAAAATATACTTTTGCTAACTGGAATTAATATTTTTGGTTGAACAACACTGAAAAATAGTTCATGCGCTGAATGCCGCAAAAGATTCAGAATTAGTTGTTGCAATATGCGCACATATTTAACAAGTACGACTTCCTTTTGAGTGTAATTAAACCATTCAAGCGGTTTCATTTCTTTTGGCAGCAGAAAGAAACACGGAAAACTGGTTTCAATATGGCTGAGTAACGCTGATTCCAAGACCCAAGTGGTGCTCTATCTACTCTCTTGTAGTAATTCTCCGAAAGAATAGAATTAAGGAGAAGTAAATCATTTGTTACCTATCAAAATAAATGCCAACTTTACGAGAAAAAAGGACATCTTTTAATTCATTTAGACCTACCAGCGCTAAACGCCAAATAGTGCGTCATGATCACTACAACCGAAAAAATTATTAAGCATACAACTGCATATGCATAAATCTAGAGCTGTAATCACTACGCATCAATCTTGTCATCCATTTCAGAGGGCGAGAGAGAGATTGCGTCACACACTATTAAACCCTGTGAACAGAGAGGACGTAGGAGACGATCCTTCTCCCTCGACTACTCCTCCCAAGACCCAACACATCCTCTTGTCGAGAAATTTTGACAATAGTTGAATGAAGCAAGAATGAACGAGCCTGTTCACACCAGTGAACCACAACAGACAACAAGCCAACATGCAAACGACTGCGAAATTTCTCACTTGTCCATTATTTATGTGGACCTCAAGCGAATTGAGGTTGTAGGCAATGACCTTTATCATGATGCCTTAATACAGCATTCCCGAGACTTCGTTTATTGCACATGAAAAAGGTCAGTGTCTTAGTTACGTCAAGCACCTACGCAGCATAAATTCATTACGGTGCTGGTTGATCCGTAGCGTATGGATATTAAGAGGCTTATTTTTTTCTACCTCTCGAATGCAAGTACGGGTGCATTTGGCAAGTGAACGAATTTCCCGTGAAACTCGGTGCGCCGCAACCATTTAACCAGGTGCGAAAGTCAGTATAACTGAACCACACCGGTTGGATTTGGCAAACGCATTTGGCAAGTGAACGAATTTCCCGTGAACCTCGGTGCGCCGCAACCATTTAACAAGGTGCGGAAGTCAGTATAACTAAACCACACAGGTCGGATTTGACAAACTTTTATTGCTGTCGAAATAAACCTTCGCATCAGACAAACGTTTCTGTTAACCAAGAGACAAAATGCGTACTCTCTATCGTGTTCTCTGTTAGGAACGTTTAATCAGCTCCAAAGAGGCGACAAGTTAAAGTGTTCGGATAATTCGGTCCGCACAGTATAACTGCTGCGCATTGGCAGACAGTATTTGCTTGCGTCACTTTCATGCCCTCAATATCTACAGTCTAGAGGGTGAAAAGCTCCGATTCACTTTGACAGTTTTTGGCCAAAAACTAGAACTCACTCCTTCTTTAAATGTTAGTACAACTTTATTTCATTCCGTGGTTTTTGTCGTTTGAAATGCAATAACTTTTTTCACTGGGCGGAAGCACTGATACTGGGGGGTTGGATTAAGCCTCCAACGATCCATGATGCACAGCCCGAGATACGAAATATTCTCTATGCAGCAATACTCTGTATCGAGAGGTGAGTCAACGTTCCAGTAAGTTTTAGATTTCAAATACCGGAGGTCAAGCCCAATCAATCAAGAGGGAGAGATACATTAGAAATAAGGATTTTGCCGACTGTCTTCTCAACCCCATCAGTCCGTAACCTGCCATTGTGGAATATCAAATCAGCGATTTCGATGGGACTGACGGCGCCAAGCAGCAAGCCGCCAAAGACAGCCAATGTGAACAGGACACCGACGAGACATCGTTGGCATTGCAGCGAACTGAAACCAACAGATCAATTACATAACTGTTTTCCCTTGCTTCTGTCTTGTACTCAAGGGAAATCTCAGTTTTTAAATCAGAAATTAGCAAGTAGATGTGCAGGAACCAGCAGCAGGGGACCAGAATTCTTGCATGACCTGTTGTCGGCGAGATACCCAACACGGTGAATGTTACTTTGCTGCGTAACTTGTGGATGCTGGACATTTACACATGTAAGTGTATTCGATACAAGTTCAGCTGTCAGCAGCGGTTGGACCACAGAACACCTGAAAACATATCTATACGAACATAAATAGTCTGAGTCGAGATTTTGCCCCGTGAGCTAATTTGACTCATGTGCAAAGCCCGAGAGACAGTTTATAGCTTTTATCGGGAATCATTGGCTGTGCGCGATCATCGGATAATTATGGGGATTCGAACTTGCAACCGTGCTCAACCTTGAGCAGTTTTTTAGCAGTGTTCAGGTCGTATTCACGACCAAACGTTTGATTACTCGATTACTACCCGGAAATACGAGGCCCCTAGAGATTTGTGAGGTTCATAGTGCTGATGATTCGTACTAAGGATGAAACAGTTGCGAAGTGCCTCTCGGATTTACGGCATAGATTAGTTACTTTTGTGGAACATAAGGTTGAGGAAACCCGGGGGCTGAGTCTACCTGATGAGCCCCAAAGAGGGCGAAACCGGTCGTGGGCTGTCGACGGATTTTCAGCAACCTCATGAGTGGTACATTACAAAGATATTTGTAGAATGAAATTTCGAGTCAGATCCTTTGTGTTTTCATAAGCATGCGCAGGCGGCCAGTATTCTAACCACTAATGACGGTCAAAGCCGCAGAATACAGATAAGATATTTGCATATACCGCTTCACATTCCAGTTCAAGTAGATATATCCCTACGCCACTTGTTTCTTGAACAAAATACAATTGCCATCATAGAAGTAGGTGAATGCTAGCAATCATCGAACCGTCACAAGGGTTGGCCACGACACACAATCATCCATTACTTTACAAATATAAAATGCTGCTATTGGAGAAAGTACGAAACGATTACATGAATTTGTAGCGAGTCGGACAACTGTAGGTCTTTTAAATGGACGCCTTATGAGAATATAACTACATACGAATTTTCCGATGGGCTCGCAGTGGAACTCGAGTGATAAGACAAATGGCTATAAATGTCGTAGAATCTGATTACGCTGGTCGGGGACAAACAGACCTAGCCCATCCGTCAGATTTTCCCGAATTCTGGGTAATAATGAAGAGTCAGAGACATCAGATGAGAACGTTAAGTTGGACGTTACCATTACAAATAAAAGGTTTTTGGTATAGCAGGATTACCTTTGTCCTCTGCCCCCTCCTAGTGGAATTTATTCACTCGTCGGAGCAGATGAACAGGCTATCATACTCGAATTTTGGCTGCAAAAAACTAAAACTAAAACTTAAAGAACCACTTTTATAAACTTCTCCTTTAGCACTGGTCTTAGCTAGACAGACAAGTCCTCCAAACCTGGTCATGGCTGCTCGAACAAATCACATCGGTTTGGCGGGAACGTGACAACCCAGTTTGTCTTGTCAGAGTATGAACTTGTAAAGTGCTCTCTTGTTGCATTCAGCTTCTCAAACTAATTCTTTTCAGTAGCTTCTTTTTTGAGGCGTCATCATTAAAAATCTACCACTGATCTAACTGGTAGCTGCGCTATAAGTTTAGAGCTTTCTGAGGTATGCTGAACGTTTTCCGATGCTCATCATCGGTGTTTCAATTTGGTTTCCATTTCTAGGTAGTCCTGAATATTCCTCCAATATCGCGTACCATGTACTTTGATGTTACTGAAAACAGCGACATATGAAGAGGGTAGACAGATCCCCCCGCCTGCAGGTACACCGATAGCCACGAACGTTTTTCAGCTCTGCATGGGGTCATCCGGAGGACAATACGTCGAATCGAACGTGTCCTATTGGTAGAGAATATTGGCACAACCAGAGAACAAAATGGACAGGATAGAAAGCAAGGGATATTGTCATGATGCCTAGGAATGAAACGATCAGAGCTGCGTCAATCATCTGAACAAAAATAGAAGGCACAGCAGGTACCGGACGATATCAGAACCACTATGGTCACTCCCATAACCACTTTCACGTTGGCGTACTTTTAACCCAAATGACCGGATCACGTGTAACAGCACACTCCCGGAGACTCGTGCGTTCGCGTTTCTTTCCATTATGTGTGTCGACAGAAAACTAGCAAGAAGACAAACTCTGACAAGTCTGTGGTGGATAAACTGTAGGAGCCTGGCAAGTCNAGAGATCTCGCTCAATTTGACAGAGAGAGGGAAAGAGCAGACCGTACAGACCAATCGAAAATAAACCAACGTACCTGAAAGCGGGAGAATGATGAAGATAAATGTTGTCGCTGTCAACGCTTAGTACTGAAATACGACTGAACAGGTAAAACAGCCTTCAGTCGTGGAACCAGATGGAGAAATCTCTGCATTATATTTCGTTTTCAGTAGTAGTGTGAACGCCCCTAACAAAGCTACCCAATTCTATGAGCATTGGACTGAAAGGTGAATCGCTAGATAGTTGATGGTTTCACCTAACAGATTCTGTGGACATTATGACATCCTCACTGATTCTCCTATATAACTTAGAAAATAGTTTGGCTATCTCCGAAGTCTTCCACATTTCTTCCCAAAAAATAACTGAGCACCATCATCATTTTAATATAAAACAGGAGTATATTCATTATAGATGGAGAAACTCATGTGCAACTGAAATGGTATAGGTCACCTAGAACCACAAGTATGTTTCATGTCTTAAAGGAAACTACTCACAAGGTTGCTGAAAACTCTTCGAGCGCCCATGACCGGTTTCACCCTTCCTGAGGTTCATCAGGTAGGCGTAGTCTTCGAGTTTCCGTCAACCTTATGTTCTACTTGTGAGTAGTTTCCTTTATGAAAATATACTGCGATAGGTTGGATATCGTGTCAACTAAAACATGAGGCGGCCTGTTTGCAGCACATTCGGTTGTAGAATATCATAAACGAGAGTTTCAGTTGAGTTTCTCGTGAAAACTAGATTGATTTGCCAATGAGTGTATTTCTCGAAATCAGAGACAGTGTTTCCGTCCGTCTTAAAAGGGTTCAACACTCCATCTCCGAACACACGAGGTAGTGGTCTCGGGCAAATTTAAACAGAAGCACATAATCGTATCATGGCAAATCATGCAGTTGGTACGTGGCCTGTGATTAAAACATCCTCTGTTTGTATAGACGCGCTATAGGCTCTGGGTAAAAGATTCACTTTGCCCCTCTATTCGGCTTACATACCCATCCCGGCGAGGTCCTGAAGGGTGAATGAGCCACCAGTGTGCACTTGGTTAGAATCATTACCAGAAGGCGCAGAAGGCTGCGTGCGCCAGCTGGCGTTAGCATGACCACAACTATTCCCTCGAATAAGACCCTACAGTAAGTCCTGGGCTATCTGCCCTGAACTTCTGTGTAATTAAAACTCGAACAAAACTTTGTGCATTGAGTGTGCAAATGTGTAAGCCGCAAGTTTTGTACTATTTATTGAGTCAGTTTGCATACAATTTCACGAAATTTACAGCGCTTTATCGCTGGCTTCATTCTTGTTGTTATTACCACACCTTCGCACACCTGTGTTCACCTGTCCCAACTACTGGAACAGGGCACAGTTGTTTCCCCAATAAACCTGTCTGATGGTAGCGCGGGAGGGGAGGGGGTTTGACAGAAATATTCTCCGCAAACTTGCAGCTTATGGATTTTAGATGAACAGGTGCGTACGCATAGCTCTTTCGTACGTCAAAATTATGTAGTGTTTTTCAGTCGATCAACACGCTTTGTGACTCGGACCCAGTTTGGTTAGAACAAAATCACCATATGTGTGTGGCACAAAAGAGCTGGCGGATGGGTTAAATTGAATACCATCAGCTGGTTAAAATGGAATTTTTTTTCAGAGTGTTTGTGGAGACCAGTCAAAGGCCGGAAATTGTTAAATCTTTCTAGTGGATTTTCATTAAGAGGGATAAATCGCCAGTGAACAGTTGATGAATGATGAATACCATTCGTAAATCAATTCGGCTGGGTTGAAGCGTAGTTCTTGCAAATGATGGGTTGTTAGTGGATCTTTGCGCTGGTACCTTCACCGTTCGTCCTTGCATACTGGCCTGATCATTCCTTCTACTTCCCCTCAAGCGTTGGTGTTCGGCATACACTATTTGTTCTACTTTGGGCACAGCATTATTACATCCCGTCAGCTGTCCAGGGATAAAAGCCCAAGTGCCTATGGACTGGTTTGTTTCGGCAAATTCCAAATCCGTTGGCTGCATAAAATTGCCACACACGTTGGGCATCTAAAATCCAGATTTGATCAAGGAATATCACTTAAATAACAGTCCACATTAAATCCGATGAAATCTCAATGCTGGACGATGGTCCTCCTCGGTAAAGTACAAAAACTACTTTGTTGCAACAATCGACATTTCATTCGGCGTGTAAAGACGTTCCGTTTGGAAGAGCCAGTACCAAGACAGTAGTGCGCATCTCTTAAAATCTGAGGATTTTCGATCCCGTACCCACTTGATTCGAACACTCTGACTCGGTTACGCTCGGCTAAGCAATGATATAACTGACTGGTATACAGGCAGAATATGGCCCCATTCGTATCCTCCATTAGCGGGAATCACCTGTTGAATCACGTGTTGAACAGCTCCTAGACTGACTTAATGTCGACATCTTTTTCTATATGACTGTATTAAGAAAAACTGAGACCTCAACTTCACGAATCTGAGTGAACATGCATCCAAGTGTTGAGGCTGATGGAGACGAGCTCTTATTCGTCTCCAAGAGACTTTTTACTGTCGAAACGATAGAAATTCCGTAACCCGGCAAATTTGTGAGAATTTTTTTGGTATCTCATGGAGACTGAGGGTACCAAACTTCAAACCAAGCTACACACTCCGAGTTTTGTAAATGAACGGCGATTACTTACCGTTCAGGTATTCCCAAATGAGTGGTTTCAGTTTCTTGGTCATATGCGTCAAAGAAACACCCAGGTAGGATGGTCACGTGAATATCTAGACGAAACCCAGTATTATCATTCCCACTCGACCGGACAGACCCCGGATAGCAAAAGTATACGCTCATGTTTGCTACCTATCTAGTGTCACACATAATCAAGATGAGTTTACCCAATCCACATCTTCAATTTAAAAACAAACTTGCTGTGTTAATTAATTAATTAATTAATTAATTATAACCTTGAACTTGGTCGGTTTGGCTAATGTGACCGGCATCTGTATCACTAATCTGTATACTTACAATTTTTGTTTGATTAACATGGAATCCATCTAGTTAATAGGTGGAGTTGATCTTATTTATTTATTTATTTAATTTTATTTATTTATCTATCTATTTAGTCTGCAGTAATCTCCAGGAGAGCTACAAACTTTTCGGCACTGAAAGCTTGCGTTTATTTGCGTTTGTTCGTAATATCTGAACTGTCTGTTTTTCATATGGCAAATTTACTCACACAGTCCTCACATATAGATCACATGATTGAAATAGGACCCCCTAACGGTCACTGTAGATAGAGATGTTTGTAACCAGTATTACGATGAGGTGAATCAGTTTCCTTCAGGAATTTCAGCGACGAATATCACCAGGATTCAACTCGGAAAGGATTGACCTAAAATTGCCTGAGAAAACCTTCGTTAATATGTATGCGCCAATTTCACGGTTGCCACGCACTACAGAGTGCAAGCATAAAGTTCTCCATTAAAAGAACGCAATCCGTAGCGTCAGACAACGGTTTCCTTTCACCACAATTAGGCCATTCTGTATTCAACAACCTCGTTTTGAATCCACACGCTTTAAGTGCATGAACAGCACTGTTGACGAAAAAGGTGTGATTCACCTCCGGAGGTTCATCTGTCTGATGAGTTTCAAACTGTGTAAAAAACGGGAGAGAAACAAAATTCTGTGTTGAAAGCTATTCAAGGCACATCCACAAAACCCATCCTGGCATAAGAGATATGTTGCCTCCGAGGTCTGCGCCGAATGGTTAGCATCCACTTCAAAATCTACTACTGACGTCAGCCGGTCGGATATCGAAGGCGCCAAAATTCAGGGATAGCGCAATTTATTACGACCAACTAACTTGCTTTCACACACTAGAACAAAATCACAGTTCGATCGAATCTGTCTACCAGGATGAATAAATCTGAGGAGAATGTGCGCATCGCGACGTCAAACTCAGAATTAAGGATGGTCTTTTGATGACCAGGTAGTTCGGCTCATGTATTTGCCGGAGAAAAAACGTTTCGAGCTAGCGTGTGCCAACACCTGAGTGGAAAGTGGCTTTTTTCATCGATGTTTACGGCAAAATTAACCAAGTAGTATCATCAAAAACTAGTATTGCGCAACAAGTATCCAGCAGCAGGTGTGGTGGTAAGGTAATATGGTTTAACTATTACCATTTGACACGGAAATGTGATCCGTACAGAGCATTGGATCTATTTTTAGGCGACAGGCGAAAAAGAATATTCACTTGACTGCAATCTCCAAGATAGATACCTTGTCCAAGAAAATACATAAGTATCGAGTTTATCAAAGGTTTTTTTGGTTTTTATTCCCAAGAACTTTGTTTGACTAATACATCTATTAGACTGAAATCTAGTGTTGGTTTTCTGGATAAACCGTAAAATGCGCTGAATAGCTGCATGCTGAGTATTAGACTGAGAAGAGATAACATTTGTGTCTGGTTTGTGTGCCACTAAATTTGTGTGCGTCAGCGCAGGGTTGAGAGGGTTGAGACCCACTCAACCTTGCACTGACGATGTCATCTCGATTGGTGATGAAACGTTTGCAATCCAACAGCGAAGCTCGGCGAACAGACCAACAACCAAACAGCGCACCCGAGCTACCTACATTCCACAACATTGCTAAGCCCATATAGTGTTGAGAAATGGGACTGGCCCTGCTTACTAACTGGAACGTTCGAGAAGTGATCCTATTCGCTGGCGGAGATTCTCAGTGTCTGATAGGTCGATACGCAGGCAGCATTAAATCATCACCGATTAGCCTATTGTGATACTTCTGAACTGTGTTTCTTGTTTCCCTTTCATCCTCATTGGTGCAAAACTCAAGTAATGGGGGAGCATTTGATCAGAGCACATATATGGTGTAGAGAATATAAAGCCACTATTGGCTGTGACGAATTAGAGGAGAGCAAATAGCACCTCAGTTGTTCACAACTATTCGGATATAGCTGCTCCGCTTCAGATGCGAACTGTGATGAGCTTATTAGGAGTGATAAGGAAATTCATCTTTCCCGATACCAAGACTAAATTTCAAAAACAAAACCATCAGTTAAATCATCTATGGTATAACACTGATTTGCGAATAATTCTAACATTTCTGTCGTGTGGATTTTTGGACTTTTTCTCATCCGCTTATGAACTCAACAAGATACACAAAATCCAGAGGCCAAATAAAATGACACACAACTCCCACACAAATGTTCTCAATCAATTCAGCCAGCAAGATCCCTTGTTGACGCGAAAACAATTCGAAGCTCTGACTTTAGATTGAAAGTCATATTCTCCCGACTCTCCCGAACTTGAATGTGACAAGCCTTTCTTAAACGTTTTCTGTCCACAAAAGCTCTAATCAAACTTCCGACTGCCTTCTGCACAGAAACTCAACATGTATCTCGCACTAAACACTTTCTTAATACGAGACATTCGTTGCACGGTTTATTCGTGCATGCGAAACGCATCTGCGATTCAAACAGCCAGGAATTCATGTCTATTTCTCCCACAAACGCTTACATCACTTATGCGTGTATTCGTCTGAAAAGGCCATACCGAAATCACGCGACTGAAATGTTCACCTTCAAAATTATCGTAGAAATATTTACCAGATTCAAACAGGTTTCTCTCAGACCGCTGTTAAAATAAGACAACTTGATTACAGGACGTGGCTGGGCTCACTTATTCAGCAGCAAGGACATCCCAAACATAGACAACAACCGAAGTATTTGGGCTAGCGATTGGTCAAACGTCCCTGCTGCTGCAGCGTGATTGACGTTGGTAGAATGGATCAGAGCCCATGCGAAAGCACCTCATCAATGGAACAACCTGAGTGATAAATCAGTTGAGGCCAGAATAGCTTAAACTCGGATATCCAACACATCGGGGGGAAAGCATCTCCATGACAATGACACAGGACGCTGCCCGATGAGTTACTCCGAAATGTGAAGTCAAATTGCCTGCTTTAGACAATCAGCAAATTGCCTTTGAAGCCCGCCTCTAGATTGAACAAGGCCGAAAATGCCAAACCGATTCCTTTGTTTGCTAGTCGGTTTCGACCCACCATATTAGTACTTTTATGCAAGAAATCGTTGTTTTTTCAGTAGTGTGTTAATGGAATACAAACAGACCGTTCAAATCCAGCAAACTGATGCTACTTTTTGCATTAATTGAAATAATTACACCGGGATAGATACCAGACCGTTTTTCCATAAAATCGAAGGAATTTTCGGCGTATGGAGACAAAGCATCGTAAAATGAAATCAAAATCTTAGCTGTCTAGGTGCTTTCGTGACTTAAACAAATTCTTGAACCATTACGTTTTATATTCCTTCGTAGTTAAGTGCTCACAAAAAGTGATATGGATTTTCCAGAAGAGACGAAGATTCTTCATCTTTCATTGCACATTACAACTCACTTGTAAAATCGAAAATTTTTTTGCCTAGTATTCAACAAGCAAATCTTCAACCCCTCAAACTAGGGGACAGATTGGCTTTATTTTGGGGAACCTAAATACTGCCCTTTCTAGCGAACAACCAGTAGTTAAAAATATGTAAGCGAAACTGTCAACTGACTGTTATTGATTCATCAGAACGTTTTTGACTACCAACTGATTGTCTGAAGAGCAGACACCTATAGGTGTTTTCACGAATCGCTCGAACACAATCATGTCGACAGGAAACCGCATAGAAACTGGGAGTTATGTAAGAGACCATGTACTGGCTACGCGAGGCATCCAAAATGGACACTACGGACTAGTAATCAGTAGTAGCAGTAGTACTCAGTAGCTAACTAAAACGGGTCAGGACCGCTTTCCGACCAACAAATGCGTTTTAAATAAAAGAGAAAACCCGTGGAAACCTGTTTGAAATCGACGGGCCAGCCATATCCAGATCACCTTATTACTAGTAGCCCTCTTAGAATATTTCGTATGAGCCATATGTTTTGTGTAATATTTTGTAAGAAAGCGATAGCAAAATTTCTGGTAATGTATTACTGCCGAGCCATTTACGCACACGTGACACAGCTCTGCTTTCAGTGGTTTTGAGCCTTCGCAACTGCAATCAGAACCCTAAAATCTTTGACTTGTATAATATGCAGAGCTCCAGATCACTAAAGGTTGATCAGATAGCTGTTGATGTGTTCATCGAGCTTGGTACTTTGCTCGTAGGCATGCGTGCGCCCAACCCGATTGATGACAAAACGTTTGCAAGCCGTTCGCTAATCTTGGCAAACGGATCAACCATTGATGAACGCACCCCATCACCCATATTTCCAGACTACTGGATCCTGAGGAAAAACTGTGCGTTGGAACTTGTCCTTTGGTCAAGCAATATCCTTGGCAGTCATAGTGAATCGGTGGAAGTCATGTGGATAGCTGGATGGCATGATCACGCCTCACGGTCCCAGGTGTACTAAGCAACACCAAAATCTTCGGAGGGATCTTGGAAGTTTCACAGCGAACAGGCATAAATGTTCTTAAAATGGGAAAACGTCAAACAAGGAAAAAAAATTAAGTGATGGACACCATCGTACAGGTTTGAAGCACGTCATTTTTGGCAGGTTTTTGCTCAAGAGTGTTCTCTTGTACATAAACATAATGACTAGGAGCTTGAAACGGTACTCATGGCGTTCTGTCGAGTGAATGCGTGCGTGATAGAGAATACCAATGCACTAATTTATAAAGATGTACACTTGGTGTTTTGACAAAAGGCATTATCTGATATCTGTTCAATGGATCACAAACCCAAAAGTTACAACTTACCAATATTGAAAGACTATCCTGACTGATTTCTCGTTCTTTGGAGCCTGCTTTCTCATGATGCCGGCTGGAATGTTGCTCTCCTTCACACTGTCGAACACCATTGGTTTGCTGGTTCCCCAAATTTAGGTTTGGGTCAGAACCAGTGGGAACGATTCCCTGATGGGTTGTCGTCTCGACTTGCGGTTCTGTGGGACCGGTAGACCCACTTGTGCTGAGAGATGGGAGTGAACTGGTTGACCCTGTTACAAAGAATCGGGAGGAAAAGAAAGCCGATTTGACGGTAAGCTGCTGGAGGCCTCCAATGAGTCAAGAGAATGACAGTGATGCCAAATGAGTTTTGTTGAGAATTGTATTTAAATATATTGAACAAAATCCACCAAAATTAATACACAGGAAACGTGCATCAAGAATGTTGAAAGACCGTTTAAAGCAATCAGAAGGGATCAAAAAGGGGGTAAGAAAACGGAATATCTGTGTTATGGGAGTCAACGTGCCTGGTATGGTCGAATTAAGCTCGCAACTTGCGAACAGTCTGTGTCCGTTAAGGGGACATCAGTACAACAATGATCGTTTTAGTCCAACTCTTATCTGACGTTACTTGGAAGAGTAAAATTGTGAAGCATCGATCGACTATAGAACATTTGAATGGTATCTCAGAGTGCAGTATTTGTCGAAAGCCTGCTAGTGGGTGATCATCAGTTTGGTTTGGTCTGCTTGTGGGTTTTTTAATCTGATTACTGTACAAATATTTACTGTACTGCAGTATTAATTGGTTCAAGTATGGTATAAGCTGTGCGCACTCTGACAAATTTCATTCGGTACAGCGTCGTCAAGCTTGAACTGACAGTATTTGAGTTAGCAGAGATTATTGGCCAGTGTGTCAAACCGAATATCGTCCCGCTGAAGTGCGACTCCGTAGTAACGGTGAGAGTTTCTTTTAGAATTGAGTTTCATTTGTCCACACGCAGTAGGCAACCCTAGATCAGGGCGATTTAGTTGTGGTTACTTTTTGATTTCTTTGGTCACGCTGATGACGGCTGGTACGCGCTGATGTCTGAGATGCGGAACTAAAGAATTGTACTAATGAACTGTACCTAAAGGTGTTACCTTGTCGTGGTGATTGATTGTTCTTCAGTGCTGCAATAAGTATGCAGGCTAGGCTGGCTGTAATTCGTTCCACAAGGTGCAGTCATGTCAGAAAGTTCAAAAGGGAGAGGTCAAGAAACCAAGAACAGCGGGACGTCGTGCTATGAGTAATCGTGCTCGAGGCGCTCTGCGGGTAAAATCGTACTATCCCTTGCGACAAGAGTGTAAAAATAACCAAGGGTTTTCCCCAGATGATCAGCATGTTTATATTCATGGGAGCAGCGATGCTTCCCTTTCCCGATGAAAGTCGGGTTAGAAAAGGTAATCTCTAAAACCCGCAAACTCCGGTCGCTTAACGGTTGATCGTGACCGCGATCGCGTTAACCAGTACGGTCAAAATATTTTTAAAACCAAAGAATCTGGGGCTGTTCAGAAGGCACCTGCCGCGCGCATCTACGCCAAGAGTGAAGCGGTAATGCCTTATTCACTGTCACATTACGTTAGACCAAGCTCCCGAAGCAGAGCAGATCAGACTATTGATTCATCGGCTCCGAGCAGAGCCCGCAAAGGAAATCCTACTACTCGCTGCCTCACGGGTCAAACTTCGTAGTAAGGGGCTCAGAGTGGGGTGACTTAGCCAAGCCCTCTTCCTCTGCCTGGGCACCGTTCTGTGTCCACCGACGTCCCTACCCAACCCCTTCCCAGCACACAATCAAACGTTGCTGTTTGACCGCTGGGCCTTGTGCTCCCCGCTGCCTATTAACAACGAACAAAACAACACTCTGCTTAATCTGCGTAAGAATTTCTAACTTCCGTCAAATTAGCAAACAGGCAATGCTCGCTAAGACATTATGCTCTCTTGAAACTGATATACGCTATGTCTCCAAAGCACGCATACAAGACTCGAGTGTGGTTATGTATCCCAGAACGCCAGGGTCGAACTCGGCTCTTTCACATTTCTCCCTCCGTGTGTTCGGTGACCCAGAAGCGATGACTCGTGGAATATATGGCGTGGGAGTTGTGTTCTGCTAGACTGGATCCCAGTGGGCAGTCGTCTTTACGCCGTTCGATTACTCAGCTCAATCAAGCTCAATGCCTCTGGACATAGAAGATGGTGTCTGTTTGTAATGTAGGTGTATGCCCTGACGGACTGCAATTCTGATGCGAAGAAGGATACTTTCTATCGAGAGTTATCCGGGCTCATTCGTCGAACAAAGAACACTGACATTATGGTCCTTGAGGGCGATATAAATGCCGAAGTCTGTCGTCTGAGCTCCCTGAAACCACATTTGGGCGGTCGATCCGGAGGCAATGCTTGTCACACAGAAAAAAATGAGCGACTCCTCGACTTGTGTGCTTATCATGAACTGTTTCTGTCCAGTACGAACTTTCAGCATAAACGTTCGCATCAGGCAACCAGCTGCAAATCAACCGTGATAGATACTGTCTTGGTCACTTTTTGTGTATGCCAGTTGACCGACTTCCTCTCACAGCCCTTTTCGAAAAACTGTGTGAATGATGAAAACGAACCAGGGGAGGTCAAAAATGACTTGGCAGGGAAGTGTGAAGACGATTACCAGCAAAATCGGATGCGCTGATCATTGGCGTGTCCCTTGATGGGGAACCCGAGACATTGTCAAACAAGTTCCAGTCGTGCCCTTGATGGCACTGGTGCATCCAATGCAGAGCTCCCGTTCGGATCACACCAACTGGAAGTTTACTGACAGCCCTGTATGTGCGCATCAATTTTATCAGCCGCCTACCACATCTCCCCTAATCATTGGGGAGCGAAGCTATCACAACTCTGACAAGTACGCGATTCTTACGTCGGATGAAGATGAACAACGAATTTGAACTGTGGTATTTTCAACACACCATGACTCGAGCAATGAAGCTCAAATGGATCTCCACAAAGCATTAGTGAAATTTACACTCATCTACGTAGTATTGTTTTCCATGTGTTGTGCGTAAACTTGTATTATTTGCAGACACACTATTCATTTTTCTTGCATATTCCTTAGACAACCATTGGAGGAAATTCACTGATCTTGCTGGCAATGTGTTATATGACACGGGACNTCACTGATCTTGCTGGCAATGTGTTATATATTTCTTCGCTGTGAAAATCTTTTCTAAACTTTGGGTGTACATGCTGGCAGCGCTTTAGTGGATTTTTTCAGTGTTTAAGGTGAATCAGTCATGAGTTTATATTTTTTTTCAAGGGCACTGCTAACGCGAACGCACCTCATCAATGAAACCAGTTGAGTGATAAATCAGTTGAAGACAGAATCGCTTAAACTCGGACATCTAACACATCGGGGGGAAAGTATCTCCGTGACAATGACACGGGACACCGCACAGTGATCTACTCCAAAAGGTGAAGTCTAACTTCCTGCTTTAGCCTAGATAGTTTTTGAAACTGTTGTGCATTTTTCACGCAAGATTGAGGTTCTTCACTTTTTGTTGCCGATTCAGGATAACCTAATCGAATGGCGAATGAATGTTCAGAAGTCTAATCGCTGCCAATTCCTACTGGAATGAGTTAAGCTGCCCTTCGGCTGTAAGCTTCTTCGATATCACTAAGTTTATGGTGTGAAATCCATTTTACTGCCGTCTGCGACTCTACAAACAACAAGGGTGGTATGAAATAAGGTTGAAAAAGAACTATTCTGTATTCAAAGCCGTGTAAACTCCATTTTTAGCACAATATAAAGCAATAAATGTATTCTTGTTCACGGTGAATAGATACGCTTGTTTGCCTACTCCCTTTCTGTCTAAGCAATGTTTTGTTCGGGCAAATTTCAGTCGTTTACTACTCCATATTTTTGCTCTTACCTTTAATTTTTGCGCTCAGTCTCGTAACGTAGACGAAACCAGAAGAATTCTCCGGAGATGCAAGGCTTTTGCATAGTTCGTTTCTCTAAGGAACATCTTTCAGTTTTCAATGTTCATTGCATTTGTCATCGCTACCTTAAAAAAAGCCATGTGTAAGGTGCATCAGTAGTACTAGTCTAGACATGGCTTGTTTATGGCTCTGTTCCCACCGAAGCCACTTCACTATAATGTTATGGTGTGGGAGAATAGAGGAAAAATACATTTTAACCATTGGTGCATGTTTCACATGTGTTGATGTGCCAATGTCTCCTTGTTCACCAATAAAAACCTGGTAGCCTAGCTTGTAGACAGATTTTAACGTTGATTTGGGGATTGTCTTACTGTCTTTTCCCTCCTATTGACCCATCGGACGGAATTTTTTGATTCATTTGCAAAGCTTAGCAGTCGGACTGCATGCGCCCCGTCACCAGTCGTGGTGATGTCATCAGAACGGATTTGAGTGGGCGAATTTCCCCTCTTCTGTATGTACTGTGAAAAATGACTTTTCTCTGCGCAGTAGTAAACCGTGATTGCTATACACTCTGCTTAATTCACCACATTAGCTCAGTTCGCAAATGTGCTTAAAACTCCGGTTGCGCGATTTCTTGTTGTTCGAGGAGCAGAGTAGATTGACGGAACACACAGGAATCGGAATGTGGGTCATGGGCAGCGTAAGAATTTCGATCTACTTTGTAGGTAGCACTGCGCTAGAAAGAGTAGTATGGGATAGTTTGTGAAGTAGTAGTGGTCGAGGCACAAGTTACAGCATCCACTTCGATTCATCGTAAAGCTCACAAAGATAAAAGCTACAGGAATTTCAGCCTGTGCCAAAAAGAGGATTGCAAAACTAAATCACTGTGCTGTCGATCGTTTTGTAAGTATCTTTAGAGTTTCTGTCCTCGTGGCATGTGCACAGAGTAACAGGGGAATAGCGGCCAATTTGCCTTTTAGACATCTACTATTCAGTTTCCTACTTCTGAGGATGGAGTTCAAAATCTCGCCTGTATACCTGTTTTACTTAATAATAGCGGTTAAGATGTTACTATTTTTCCAATATTCGTTCATTTTAGCTAGCTGAACTGGCACACTTTCGAAGAAATTTCGAAGAAGTCGTCTGGAAGCATCACAAACGAAATCCATGCTAGGTCCCACAGGAGTCTCTCGCAAAGCCAAAGTTATTCACAAAGGAGTGTATTTTGCTAATCAGTTAATCAGAGGAAACACTGGAACCTACCCATGTAACGGTGGATACTAGTGATTGGGCATGCGAGTAGTATATTTTCTCGTAAATATGCTTCGCGTCTCTTGAATTTGTGGGATCGCATTCGCTTGCATTTAAGCCACAGGCAATGAATATCCAGACAAGTTCAGGAGGACGCGTTTAAGGAGAAGAATGATATTCAGTTATTACAAACAAGATGCATATGGGATTTTTAGTTCCCTGTCCAATAGTCTGTAACTGTTCACTAGGCGTTTTCTAGTAAAAAAAACTGCGTAGCGAAGACCTTCTCCCTTTCACCCGTCCATAATCTTTCTTTTCATGATTTGAACCATGGCTAATGTAGTCATATCATCAAGCTATATAAAAACTACTCTCTTGCCCATTACTGAACATTATGCTTAATTTGGCTAAGATGTACGCGGGTAGTCAGACTGATCTCCTAGCATCTATGGAATAGCTGCAGAGATTTGTTTGGATTTCAGCGCACGAAAACCCGATTTAAAATAATTTTGTTTCTCCACTTCACTATCCAATTGGTTAGGTAACTAAAATGATATCTCTGAATAAAATCTAACTGCCTTTTTGATTT
Organism: Opisthorchis viverrini; assembly: GCF_000715545.1. Classification (NCBI taxonomy): domain Eukaryota; kingdom Metazoa; phylum Platyhelminthes; class Trematoda; order Opisthorchiida; family Opisthorchiidae; genus Opisthorchis; species Opisthorchis viverrini. The sequence goes on from NW_008751716.1 coordinate 386,905, forward strand.
TTTTAAATTTCACATACAAACGAAGGTGAACGGTTATCAAAATAACACAGAATTACTTTCTTTTCGTTGCGAATGATTCGGAGATTTATTTTACTCTTTATCACGTACAATAATTCCAGATGGTTTCCACATGGGTCTGAATAGTTGTTCATCGTTCTTACACGCAGTCGACGGTTTAGCAACTATCCCCTAACTATCCCCAACACTATTTATAAATGTTGGACCTTTAATAGTTCAGTTGCCTTGTTTGGTGAAGTAGTATGTTTTAGGTTTGCTATATTCCTATGCACTGCTGGTTTGGAAATAGCATAGCAAAAGTCTTGGATCTGAATGCAGAAAAGTTGATCAAGTGGTTTCCACGACATAATGTAACATGGGGACGGACCTCTGGCCACCCAATATACATAAATCTTTATACATGGAGAGATAGATAGATAAATAGATAGATAGATAGATAGATAGATCGATAGATAGATAGATAGATAGATAGATCGATAGATAGATAGATAGATAGATAGATCGATAGATAGATAGATAGATAGATAGATCGATAGATAGATAGATAGATAGATAGATCGATAGATAGATAGATAGATAGATAGATCGATAGATAGATAGATAGATAGATAGATCGATAGATAGATAGATAGATAGATAGATCGATAGATAGATAGATAGATAGATAGATCGATAGATAGATAGATAGATAGATAGATCGATAGATAGATAGATAGATAGATAGATCGATAGATAGATAGATAGATAGATAGATCGATAGATAGATAGATAGATAGATAGATCGATAGATAGATAGATAGATAGATAGATCGATAGATAGATAGATAGATAGATAGATCGATAGATAGATAGATAGATAGATAGGTATAGATATAAATGTTTTTGTGAATGACTTGATGGCGTCACAGTGGTCCACGATGGGACTGCAGTAGGCCTCCGGTCTCCGGTTGGAGAGTTGTCTGAGTGTAACCTGAGAGAAACCACATTTCATGGTAACATGTAGAAATATATGATGTTTTTCCCTTTTGTTGACGATGAACCGATGCACTGAAAAGGTTCACAACTCTGGCAAGGTTTATTTAATAAATAGAGATTTTCTTACAATGTGAAACCTATTAGATTGAAAGATTGTTCAATTTTATTGAATGAGAGAGCTGTAGCACCTAAAGTTACTACATCTGTCGAAAATTTTTATCCCTCCTCTTTTGTTGATGGCCAAATTTGGGGAGTTAAATGGATCGAAGCTCACTTACCCTATCACAGATACACACGTCGAATCTGCTAGCCAACAAGAGTTACACTAGTTGTACCACTTGAAAACACAATTAAAGATCCAACTCCTGTTATAATGAGTTTCTTCTGAGGATTGAGATCGAAGGGTAGGGGAATCTCAGTAAAATTCCTAAAAACATGAGGGTTCTAAGTAGCTGACCTCAAAGGCCATGCTGCACAATGCGCATTTCAAGAACCTACTATCCGAATCGGCATATTGTTCTTTGCTTCATTTCAAGCCCAATTTACCGGACAAGGCTCATGTAATACACAGCACATGCAAGGATTCCATGTGAAGACATTAGTGCATTGATCACAGTCTTGCGCGCTGAGGTCTTCCTAACCAAAAGCCAGCTCATAATGCCAGTCACCAAACATGACAAACAATGTTTACTCAAGAGCTGCGCAATTTGATTGCATATGCCTTATCACACGACTACCAACCCCTTGCTATGCATCATTACGCAATGCTTATGCCACCTCAATTGGTATTGAAAGGTTTACAGTCAAATTGCCCTGCTCAGCGTACAAGCAAACGACTATCTACGTTTCCTGGGCTAACAACATTTTCCTCTGAAGAAAACGATTATTGTCAGACTCGTCATAGCAGAGATACTTTCAAGCAATTGAATGTCACCTTTTTTAATGCTATCTGAATTTGCCACCAAGTCTTTTGTCATGCATAAAAGCACGAAAAATGATGAGTGGATAAGATAATCAACGGTGTGAAGTCATCAAAATGAGCGGAAATATCATCCAAATCGAGAAGATTTGTGAATGCCAATCGGATGAGAACATGGTGAATAAACTCGCAGCATCATGTAAGCTGTTCTAGCCTGCAATGGCAAATCGCGACCCCAAATCATTAAATGATCCCGTGGGAAGTCATGATGGTTCTCCTCGACATTATGATAATGAAGCCTTGAGAAACCTAAATTGCCCAGTAAACGATTTTGTGCTGAACATCTCCGCAATCGGTGAGCTCACAAGGCCACAACCTGGTCATTCTACTACGGTGATCCTTGAATTTCTTGAATACCGAGGAGTTGATGGTTAGGTTTAAATTAAAACAGGACATCTTGAATGCAAGATATCCCCAGTGAGAAAGGAAGAAACTATTCCTGCTTTGATTTATAGTCTAAAACTATTTTCAGAAAAGTTTGGTGAAAGTCGGTAGATTTAATGCTGGGCAACGTTTCACTTTTGACAAAAAAGCTTTGTTAAGCCAAGTGACCAGGCTCTGAGGTTAGCCGAGATTTAAGGCGAAGGAGAACCAAGTTAAATCTCTGTTAGTTACCGACCTAGGGACCTTATGTGTCAGCGTGTGAACAGGTGTTGGGCCGATAAGGAAACCCAAGTGGATTTGGGTCCGCCCTGAGGTCCAGTTTGTAAATAAGTGTATTTGTCCTAAAGTCCAGTTCCTCTGATTTGATTCATACAATGATTTCTCTTGAATGTCGTTCGCACATTCCGTCCGTCTGTGTGGATGAGCTAGTGCTACGATGGTTGTGTAAGAGGGATTCTGTGAACTTTGGTCTGGTAGGGATTTCCATCCGCTGTTTTTGCTAATGATTCTGCATGAACTGACAACCACACACAGTCATGTATCAACTCAGCTTATCTAAGACCGCTTTCCATACGCTCGTCAGCTCCACACCCTTGATTCTCTTCACGCTGTAAGGCTTGGTGATTTCCACCGCCTCGGCTGTCAGCCGCCGTGTTTGATTCTCTTCACGCCTCGGCTGTCAGCCGCCGTGATGTGAATCCCAGTCCCCTTACTAAAACTTCATTCTCTAGATCTATTCTATTCTATTCCCGTGTCCAAGTCATGTGCCGCCATCTCTGAGTCTTTGACCAGTGTTCGGTGTTCTTCCGCATTCCTCGGTGGTTTGTTTATTCTCCCTTTATGTTCAGTAATTCTGGTGTGCAATTCCCTGACAGTTTGTCCTACGTACACCTTAGTGCAATCGTATGCTGGTCACTTGGCCTGACAAAGCCTTTTCGTCAAAAGCCAACAATGAATCAACCAATCGTTACCAAACTTTTCCGAAAACGATGAGCACTCAGTTGTTTCCAAGCGTTTCTCACTTGATTGAGTCAACCTAATTTTTATTCCGCGGATCACTGTCACCAACTCTTTCTCATCGCACCAGGTCACTATGACTCTAACATCCATCCTTTAAAATGTTTATGCCAGTTTAGTCCTGATCGATAAGTTGGAATGCAACCAGGATATCGATCGAGAAACAGACCACAGAGAGAAATATTTCACCAAATATGTTTGATCTGCTGCTTTTCTGCCAATCGAAAACGACCTTCATGTGCATGTACACCGAAGCTGACTCATCTACACCCAATCAAGAAAACAAGATTCCACCAACCGACAGACCCAGACAAACAATGCCCTGTCACGCAGAATCTACTAGCGAAACGGAATGTGAAACCATGTTTGACAGTAAGTGCACACAAAGATGCCAGCCAATTAATTGCAACAAGGCATACCACTTGAAACATACATGGGGAACGGCTTGTGAATTGCCCAAAAGGTTAATGATATATTATACCCTGTAATTTGCGCCCACAACGACCTACGGATTTCCAGTTTTCGCCACATTTGTTTATCAAAAAAACGGATGAAAGACATTATTGTGTGCCTTCAGCTACTCTGGTTTGTCTGTTCTACTTTTTGCAGCAAAGCCATATTAATTTGTTTTTAATTTCTGGCGGTAGTGAGAGAATCATCCAAAAATGCTGGGGAACAATATTTACCGATATTCGGCATTTGGCGCTAGATGAATTTTTGCAAGACCCAATTGGTAGTTCCCTGCCTTGAAAAGAATCTCCTTGCTGGTGCTAGCTTTCCTAGCAATCAGTTTTTAAGATTCCATCCATTTTTTCAACAAAATGCTGTCGCTGCTTGAGGGAATCCCATACTCGAAAGAATACTACTCACAAGGTTGCTGAAAACGCTTCAGAAGCCCATGATCGATTTTATCCTTTTTGAAACCTATTAGATAGACGAACTCTCCGGGTTTCTGTCAATCTTACGTTCTAGTTGTTCGGGTCGTTTGTTGTTGTTGCTTCGTTTAAATAGGCAGGATAGAACCGGTGTCTAATGGTTACTCACGTTATTAACTTTGAGTTGTTGCACGCCCCGCGTACTTTGACTTCTGAAAACCCGGCTACAGTAATCACCCATAGGATAACAGCTGCAAAGGGATGTCATCACCCATTTGGAAAACTTACAACAGTGTGTCGTCAGGCATAACCTGTTCTGTTGACCTTTCAAGAATAAAAGTTTCCCATCCCCTTGGAAATTTAAATCCTTGATCTCCTGACGATGATTTACTTTGAAGGATTATTACCGGATCATTACCGGAGAACTGCAAAAGTGCAAAAAGCATACGCACCAGTGCAAAAATGACAGTTATGATTTCCTGTTTCGAGCTCAAAATAATTGTTCAATTGGTAGAACGATAACCTGGTTTCCCAGTCGTCACTTCAATAATTGCTCGGTTTGAGATGCAGTGGTGAAATGCCTTTGCCAACATTCCAAGCATAACTGTGAGTTTAGTGTCATTTTCAACTAGAGCGCTCAGTTTCATTAACCCCTCACCTAAACGATGCTGATGTAAAAGGAACAATAGCAGTGTTCAGGCACAACGCAAGTCAAGCCTGTTCATTTCTATCGACGAAACATCCAAGGAGGCCTATGGGCGAAGGAGATGTCTTGATTTGAGCACATCAGATTCTACACACTTCATTGAGGCGCTTCTGCGTAGCCGAGTTTTATTAACATACAAAGGTAAGATCTACGCTCTTTGTGCATTTTATGACTACTTGTAGGCCCACTCATAGGCCCACGTCGTAAGCCATCAATGAACAATGTCACTTTCAAGCGTCCGTCTCGCTGTTTGAGACACTTGGCCAACTAACCGAGTTAGGAAAACTTAGTATTTTCTCCTGTTTAGCTTTAGGAATACAGATGTCTCCAGAAAGCACTGATGGAGCAGCAATACAATATTCACCGGGAACATCGGGTGACCGCATCCAATTCATGATCTCACTCAAGACATGCATTTTTTATTCGTGCACCCTAAGCTTCTACGGTTTGATGCGAACAAACCATAAGAGTTGGAGAAGTGGTTCAACAAGTTGTTTGTGTGCACTGATGCTAAATTAATCAGCGTCAAGCCTCCACCTCTCTCCGAAGGGAGGAACAGATTTTTCAAAAAACCTCACTATCCCGAAATCAAACCAAATTACAGGTGTTAGGTTCATCGAATCAATCTACTTTTTTTCCAGCCGAAACAACCAAATGGCCCCTTCAAAGTTCGTTTTTTTCACGGTATGACAGTTTACTGAACATGTTGTTAGGCGGACAGGACTTGGCTGCTGCTAGCAAGGCGACGAAAAAGTGCACACCAATGAGTTCCGAACTCAACAGTGCTTGATTTTGCGAAGCAGTTGATAATTGCGTAATTACGCGAATAAGCCGAGAGAGTAACTAGAAGCTGTGGCTAGGCAAGAGACCAGCCAAAATGACTAGTGTCTATGCAATACTAACTTACTTAGTTACAATGCAAAGACATATCCTACATTTTATTGATAGGCTTCCTTTCAGTGTAAACCTTGCCTTGGAGTTAAACCACTTCATTTTACATCCGTTATGGAATGCAAATATCCATACGGTTCCAGTCAACGGCTCTCACGTGATTGGCCGAAACTGTCCTTGAAACAGCCGAAAAATCTGCTTCATTTTTAAGAAAACTGGATACCCGAATGGACCTGTTTTTGTAAAGGTCAGATGGTTACAGTGAAGATCAGAAGCTTGAAACAGAAATCACCAGTGTAAGTTTTGGTCCACCGATTTCTTACCGAATCTCTCTGAGCGTATTCAATGGATGTTTCCTCTGAAACAAACTTCTTACTCAGATTTATTAACGGTAAGTATTCTAGGTGCATGAACGTTTTTTAATGTGGCAAACTGGAGTAAACTTGTTTGAATAGTGATACCACAAAATACATTAGGAAACAAGTTGATCCACCCCACATAAAAAAGCACGTTATTCGGAAGTAAAACCTTCCCAACCCCATTTTGATTACTGTCTCTTGGTGAATGAAACGTTGAGTGCGATATTTTGTGTCACGCGACTTCGTCGAAAGTAAAGTTGCCACGGGACCCCCCCCAAAGCTCAATACTCCTATGCTAATGTCTGGGATTTCAGCCTGATCCAGTGTGTTAGTGACGGCTGGTGTCGTCTCAGATGTGGAAACACCAAGTCATGTGACAAAAAATGGTCAAATAATCTGAAAGGTCTGCTTGTGTTTTTTTGGAACGACTGGCGGAGCCAAAAAGGGTGATGACTTCTAGGCTGCAGAATCTTAACTGCTGGAACTCTGTTTAATACGAAAGCGCTTTGTTCAGCAATCATTTAACATATACCGAAAAATTTCAGCTGTCAAGTTACCCTTTTATAGAGCTAGTACTCGGATTCATCTTCAAAAAAAAGATTCTGGAAAATTAGAACCAGTAGCGTAAGTCACCTGATCTCAAACCTAACATTTTGTTCTGTGGCTTTTCAAATTATTTACTTCAGAGCTAAGGAACGATTTCGAAACTTTAACCTTTGACCTAGGTTTGAAGATGGCGATCGATTCGTGAAAAAATGTGTGGATCTATTACGATATTTTTATCTTCTTATTTGAACAGGTGTTACAAGTTAGAATGGTTGCAATTCGTGGAAAAGCTAACAGGAAATTCGTTCGTTGCTTCCGAAGCCATGGGATTGAAAGAATGAATGACCATATTTGGCTGGGAAGTAGAACAGCGTCCACGTCATATAAGACTCACCACTGTGATTACAAGTGCGATCCTGCTGACTGCTAGAGTTCTTATTCGAGTCACAAAAAAGCTGCAAAACAAAATAACTCGTGCTTTTCTGAAGATTCTAGCTTTTGTTAAGTTGGTCTCTTTCCGAATTTATCTGCAGACTACGCCTTCAAGGCTTGAAGTCTCCGCCGAAAAATTTTTTGGTGTGCTGGTCTGGACATGATGAAATGCTTTGAGAATATTAACACCCATCCAAAACAGCTATTAGGCACTAAAAATTACAGCCAGGGTGAAACTGATTTATCGGCGATGCAGCAATCGAGGGAAGGTATAATGGTTGAATTCGTTGAATTGTGGGAAAATCTGATAGGGTCCCAAAACCTTAACTGAATAAGCCATTCAACTGTGCTCAAAAATCATCAGAAAACATAATGGATCGAAAGTTTGAGTCTTTCGATGAGCATTCTTTGATCTTTCCATTAAAACAAGCTTCAGGCAAAACTGTTCAGTTGTTCTTTGCCTCTCCATGAAGGTTTATCATTCACTCATTGTGAACGATGACACTAAAGATGGCAGTCGTTGGGCGCTTCTTGGTCCTTCAGTATAAGTTGATCGAATCACGAAAAGAAAATTAGACTTCACTACTTATTGATAGTTGAACAGGTGGTCATTGATCTGTTCGTCGAGCCTGGCAGTTGGCTTGCAAATGTTTCTTCACCACCCGAGCAGACATCGTCAGTCTGCAATTGATGATGTCTCCTCGTATGGTGAAGAAACGTTTGCAAGTCAGCTGCCAAGCTCGACAAACGGATCAATAGTCACATGACCAACACCTAATAAGCTCACCCGATTTACCAATAGTTTAACACATTACTGTTTACAATATATAGGTGAACTACTCAAGAAGTAAGCAAATTTCTTCTCTTAGGGGAACCAGTCAATACCAGAAAATCACATGAAGTTGCACTTTTCAGAGATGGGTGGTGGTGCATCTTGACAATGCAAGTTTGATTACTGTACTCTGACATATACACTGCTGAATAAATTTGCAATTCCAATGTCCTTGTCACAAGGTACGCACCACTAGTGGTCCTTACATCCGCAAATCGTATCGCTGGTTTTGCGATAGCTTGATGAGCAGTGTTTGCCCAAAATATTCTTACAAATTGCAAGACAATATTGTTACATAATCCAGACAACTGAGCTTCTAAATGCTGTTTCCTACTCCCCTCCGCCAAAAAAAATGAATTGCCCATCAATCGAGTTTGACTAATTTATCGCTCACGAACGGTATCCTGTCGGCAGAGTCCCCTAAGAGGATTGCCCCTCCATACAGACAGAATTTTTCCAGCAAGTGCCGCAACTTTCCTTGAGAAATAGAAATTTACGATACCAAAGATAGGAAATGTTCTCTGTTCCCTTTCTCTGTTCCCTCAGCAAATTTTTAACACCCCACAAAAAATATCAAGGAAGTGCGTGCTGCCAGTGACTTTATCTCTTTGTCAACTATTACGTTAAGCGCTTAGTGTGATTAGCTTTGATGTTGTACCACCATACGATGCTATCAGGTTTTCCTTGATCTGCATTAACGTGACTGACAACCCGGTCCAGGTAACGGGAATGGTTCTAGCAGGCTACCCGGCTGCTGCTGATGCGTGCAGCCAGTTCGTCTCAGTTACAAACGAAACATCTCTTTATATCGAAAGACCATCGATATATTAAAAAGCACAGGTGTGAAGGGGGTTCTCTCTCTAGCATGTTTGTAGATGGACAGCCCCACTTACCTCGTTTGCCGGGACACTCCAACTCCCAATCATTGGTCAGAACTTAGTTGGTTTCTTCATAAGTATTCATGCCAATATCCGTGCCAATATCATCAGTGTGGCCAACTCAGAACATAGATTGACACCAACGATTCAGATTTCGAACACTCTGTGTATCGTCAATTACTTTGGCATTTGAAATTTCCCACGTTTCTTCGGTCTAAATTTTAATCCCCTACCCCGCGCTCCACTTTTGTGTTTAGTGAATGTGTATGAACTGGCGTTTGTTTGTCCTTACCATTTCACTCATTTGACTTTGAGGTCATCCAGCCATTTGTGGCCGACCTCATGCACGTGTGACCATCTCACGTGGGAGCTTGTTTGTTCATTTAGTTTGTACTTTTCTAGACCATTTGTTGTGGACGAGTATCCACTGTTGAGGTCTGTATACTTTTTCAAACAATGTTTTGCGTTAATAGCACCGTATAGAAACACAGCTCCGACGTGTATTGCCGTAACGCGTCACTCGAAGATACCGTTTGCCAGTTACTCTCTGACTTCTCAGGATGTTCGTAGGCATTGGGTACAACTTTAAATCGACATGTACCACTTTTTACCATCGACAGGCTTGCTCAGGCAGCTGCGTTCCGAACACCTGTGATTCCTGCTCATCTTTAAACAGCGCTTAACTAGAGTAAGCCAAACGTAACCAGAGCATATTCGAACAGAGGGCGAGCTAAAATTTCTCAACCGGAAGCGACAGAATGAGTTTCCATGTCACACTGACTACTGATGCAGCTAATGACTGCTTATCTTAAACAGCGCTTAACTAGAGTAAGCCAAACGTAACCAGAGCATATTCGAACAGAGGGCGAGCTAAAATTTCTCAACCGGAAGCGACAGAATGAGTTTCCATGTCACACTGACTACTGATGCAGCTAATGAGCTTCCAACTACGCTAATACAGAAATTTGGGCACTACATCTGAATGGATGTTCTTCTAATTAGGAAGACTAGCTTACGCAGACGGACGGCTCTAGCAAATAAACGAATTCCATGGTGATTTTTAAGACAAACAACTCGGTTTCATAAGCTTAGAGTTTTCGGTCCATCTATTCTTGTTTGCACATGCTCTTTCCCCATAGTGCAAAACCAACAAGATGCTGTTCTTCACTCAAAACTCTAAACTGAATAGCGTATCCTTGGACTGTGAGGATGCGATTCCTTGAGGCGCAACTCAATCAGCCAGGCAATTGAATGAGTAGTTCTCCACATAAACACTGCAGCCAAGAAATAATGTCACATTTACGTCATTTTGATTTCATACTGCAAAGCAAACTGTTATCGTTCATTCGTTACGTGGGTTTTTTCGATGAGCCAATGCTCTGGGCGGGAAAGTGGGAGAGCCGTTTGTATGTGCCTCCGATTACTGCAGGCAGTCTGTTCCTGAATGCTGTCAGTTTCGGATAGTCATTGTGTATATTTGTTGTTGAAACTCCATGGTTAAAAGCTGTAAGGCTGTTTCCTGTTACCGTGTCCTTCCAAACTCGGTCTTTTTCTTCTCTCCGAACACTTTTGCCTCCTGGCTTGGTGGACCGTAATTCTGAAGTAGTGGTCTGATAAGGTCCGGTCCCGGAATTATTCTGGGATTCTTCTGCTCTGGTGTATTATTCCCAGTAATTTTGTATTGAAGATTAATCCGATTTTTTATCCGTTTGAGGTTTTGGTCAGCATCTTACTTTAAAGCAACTCATAAGGTTCCTGGAAGCTTTCCGAAAATCAACCCACGATTCTGTTATGCTTTAGGCTCGTCAGGTAGGCATAGTTCCAGAGTTTCCAACGGCACTCATGTTTGACTTGAACCGCACATCGTATGCAATTGTCGAAATACCTACATTTGAACAGCTTGTTTTTCTGGCAGGTGCCAGCTGACAAGCCAACAGGCCAGACAACCTAAAACACACGAACTTTCAAAGACCAGCTTACGATTCACGTACACTCAACGTTCTGAAGAATAACCATGGGATTCACTTCGATCGTGAAAACTTGTGGAAATGACTCTATCAAATGGGTCTAAACGTTCACCGTGATAGCCGCCAGCAGCACTTGATAAATATATATATATATAGTCTATTGTTCATTCCATTGCTTATTTTATTCGTTTATTCATTCATTTTGTTGTTCATTGTATACTGTTTCGTAGTCCAACAGACAAGCAGTTGGTCCAGCTTGGACTGCCAACCAACCTCTCCAATGCTATAAATTTGTAAAACAGCAACACTGTCCGTGAGATTTCCTTTATTTGGACCAATTCTAGGAGAAGTGTTTCGTTTTGTAGCGGGAATGTGAGATAAAAATTCTGATTCCGTGCACCAAAAACACGTGGTCCCCAACTTAGAGCACTTCCACTGCAGTTCTGAAAGATTTTGCCTGCACAGAGGTTTCTACTTTTGAATTTTGAACTGCAAGAATCGTTATTCCCTCCAAAACTTTCATTGGATGTTTTTTCTCATGATAACTTGGGGAGCTAACGTTTTGTTAAGAATGATGACCTTCAAAATAGACCGCTTGTTTGACAGTTTCCCCAACAAAATTTGTATCAAGCGAACGCACTCTAGTAGTTCCTTTTGTTTTCTGCTCCACAAACCACAAGAATAGTCTAATAAAAACTATATAATTTCGGAAACTGTTTGAAGAATATTGAAAAAGGATGTAAAAAATGCTTTCAACCAGCCTGCCGATAAAAATAATCTCTCGACTGTTTAAATGCTTAGGTGATATGGCAAATGAGTAGTGCACCATTAGTGACATTGTAACGTCTTTCACATGTGGTTATTTCAGGAAGTTCACGCCATCGATTGCATGTGATGCTGAGCAGGAACAGACAGAAACAGACTTGGCGTGATGAAGCTGTTGTGTCAAAAGTGAAGCGTTACCCAAATGAAAACTACCGATTGTTTACCAAGCTCCTCTGAAACGATGACTTCTCAATCGGTTCCAAACCTCTTCCCATTGGTTGAGAAACAGGTCACTTTTGGGTGACCGACAAATCATTCTGGTTGCGCTACCAAGCGACTATCTGTGTTGGCTGTAAAACAGCAAATTCAAACTTAATTTGGCCAAGATATTCGGAGAAAAACAGATAAGTAGGTAAGAAAATCAGACCAAGGGGATAAGCCCACAAAAGACTTCAAAAAGTGAGAGAAATGAAGAGAAAATTGACGGGAAAAAGAAAACACTGAAGCGTGAAATAAAGTTAAAATAGGATCATCTCAAACAATGTGACAGGCTCATACAGTAACTGCTTCATTCTACCACTATAATTCAAACACGCGATGGTGATTTTCACGTTGGTAATCAACCCACAATGTAGAAAACGAAGTGGTTAATTGATTAAATCATTAGGAAATCCAAACCGCAAAGTTATATTCAGTACTTGGAAAGCATTATGCCCACAGGTCAAAGACCGCGTCAACTAAGTGATTTAGAAGAAAGCCACAAGTAAACAGTTGCCTAATGGCAGAAAAATGGGAACTTTTCTGTGTTTTGGAACCAAGACCCCCTTCTGCTACCACTGCAAATACAGGACTATCTCTTGTTGAGGAGACGGAGCCTGTTCACACCCCAAAGCTACCCCAGGTACTTGTCCAACTGATACACAACTTTACAACAGGCGTGTGAAAAGGCTGCACGCAAGGTAAAGAAATGACATTTTGGTAAAGGTGTTTCCTATGAGGCATTTCATTTAAAAGTATTTACTAGGAGTCGATTATTTTGTGACAGAGTCAATCCAGTCATACGGACGAAGGATAACTATCCTGGGACGATGATAGAAAGAAAAATGTGGCGAAAAAACCATATAGTCAACCCCATATTTCACGAAATAAATAAAAAGTTCATTTCAGTATAGTCATTTAAACCTCGTCTTCTTTCTGTTTTATATATATTTGTCGTTTCCTTTTTTGTTAGTCCCAAACCCCAGTAAATAAGGAGAGATTTTTCAAAACGGCAATGTGAGTCACAGTGCGTGGACCAGATAGATAGGCAAACAAGCTGTATCACGCAAAAATGGGTATCCTCCCAACGTATTTTTTCTGATTGGCCTAGGTTTATTGTATCCTTAAGAATTAAGCTGAAATACGCTAACCATGTGAATACAGCACAGAGGGTCTAGGGAGCATATATAATAATTCCAGTGGCTTCTCGAGCTATCCTATTCTCAACGAAGCCTTGTTATGTCGACGCGAAACAAACGCCACTCTAACTGACGAGCTGCATTACTGTATTCTTGACACAGATGTAAGAAAAATCAATTTCTCACGATCGGCTGCCACATTATTTGGGGTCCCGCCTTCATTCACTCTATCCGTCATTTTCTGGGGACGGTTACCGACTTTCTTTTGAGAGTTTAACTTTCATTCAGTGGTTTTTGTACCAACAAAAGTAAACTGTTTTCTTTTGTTCCGATTATTTAACTTTTCGAGGGATTACGTTGTTTAGTTTGATTCCAAAGAGATTCCTCACTGACAGCGATCCTATGTACACTATCATAGCGGTTGCTCAAACCGTAGTCTAACCAACTATCACCGCTGGATTCAAACCACACAAAAGTGTCTCCCTATTTCAATTGAATCATCTTAGTTTCAAGCAAAACATTTCACTTCTTTGGGGAAATACACTCATTTGCAAAGAAATTTGGTCTTGCGAGAGACTCACCTGGGACCCAGCTGAGTCTCTCGTTTGTTATGTGTCCAGACAACTGAATGTGCTGCACCAGGCCGCCTCAAGTTTCAGTTGCAACGATATTCGACATATCGCGATACAGGTATATTTGTAACGCGCTACTCACTTCTCTACGAGTAACCCACTGAACCTTGAGGCAAGCAAACACGTTGCGGTTGGCCTAAAAGTTGTATAATGTCAAGTAAACGAGTAGTTTAATTTGCTTTGCTGAAACGTATGCTTCTCTCCTACTGCAGTCCCCAGGCTTCAGCCGGTCGGGCTTGAATATGTTTTCAACGGATTTGAAGCAAGAGTGTCTTTTGATTTCCGTGTATCTCCTTTTAGGTAGCTCTCCAAACATATGATTCGCGAAATACACTCATTTTTGCATCAACTGGGTGTTTTAACAGGAAATTCGACTGAAGCTCAGCTGAAACTTTTGTTCTGGATATTCTTCAAGTAAATCTGCTGATGTTTCAGTTGGTACAATAGTTGAGATATCACAATGGACTTTCTTTGAAGGAGCAATACTCACAATATTGCTGGGAGCTTTTCGATGACCCAAAATCAATTTTGTCTGGGCTAATCGGGTAAACACAGTCCCGGAAGTTCCGTCAAACGGATGTTCTACTTTAGGCCTTGTATTATAAGTAGCCTAGTATATATATATATATATA
>NW_008751716.1:401676-416917 GCF_000715545.1 Opisthorchis viverrini
GCCTATATATATATACACTATATATCTAACATATAATATATATATATAATTTAGAGTAGAAATTGCCGTCCTTACAGTGAAGCGAGTTAATAGCTGAACAATTATGGAACACATTCTCTGAACTCTATGTTCCATGGTTCAGTTTAGGACTCCCGAATCCCCGCTGATTGTGGTGAAATGACATCAGTCTATATAGCTTGTCTTCTGTTTGATTGCTTTGGATATCTTCAACCCGGAGAATTATGGACTGCTGGAATAATAAACGCTTCCAATGCTTCGCTGAATCAGCGGTACGTTAGTGAAATATACGGTCCGTGACCAGCCTTGGTAAAATATTTCCATGTAGTTACAGGTACATTATATTAAACGGTAACTTACCTTCGTTCGAACCGATGTGGACACTGCTTTGAGAGTGGGAGTGCATGGAACTTTCTGGAAGGGACCTAGGCGAGTACACGGAGCCTGAGAAGTCGTTCGGTCGAGAAACCGTCGAATCAGTACCAACAGGGTGTTGGCGGTTATGGGGCAAAGTACTGGCAGCACTTTTGCTTCTTAGTACACCGGTGGTTCTAATAAATATTGGTAGCCTTTCGGCAGTTACTGACCGTACATAGGTTATCGGCTGTCGACTAGCAGGTGACCCGGAGATGCTGGAACTTGTAATCGGAGACTCATCACTTTTCCGAGAAGGTGATGTGGGAGATTGAACTGTGTAGTCATTCATGGGCTTTACTTCGTCACTGTGGAATCGAGCGTGCATTGGACGCCTATCGTCTGGGTGCGTGTGCTTCAAAGTCATTGACAAAGGATGGAGACGTTCTGTACTCAGTGGTGAGGTTTCAGTCCTGCTGGCATGACGGCCTTTCGCATCCAGTTGTGAACGTGGTTTGGATGGTGACACTGGTGTCTCGTCCTGTAAAACAGGTGACGTGGTTGTGGACGATGTGATCCTTGTTGTTGAGGTTCTCACAGTTCGCTTGCTTCTTAGACTATTCTTGTTCAGTTTGGCTATCTCGTTGAACTGTTGTGCTATGCTCTCTGGGATACTTCCAGCTTTGCTCAGATTGTCACTGAACAAAGTTGGTTTCGATGCAAATAACCCACTGTCTGCTGAAGTGTTGGATGAGTCTGTGACACGAGATTGCTGAAGCTTGCCTACCTCCAACTGTGAATCGCTTTCACTCGCCTGTGATAAGGACCGACCTAGCTCGCGCAAAAGTGGATCAGAAAAACCTTCGGTTGTCAGTTCACACAGGGACGCTAGGTCACGATTGGCACCATCACCCGAGCGCATCGCTGCGCCACCAATTGCTAAAGGTAAATAGTAAATCTGATCACCGCTTCCCTCGTCTTTCTTTTCTGGCAATTCATCTTCCAAGATGATTTGAAAGACCTGTTCTTTCGATGGCGACTCATCGCTTTTCGAATCAGCCTGTTGGCTTTCAATTTTAATGGTTTCAGTAGGCTCACTCTGTACACCAGAGCTTGACGTTTTATTCGATCTAGTTTCGGATATATCACCCGGGTTCTTGAGGATAGTTGTCAGCAAAACTTCGGGTTCGGTCGCTCCAATGCCTGCATCGGATTCAACGTTGGGCCCGAGAGACGAGTTCCTTGCCGGATCAGACGCTGGGAATTCTAATTCTCCTGTTTCACTCACATCCATGGTCCGGTCTTCTGTGACGGCACAACCCTTGCACAATTCATCAATTGTTGTTCTGTCAGAAACCCTTTTATCCCAACTTCGTTGCTGGTTCGTTTGAAGGGTCTCAATATCGGTCATCGGCTGTCACACTTGAAACCAAATACACATAGGTCACTTGATACCATTCCATAATTAGGAAGCGAAAAATTGTTCATTTCTTTTGTGCTTGTGAAGAAGTATCTATCCTGATATTAAAACACGTTCTGTTCACAAATTATACAATGATTTGTTCACACTAACGTTGTCTGACGGACAGAAGACGAGCGAGGTTACGATCTTTGCACGAGGCGAGGTATGCACAGGACACGATAGCACATGAAACATGTGTGCCTGTTTACTTGAAGTCCTACCGACCGTAACCAGGGCTAAACTGACCGCGGCGCAACGATTTGTGTGTTTGTTCGTGTTGGACAAACACATGCAGTTCCTCCGTGGCTTGACCAACCACGGTACAAAACACAGTGCACTCGGTCTACACACCAGTTTGTCGTTGCTTCTGTGCACTAGATTCGTCAATCGGCCAGCAAATCTCCATTGGGCCGATGACATGGTTCCATGTTTTGTTGGCCGCTTCTTTGATCGAGTGCTGGCCTCAGCAACCAACCCGTTCTTCTGAGTCGGAGTAGGCTCGCGCTGTTGTGCTAGCAAATTTTTCGGGGGTAAAAAATTCCGTTGATTTGTGGTGGTGGGTTTTCACGGAAAAATTGCATTTCGGCCTCCTCTTTTTTGTGTGCCAGACAATTCACTCTACATTATTAAACCCCGCCAAGCTGTGTTCAGTGAGGAGCGTGGTGCTGCTTGACAAAGTTCTATTTCAAAGTTTATGCATGTTAACGTCGTGAAATACAGTTAGTGAAACTCTATCGTGGTTCTTGCCGGTTTACAAAAGAGTGCTTCCCAAAAAAGCAAACTGTTTAAAATGAATAAATAATAGACAGTCTTCATAAAGGAAACTACTCACAAGGTTGCTGAAAATCCGTCAACAGCCCACGACCGGTTTCGTCCTTCTTGGGGCTCATCAGGTAGGCGCAGTCCTCGAGTTTCCGTCAACCTTATGATTTTACTTGAACCCAGATTGTACTGTTTTTGAGAAATACACTCATTTGCAAATCAGTTTGGTTTTCACGGGAGACTCAATTGAATCTCTCGTTTATGATGTCCTCCAGCTGAATGTGCTGCACACAGGCCGCCTCATGATTCAGTTGGCACGATATTCGAGATATCGCAGTATATTTTCACAAAGGAAACTACTCTGAGCCCGATGAGTGGGACTTCGTCTGAGAAATCGGCACTCAAGGAGCCACTAGACAGTTGTGATATGGATTTAGGATTGAAAGATGAGCAACGCTATAGCCTTTCCAAGTGCGAGTTAATCACAATGTTGACCAGTCGCTCGTAGCTGTGTGGTCACACGTTCAAAGTGGTAGCAGAGAGGTAGAGGTCACGTGTCCGAGACCCCGAGGAGTTTCATGAGAGATGAAGTAGGTGTACAGTACTCCTTTGCTTTTCGACAGTTCAGACTTATTCAGATGGATAATGATTAAGTCAGCCTGTGAGTGTTCCAAGGATTTATCCGTTGCGATGTGAGTTAGTTTATCTGGTTTGTTTTGAGTCGGTTCATGGCGTGACAATCCGCGGATTTCTTAACATGTTCAATCGGTTCCCTGAACAACCTGCCGATGGAATTGCAGGCTATTTGGACCAATCTGCACGCAGAAAATGCATTACTGAAGTATAGATTACCAATTGAGTTAAATTCTGCGTTTGGTCAACTGAAGTGAGTTTTAGTTTCACCATCTGAAAGACCCAGAGAGTAAATGTCCCATTGTTGACTTCGTATTTTCCACGAAGCAATTCATGCCGTGTGATCATCTGTTGTCCACATTTTGGAAGAAATGGGATATAAGTCTCAACGAAAGTTGTCAAAAAATTCAGCTATTCCGAAGGTTACCAATTTCAATTGCTGGATGATTAAAAAATGTGGCTGACAATATCTGAGAACACTGACCGTGAGGAGAAAGCTCCTCAACACTCTTCAACACATACCACTAACTGACTGGCTTCAGTTTGGAGCGCATCCTTGCGGTTCTAAATCAAGGCAATGAAACTTTTGCATTCGTCGCCACTAAAATGGGCAGGACCTTTCAGTTTGAACGAGTGTTCTTTCCTAAACAGCTAGTATATTTTTGTAATCTCGCCAACTGGTTTTCGGGAGACGCGCAAAAAGTATTTATTGATATTTTCTACCAGAAAGAGATAACAGGCACTCGAACTAATTCAAAGAATCTGACAGTTCTTTGTTTCTTCGGATTTCGCTTCAATATTTATACCTTTGTCCTGTTTGAATATTAGGATCATACTCGTATCACACACACAAATATTTGACTATGGCGTCCAAACTGAAATTAGTGAGTGAAAGACTTGAACCACCTGGGATCGGCCTCTGTATTTTCGCTGAGACAATGCTTGCAAATGAAAAGCAAACTTAACGCACAATGGTTAGCCATAAGCCTAGGTAAACAAGTCCCGCCTTCACCAGGCAGGAAATACGAAAGTAGGTGTATATCGTGTGAACCGTCCTCGTAATCTGGTTATGATATAAGGATGAGAATATCAGATAATAGACTTGTTCATCCCCAGCTGTTAGGAGCAACATCCAATTTAAAGGTTCATGTACAGCAGAAGTGGAGTGAGTTTGGGCAAAATTAGCATAGTGCATGTTTGTGATCTATCAAACAAGTGACAAGTGAAACGTGTCCGTCATTTTTCGGTAGATCGGTTCAACCACGCGATGCTCAAACATATGGAGGGCTTAAGGCGTTTATCGTCCACAGTCTACATCAGACTAACAGCAGCTTGCCTTGTTACAGACCTGGGCTTTCATCGTAGTTGACATGGGACAACTCCCGGCCTATTTGAACTTACCTCGTTCTAACTCTGATTTGGAGCACTAACAACGAGGATTTCAGCGCCTCGTTGTTGGTGTGACCGTTGATATAACCACATTGTTGTAGAATGCACATAACGGTGTACGACACATACCACGATCAGAATATCTAAACTACTAGACGGTTTCCGGCGGGAAAATGCTTTTTCTTCAGATGAACAACAAAAGCACTTTCTTTTCAATAGAATTGGACCCAAAGGCCTGCTTGAATTCCACTTCGTTGAACATCTCGGATCAAGTGGTATCCTTGTTAAGTGCGCAATTTATGTGTCGAATATGGAATATCATAACCCGGAATCACCTCATCTGATCGTTTGATGTGAATGGAATAAAACAAGAGCGTAACAGTGTGGCAAATTAGCACACACAGACCTATTAACCGGCCGTATTGAAACAATGCCAGTGATGGTCGTTCTTGGAGTATGTGCAGGTATGTGGAAAGGTAATCATCAGTTACAGATCAGTCAGTGGACAAAAGTAGGAAGTTTCGGAGCAAACCAAAAGGGACGATGCGATCGTGTTATTACGCCCTCATTGCCACGGATTGATCCGAATAATATCTAAAGACTGAAGCCTTCTGTTGCTACATGGGTGTGAAAGCATACGCGTTTATCAAGTCATTAACTGTAATGATAAATCGATTTTGGGCTTGACGAGCAGGTACATAGAACTGTCCGAGAATGTAATGTTCTCTTCCTAGCCCAACAGGAGACCCAAACGTGTTTCATCTATAAGGTCATCTCTGAGACACCGTATATTAAGCAGGAATGCCAATGCGGCANCTGTGGATCTGGAACCCATTTTGAGATTCTACACCTGGGGCAGATGCATCAGAGGGAACCTGAACAAGAAAGCATGAGGCTGCGAAGGCACGTTTGGAGTGAACTCTCTAGATTGAGCCGCGTAGCTCTTCTAACGAAATGAACCTTAACGGTTCGGGGCTATGCACCATCCTGAAAGTGGACCAGGATTTTTCGACTCAGAGGATATGGTACAAACAGTGACACAGCTGGTCACCACTTTACATGTACAAATCAGAAATTTGATGTGTCAGTGATCGAATACGTGCACTCATCCCAGATCACGTCTTGTAATCAAGCACACACATATGCGCTTGAGGAATGAGGTGCAGTGATAAGCCCGTCAGTCTTTACATACTTTGGGATTCACTTCATCAGACTGGCACTGTCCTTGGCATGATTTCGAATGAGACGTTTCTCTCTTTTCTCCCATATTCTCCTGTTACAATTTCGCATTCATCGCTTGCATTCACTTTTTATGTTTGTGAACATGCTCTTCAAAAATGATAATAGTGTAAGTCGGTAGACTTTTTGAACAAGTATAGTTGCATGGTCCATCGTACTAGCAACTTAACTGATGCAACTTTGGCCATACATTGGGCGCTGCATGCGCCAGTCAATCAAACAAATAGTATCTATTGCGTCAACTCACTCTTCAATGCTTAACTGCCAAAAGATTAATCATACCAGTTTAAAAAAAACATGGAAATACAGTAGTCCACTTAGGATGGAACGCCTTGAGAACATAAATTATCACTCTTTTCGAAAATAGGGCTCCGGATCCAACAAAACAACGTGAATTATATATTTATAATGCAATACTTATTAGGTTGCTGAAAATCCGTCGACAGCCCACGACCGGTTTTGCCCTTCTTGGGGCTCATCAGGTAAGTACAGTCCCCGAGTTTCCGTCGACCGTATGTTCTGCTTGAAACCAAATTGCACGTAATTAGTGAATATACACTCATTTGCGTTTGAGTAATGCATTACAAAATATATATGTATTGGGATCTCTCGAATATCGTAGCGACTAAAACACAAGGTGGCCTGGTGCAGCACATTCAGTTGCCTGGACACGTCAAAACCGAGAGATTCAGCTGGGTTCAGGTGAATCTCTCGAAAAACCAAATTAGTTTGCAAATGAGTGTATATTCGCTAAGGTGAATTTTCTTCAGAAAACGTTGTTATCACCTAAATCGCCTAATGTGACTGATAATGAAATATTAAGAAAGAATCCAGGGTCTTTATTGTGTCACGAAAATGGGAAGCTCCTATTTTGAACCACTCTCACGATGGCATTATCAAGCGGCGCTGTTGATATTAGCAAAATGACAAACCTGATCATTAATTAGAAATGTATAACATCAAGGATCTGACACTACAGACAATTTGGGCCAAAAAAACACCAAAGGATTCTAGTAACCCATCCATCCTGGCAGGTTATGCATGCTGCAACGTGGTCAACCCTACACATCGCTGACCAAACGGGAGAGTGCCCACTTACCTGGTATTCAGAGGTGGGATTCATTCAGCGGTATCAGCCGCCGAACAAAATGTAGAACTGAACGCTTTCCTCGAAAAACACAATACCACTGCCACCTGTCACGGATGTGTTGCCGATTACGCGGATCCCCAAATCAGTGAAAAGAAAAACCCTCCACCGATGTGCACTGCAGAAAATCGAGGCGGATAATGCATACCGTGCAAGCCTCAAAAGTGGCTACAAGTGACCAGATAAACGGTCCTTCATACGCTGAGTGGAAGCTGTAAGGCGAAACTTACTTAGCCTAGGAAGTAACAACGATAGTGGGTTTTTCTCTGGAATGGCCTCAAGCGCCTGTACCCGGGGTTTTTTCTATTCCCTGTCAACACTTCCTACTGTATTCAAACTCATAACAAATACAGATTTTCCACGCCTAGCTGTTCCAAACTTTTTGTTACATGTCTAATATATATATATATATATACGTTCTCCTTATTTTACCCTGTAAATATAAAGTCCGAAGAAGCCGCTCTTTTTTAATTATACACATTCCTGGTGTTAGAATCACAGTGGCGTGCTGTTTTCTGACTTTCCCGGTTACATGGTCTTTACATCTTTGCAGTCAAGATCTCTTCTTCTAGAAGCACTATACGACTGTTTCATCTTCGTTAGTGATCACAAACAGTGCGCGCCTCACGAATGTTCGCGGGGATTCGAACACGATTTACAATCTTGATCTAAAAGTGACACTGATTGCTTGGACTGCAGTGTTAGTGTGACTGGAGACAAGCCGAGTCAATCAGGGAACCCTGTGAACGTCACACACCTCAGAAGCGAAACACTATCAATGACTATCCCCAAAAGCTGGGCACGTATTGATTTGCGATCAAAGTGGCCACAAAAGGGTTGGAAAAAGTTCACCTGTGACCCAGATTCTGTACGAAGCGATGTCCCATTCAGAACTTATTGCCTTCGTGCTCTTTTGCTCAGTGTGGTAGAGCTTTCATTCATGAGACGCTAGGCGAAATTGATGGTAGTTGAATGAAAACCCCCGAAATTAGATCAGATATCGTCATTTGGTTCTTAATTTTTGAGTATTTGATTCGAAAAACCAACTTTGCTGTGACCAGTATACTCTCGGAATCTTTCCTCAGTTGTGCCAAGAACCGTTCAGTTCGTTCAATACACAACTGCCCCCTCATCATCATTTTCTGTCGTTCGGATGCGCCATCAGTACACATTGTTTGAGTTTTCGAAATCGAAGGCGGTCTGATAGCAAAGCAAAACCATCACACCGCAAGCAAGTTAAGGTGGTGTGAACACTATAATTATGCATGCCGTTAATATATCAGTGTATTGTCAACATTCCTGGTGACGTCTCATCATCATCATCGTATAATGTCTACCGTCCTGGTGCAAACGATATCATTTATCTAAGGATCTGTGCTGTATCCAGTGGGACCATATGATTCCATTTCAAATCTAACAAAGGTGGTCTACTTTGGTACGGTCAAATAAGCCCTACTTGATTTCTACTCTTTTTTGTATGTAACCAGGTAATCAGTATAATCGGCAAACCGATTATAGAGGTGAAGATTATGTAGAGCTTAGTGATAACACACAGCCCTAGATTAAGCGAAATATTTATGAAGTTCAGATATATTCTACTGTAAATTTTACTACTTGCTATGTGCGGTTGTGGGGAAAGGAGGGTCACCGCAAGAGCGACAAGTTGAAAACCATTTGGAGTCTCGGAAAAGCGACCGAATTTTAAGTTGAGGTAATCATGCTGAGATCATATCAATCCAAACCAAGGATTTCGTCTAGTGAACCAACAAAAGTTAGATGATCCCTTTGGGTATAGTTAATTTTAATAAAATTGGTGTTGACTGCGCTAAGAAAAAGTCAAAGCTGACTGATTAACCGAAGCAGAATCCAAAAGTAATCTTTCACAACGGTGGATGAGCAAATGTTCTGGATCCATCAACACCATCATCGTCATCTTCATCACCGTTTGGATGAACTGGCAACCTGGCACGCCACCTGATCCTCTGTCCGTCCCAGTTTGCGGTCAGGCTGCCCTGCCTCGCAAAGAATGTGGAAAAACACATTTTGATACATTTGTGTTGCCAGGTGGGAGAGCACTCTTTATGGGTCAAATAAAACATTGGCGCGTACTTGGTTCTCATCCACGCACACAATACAACCAAAGTTCCCAGTTTTACCAATCAACTTTTCCCATAGGGAAGATTTAGTGCATTCTTTGGAAACGGAGCTAACTCCTTTCAAACCCAATCAACGCTCTTTTTTGATCCACCCGCTGCGGATACATTTGTTTTGTCTATGTTATATCAATAGGCTGAACGACAAGCAAAAAACGGTGAGTGAGCGCAAAACGAGGCGTTTTGTGGATAGCCGCCAGATTCTACGGGTGATGATACGTCCACCTGCATACCACCGCACAAAGCGGCGGCTCTGTTACGAAATTTGCAGCTTTATTTATGTAGTGTGGCAGAAGAGTCATTTCCAAGTCAGCGGACTTCAAAAAGCTTGCTGGACTTTCAAACAACGAGAGCGTGTCAGAAATTCTTATCGATTTTAGCTTAGGATTCAGACATTGGCAATACAACCAAGTTTTTCCCACAAATATTGTGTTTTTCTACAAATATTCTGCAAAACATATTGTGAAGGAAACCTGAAAAAGTAAAGCTGATGTGCCCCAAATGAGGTAAGACCTGCGGTGAGCAGTGGAAGGACTCCCGCCAACGTGCTAAACAGTGACATGCCAGGAAGAAGCTGAAAACGTCCGGCCATGTCTAAGGTTCCCCGTTCCTATGACTGATCGCAGTGGCACTCCATCATCGACTAGTAACCCATACTGATTATCCACTGAATCAGGCGATCACTCCATCATCACCCATACTGATTATCCACTGAATCAGGCGTCTCTTTCAGCTTTTATTACGAATTGACCACCTCATACATTTGATGTTCGAAAACCCGTAACTGATGTCGTAACCGTGTTTATCATTCAGTCATTTAATCAACCCTCAACTCACCGTGCTGGTTCGCATAGCAGTTGTGACACGTAGCCTAAACAGCAATGCGCACCCAGCTTCATTTTTTCGGGACAATTTGTGTACATAACAGGCAGCCGCCTCTTGCATACCACAACGTGTGTTTGCCCCAGTCGTTAGCCAGTCCGATGGAGGAGATTAACATAGTTCTCTGGTAGACGGCAATCCCTACTTTGAAGACAATGAAACTAAGGAAGATATGTTTATATTACTCGACACGTATGTAGTCAGTGGTCGCTGATATCGTAATAGGATGTCCTGTACTATTTATCAAGGTAATCCACCGTACTTTGGGCTACCTTGGAGCAGATACAGCTGCACAGATTTCACCTAAGTATACACTTTTATTATTCAGTCAAAGTACATCAAGTGTTAGGTAAAGCGATATATTTTGCACTTTCCTCAGATATGGGATCTTGTTGGAACACCCTGAGGGCAATCAACTCACAATGAATTCGGGGTTTTCTTCCTTCTGAAACCGTGGATTCCTCGTAGAGGACTGTTTCACTCATTGAAGAACTTGAGACTCTCTGTTATGATTGACACGCCGAAAGGTTAGGTATTTGTCAAACAGTAAGGCTGCCAAACTAGACAACTAATCACAGCACGCTTTCAGTACGTACATATGCGCATACACGCCACAGTCTGATTGACACATTGAACCACTTCCCCAAGCATCCCATTTGGTGGTGAAACGTTTGCAATCGAGCTTCCAAGATCAGCTAATGAAGTCGAATTATCAAGCACTGTAGGTTGCAACCCAAGGTGGAGGTTCACGGGGTCGTAGGATAAAAATCATTCTCGAAATTGACAAAAGCGGCTAAAAGAAATCTGGGTACTGCTCTGATCCACCTGACGCCTGAATAACTTGGGCCGTTTCATCTTCCATGTTGCATTCGCCAAACATCTACCGGGAGCTATGTTGGGTTGTTGGTAGATGCAAGACCAAGACGCCTGTGTTGGCACTGCAATGGGTGTTGAATACCTCTTGAAGCCTGTAGGTGATATTCAACGTGAGTTGAAATTCTTGTTGTCCTAAAAATAACGTGTCGCATCTGGTTTGTACGAAACCAAGTTGTCATGAACATGACTGATACTCTATTCGTTGCTCTATTCATTATTCTCTTGTTTTATTATTCCATATGCTGTACATATTCGCTAATTCGAATACATAAGTGCTGGTTGTTACGCTTCGCTGAATTCTGGATTTCTAGTTTGTCGGGTTGTACCGATATACGTACGAAACTTAATTCTCACACAAGTTCTCGCTTGTGTTCCCACTACACCTGTTTCTGGGCTTCAGGTATTGCGCGTGCGTGAAGTATTAACGAATTATCGCTCCGTGCATAAAATGTCCACAAAGCCAAGCTGAAGATAATCTTGCTAGGCTATGTCGTGTTGGTCGGTCGGCGCTAGTTTTCCAACTCGGATCTTCACTTCACCGGGCGCATAACATCAGTGTTCAACAGCTTGTGTTCCCACTACACCTGTCTCTGGGCTTCAGGTATTGCGCGTGCGTGAAGTATTAACGAATTATCGCTCCGTGCATAAAATGTCCACAAAGCCAAGCTGAAGATAATCTTGCTAGGCTATGTCGTGTTGGTCGGTCGGCGCTAGTTTTCCAACTCGGATCTTCACTTCACCGGGCGCATAACATCAGTGTTCAACATTGATGCTGCGCGGCCAGCATCAGCATTTGAAAGCCTTATTGTGAAGAAAATAATAAAATCGAATAGAGAACGAATTTAGTGCTGGTCTGGGTCTGGTCCAAAGTGCTTTGATCGCCAGGCACTCATTCTGGCAACCTGGATAGAGATTAACAACAAGGACGCCACTGAACTCAATTAGCAGCAATATTTCGCAGTGTCTTAATTCAGACACTATGAGAATAACGCGCTCCATGTCCTGGAAGATGAGCCGCACGGACAGCACCAAGACTCATCACAATCTTTTCATCTACCCCTGTCCGGTCAGAAGTTGACTACCTCCCTGCATGCGCCACTGTGAAATGGACACGGAAAACAACACTTTTCGCCAAACAATGGTTCAGCAGGCGCAATATATGTTCTAATCAACTAAGTTTTTGGTTCTGATGATGAAAACTCCCTTCGCAAAACCGAATACTCACTGTTTAGTTGACTCGTTACAGCTTCGCGGACAACAGCCTATACAAGGTCTGCTTCTGAGACAACGGTTGTGGAAGACAGCAAAGCAGGCCGTAATACAGCCTGGCACGCACATCATCTGAAATTCAGGGACATGCCACTTTGATTTCATAGGTGCCTCTCATCAAACAAAACCAGTTTAGGTTTTTTCACCATTCATAGGAACGGTGAAAAAAGTACACGTTTGTTGTCTCTCAACTTTAAATTTCAGCTTTTTTGATACGCAAAGCGATGCTGTAGTTTGGGAAAAGACTTCCGTCAAGGCACTGTCGATTTACTGGCTGAACAAAAAACAACCGACCTATTGCCTCTCCCTGGCTTACTGTTTAATCAAGGTCTAACGAGTACACCGTAATTTCATCGGAATAAAGCAAGGCCGTTCACTACTCAGGTAAAAAAGTTTACACACACGGCATCTGCTGGTTGCGTCGATGAGGGAAATCAAGATAAAAAGTCTAAAAAGAGTTCTGGGTTGATCGGAATGCGGGACAGATTTGACTAGAGCCTTTTTTCCAAGATATCTAGTGCATGGTTCAATCTTGAATTCCTTATTTCGGAACTATTGCCCCTCCCAAAGGTACACGAGGCCCAGGACATGCATAGCGTCAATCTTACTCTGGCGTGAGGTATTCGGATGAAATTTATGAATCCGCTATTCACGTCAACGTCATCGCTTCTTCAGACAGAAGTGACCGCGATTATTCCGGGAAAGCACCATGTTATCGGGAGCGTTTAGGGCACTCTGGCATATAGCCTCAATGCAACTCTTATAGTCATGACACTGTCTAGGACTGTCGTTTTCACAGATAGCAGTAAATTTGTGGAGATATCCCCATCATCATTACACCTATATTATTATGCCGTTACATCTATTACATGATTTTAGATGCTAATTTTGCTTCAATACCAGATAGTAACACATATCAATAACAACACTTCCCTCTCCTTTAGTTTTATCTGTGATCAAGCTCGTAACAAAACTTCAATCCTTATTTCCTCGTACAGAGCAGTGAGACCATGGCAGAACACAGACTACCTGTTCGCTATTCAAGCGCACCTCCTTCTCAGTTAGTTTTGTTGCACTAGTTTATGTGATTACGGATTGCCGTAATTAAGAGTAATTGCAAAATTTATTGGTCCAAGCGTTTTGTTCTGCTGCAGGTTCTACTTAAGTTGTCAGTTTTCTCTTGCTGGCACAACACATCTCTTTTGTGATTGTAGAGGCTCAAAGAGTTTTCCTTCGAACGATGTACTGTTTAACATGCTTTATAAATTTCCCAGATGGATACCATCTTTGTTTATCAAAAATAAGTGATAGACGATCGTTTATAGCGTCTTCTACTTGTTCTGGATGAGTGAACTTCATCTTACTTGGTTTTATGATTTCATGGAAATAAAATCAACGACTCGGATGGTGGTTGTTTCTTTAGCTTGAATACTGCCTAATTATTGCTCACATTTGGGTGCCAGATCAATGCAGTACTGCACCACGGACAATCCAAGCTCTCATCAAGAGGCCCGGTCTGCTACATAAGTTTAGTATATATAGTATATATATATATAGTATATATAATTTGCTTCCGAGGATTGCACTGCGTGCTATCACATTTAACTTGTCAGACGGGTCTTGACGAACTGCGACCGGATAACCTCTTCTAATCACCTCAAGTCCAAAGGCCTCGTGAAAGTCAAATATTTTGGTGGATCGTGTTATTATTCGAATGCTCCCCACATCTTGAATTATCAGTACCGAGAAACACGTTGATCGACTACTTTTTAGCCATGTGAGTAAAATTTAAAAGGAATAATTTTAACTCCAGAAAGTGGTTAAAATTTAAAAGGAATAATTTTAACTCCAGAAATAGAATCCCGTTAATCGTCATACAAAAATGCGGTAACCATGTCCTTCGCAATGTGAAAATGTAGAATACTCTTACAACGCTGTCAGTCGCTAACAGGTAGATCTGGTGGTATTTGATACACATACTTTTTCTTCTCTGGAAAAACGAAAAACTCAACAACTGCGCCCAACGTACACAGGAAGGAGTCGTTACAGTTTGGATAGTGAACAGATAGAACAGAGGCAGCGAAGATTTGTCACCCCCCGCTGTCAAACGTCACAGTGACCATCTCAAATTCGTCCCGTTTTGTGTTCGAAATGAGGAAATCCAACGTACAAACGGTAGTAACACAGGTGCTCTGATATACCGTTGGCCGAATTTTTGACTGAAAAAGCCTGTGTGTTGAGTAGTTTATAGCCGATAGCTTACTTATTATGTACCCGTTTTAATATTGCGACCATTGGACCAACGATGATTCTTTTTTGACGGAGCTGGCTAAAGCGGTAAGGGTTCATCATGGACCAAACAACGTCACTCTGACCAGCTGTGCATGCAAAGTTGTGCCAAGGCTAATGTCAGAATCGAATAAATTTGGCGCGTAAACTGACTTGTTCCCCTGAACCGGTTATTTGGTTTGACGGAATCGCACAGGTGTTGCTGAGGCATTCTTCTGTGTACATTATTCCAAAGTGCAACAGGTGGTTTGCGAACCGACACTTGTGTCGTCAAGGTTACGCTTTGAAAAAAAATCAAAGTGTGTTTGGGAGAAACATCTGCTCATATAAATAACTGACCTTTCGCAGGTGGTTTACCGACACTTGTGTCGTCAAGGTTACGCTTTGAAAAAAAATCAAAGTGTGTTTGGGAGAAACATCTGCTCATATAAATAAATAACATTTCCTCTTTCTAAAACAATTAAATATCATATATATATATGGTAAATTCCACACAAATTGCAGCAGTATTGTCTCTGAAATTCGAGGGGACTGTTTGTGGTTCGTCACAGAGGGCTGATTTCATGCAGTGCAAGATTTATGCGTCTTCGTGACGCTAAAGTGAAATTGAATCAAATTTTTTAGTTAATGGTAAGTGTGCCAATCCACTATCTTCGAAGAACTGCCATAACTCAACAGTACCGATCTGAGCTAGCCCAACAACTCTCCACAGTAAAACAGTACTGTGGTGGCAGTGAGCATGTGGATGAAGCGTGGCAAAATGTGAAA
>NW_008751716.1:418853-466082 GCF_000715545.1 Opisthorchis viverrini
CAGCTCGCGCGTGCAATGCGCAGCTACCTACCCCCCACAAATCATCGGTGAACGAAACTGCGGCAGCTACAACCACTGTACGACGAGTACGCGGTTCTTACAGCTGGCAATGATGATGATGATGTTTAGTGCATCACTACCCAGAGGTTATCGAACCTTAAGGTTGGTCGACTGGTACCACACCACCTAGCTTGGTGAGATGCTTCCATTTTCTACTGTGTGGCTGGACCAGAATGAATCCAATCTGAATGTCGCACCGAATGCTCGTCTAAGAGAACCGAACACTAGTAGTGGCTTGATGATAAACTTCTTCAATGGGAATAATGGCAACGTGGCACTGTGTCACAATCCTCCGGGTACTTGGGCAGCGTCAGATCACTTCAAAAACCCCAATTCGATGAGACCTGTCGAAACTCCGTCGAACGATGCCACGTGTATCCTGAATACCGATGCGACTGTGCCCCCAGAATGCGCTAGACGGAGCACAACCACAGTGCTGGTCAGACGGATGATAAGATACAATCGACTTGACTGATGCGTTTGTGATGGCCTAAAATATATTAACGCAGTGACAGTCGTGACTCACACCTTACATGACAGTGGAAATGAAAGTGTCTCATACCCCTTGGTCTGATGTTCATGATAATTCAATTCACCTGGCACTGAACTGCTCAGTGCAGATGTCGGGGGTGCAGCTACGATGGCAATGACGCTTGCGCCTGTTCAGTACATTTACTACCGGAGTTGCTCAGGCAAATTTGGCTACCAGAACTTATTCTGTAACCAATCGAAGAGAAACTAATGCAACTGGTACCTTGACTAACTGCATAATGGTACCACTGACGTGCTCAAGTTCATTGTAGAACGGAGATGTCGCGCATTTCATTCTCCATCCTGTGTGGCCATTATAGATGAATGGCTTATGGTATTATCATGACTTCTTCTAAAACACTTATTCCAGACGCATTTTTCCAACACTGCCTGTACTAATGTTGTACTGATGTGATAAGTGATGCTCGTATTTGCATACTGTTAGTTATACACATGTTCAGAATGCTTTCTAGAATACTGCTTGTACAAAAGTACACTTTTAGAGTAAATAGCCGTCATTTTTCAAGGTGGTTTGGATAATCTCTTTGAAATCATCCACAAAGCTTTTTGTAGATACACTTTTTTTAGATATCTTAATTGTAGATACCTTTTTTTTAGGTATCTTAACGGAAAAAGTCCATAGGACTTGATTTTGGCCAGATAGAGGGTCCTGTTCTCCTGACCAAATGACCTTCTATCAAGCTTGAAAGCATACAACACCAACTGAACTCAACGCCGCTTAGGTATCGGATTACTTGGTGCTGCAGCAGGCGCTGGTATAATAAGACCATTAGGAATAGCATTCACACGGGACTGACACTAGGTGCAGTTCATCGGAAAACCACAATTCCAAAACAACTCCCACGGTTTAGGTTAGTCAAACAAATTAGCCTTGTGTTTGACGCGAGAAACGTGGCTCGATGCCCGTTTGCGCAAACCTAATTTTTCAGCTATAAACTACTATGGATTAAGAGATCAGGAAACGCAAATAGGTGATTTGAAGTTCAGCGCAAGAAATCTGCTGATTTTGCAAAATTTTTCACTACTCTTGTTGCCACTGACGAAGAATTGGTAAACGTCCGCATCCAGCTTTCCTGAACGCTAGGTTAGCAGTTTTACGCAGTGTCTTCGCATTTCTAATCTGCTACGTGGAGAAAGCCAAATGGGAAAGTTTGCCCATGATTGATGCACTGTCTGTGTTATCTACCTTGTCAGTGTCTCGGATTTTTTCCAGAAGTTCCGTAATGCGCCTTTCTGTTAGTGTCCGCGCCTCATCGATAGCTGTGTTTAGGCGACGCTCGGCCTCGTTGCCATCGTGACCGCACTACTGATATACGAACTACCACATAGAATCATTGTCGAGCCCTGTCTAGGTGCGCAGCGGCAACGCCATCCAGAGGGCGCGTGCTATCACCTGACCGAGTTTAGGCAGGCCCTGCTACAATCGGCTTGCTACAGCCAGTTGGAGTCTTCGGGGTGGGGGCATTAGCCGCACAAGGCTCTCCGGTGCAAAACCTTTACGCGTGAAGTGGAACATCTTGAGCCAAAATGTTACATTTTGTTGTGTGTGTGCTCAACTCAAAAACCATCCCAATTTATGTACACTTTTTCGCAGCTCACCGAATTCCGTTGTCCATTGAAGCAATAATACCTCTCGCGGAAAAAGTCTGGTGGAATACTTTCCCAACATCTTTGAGACCTCGGGATGCCTAGATGGGGCTCAAAAGTTTAAACTGGTACCCTGAACTCGTTGTCTGTCGTGGAACATCTGAGCCAAAATGTTACATTTTGTTGTGTGTGTGCTCAACTCAAAAACCATCCCAATTTATGTACACTTTTTCGCAGCTCACCGAATTCCGTTGTCCATTGAAGCAATAATACCTCTCGCGGAAAAAGTCTGGTGGAATACTTTCCCAACATCTTTGAGACCTCGGGATGCCTAGATGGGGCTCAAAAGTTTAAACTGGTACCCTGAACTCGTTGTCTGTCTGTTACTCCATCAGGGACACGTTGTAACTTTCGAAAATACAATTCCATTGTGCAAATACTAAGCGCCTCTTGGGATTGTGGACTAGTTGCCGCGTTCTCTTGCCCTCCTTGATAGCACTGTGTCTACTGACGTTCGGTGCCTTAGTAGTGTCCACGGTCTATCGTTCAGAGATGTTCGCACCAATGATTTCTTCGTAAAAAAGTGGCAGTGTCTTTCCTGACCAACAATACGTACTGTGACATCACCGCTGTCGAGAATGCATGTGAAATCTCAAGAGCTGCTCCCTGCCTGCCCCTAGAGCAGACTATCTAACGAAGATTATCACCCAATACCACTCGGATTCTTCACCTTCTACCCGATAGCAGTGGCACTGCATCAGCCTCGGACATTCATTAAGTTTCTTTCTTTTCGTTACCTCAACCGGTGAATAGGCATTTGCAGCCAAATTTCCAAGCTCGGTGAGCAGAATACCACCCAATTCAGTTTCTCGCTGATGGTCTACCTTGGAGCACCACTGAATGGGTCAACGAACCTGCAAACTCTGGTGGAGTTCATATTTTCTTTGGCTCCGTCACACTTTGCTTCAAGGAAGGCATCTCAGTTATGCAGTCACTTAGGACTTACATGAGCTTGAAACTCTGGCTTTGGCTGATCCCTCTAAGCCCTGTACGTGGTCGCATACTTTTGCATACGAACTGGAAAGCCTGAACTGCTTTTGTGAATCCGCATCACCTGCTGCACAGGCGTGAAGTTAGCTTATCTGTCAACGCTCAAATTTACAATGTTGCCTTGCATGCGGAGGACGTTAAAAACTTCAAGTGTTTGACCATCGGTGTCTTCGGAGCATTGCCCGAGTTTGGTGAGAACATTGCATGTGTAATGCTGAATCGCGTCGATTGGATTTCTGAAGAAATGACACCCACGATAAATGAAATGATCACACTCCACAGGTTGTGCTGGCTTAGTCACGTGCTTCGTATACCAGTTGATCTGTTCCTCAAGTAGCTCTTTTCGCACAACGACGCGAACAGTGAAACGAGTTAGGGGGAAGGGTCAGGTACTGACGCAACAGCGAAGTACGAAAGCCACTACAAGCAAGCTCAGCTGCGCTGGCCACTGGCGTCCCCATGGACCGGGAACCGAGACGGGGCACATCAATGGATAGAGACTTTGCTTGACATGGCCTAAGTGTGCTTTCAATGGCGTACATGCATCCAGGCTGTTGCCTTCAACGCATAGATTCCCTTTTCGATACCTCAATGAAATATCCAACTGAGGCATCAATTATATCAACCGTGGCCTCAGCTTCGGTGCTATCTACCCCGCCCCTCCAAATCATCAGTGAACGAAACTGAATCACTGGATAACAAGCTCGTGATGATAATTTGTCGTTGCTTGCTCTATACCCAAACAAGTAGCATAGATCTTCCTGGCAACAGAGCCGACTGTCCAAACTTGTGATAAAAAGCAAAAAGGAGGGCTTAATATCCGTCATCCAGTGTCACGGAAACAAAACGAAGATGGCCAAGAAAGTACAAGAATTCAATTAAAAGAGCTCAGTGTCAAGTAAGGTAATCAAAACATCCTGATATTTTCGTTGGTATGCCTATATCTTCCAAATCGTGACTGTCTGACAAACAGCTTGACTACTTATGAGTGCCAGGCGACCCAAAGAATTTCCATTCCCATCACTCTTGGTTACACAATACACTTATTGTCTTGAAGCGACCACGCACAAAATGAAGGGACTGAACTCAACTTACTCTCGCATCAAAGATTATCAACAAAGCTTAACTTTGGCGTTGCTGTGGTAAGAACTACAAACCTGTGGCCTGCAAGGCGATCATGCCAAAATCACTCTAATGGTGTACACCTGTGTCGAAAAAACCAACAACCTCACTCATAGTTACGTAATTGTTAGCTTCTTTAAAGATGAATTTAGCTGCTCAGCGAAAACATCGTTTCAGTGCCTAGATGTTATGCCACCCGAAGGAACCATGAAGACTGAGACAGGTTGCCCAAACCTAGACAGGAGCAGTCAAGATGCAGCGATAGGGTCGAACCGCCGACCTTAACCACTGAGTCATCTCGAGCTCAGACGTGTTAATTCAGATCTAATCAACTTTTTCTGGTGTGCTGGGGTTATCCTTTCAGCTTTCACGTCATGGTTTCAGAGTCTAAATCCATAGATCCACTGCTCCCTTCTTTGGTAATCGTTTCAGCCCACGAGTTGGACACTTCACACCGAAGCAATGTGGATGCTGATCAGTAATTTAATAGTTCCGCAGCTATGTGTCCTGAGCACCATGAACATCAGAAGGTTAAACGACTGAATACGAACGCGGCATGGAACTAGAAGTATGTCTAAAGTGGAGGGTTCAGTTGATTGTTGGCCTGTTATTGAGCTTAGGGTCTCCTAAGCCTGTGCTTCTCGGCTGGCACAGCGACCTCTACAAGGACATTGCATACTTAGCATCTGGAAAGCATCCATAAGGGTATCAGAAACTCTTCTTCAGTTTATTTTTGTTATTGGTCAAGAAGTTTGTTTAAAAAATCTAGGTATGTAGTCAAAATTGAATGGCGTTTACAAAGGAGAAGCTGACTTACAGTCTATTAATATCGACTATGAAAGTATGAAAGACTTAAATTGTGAACTTTTCACTAAGTCTAACTAATTGATAGGCTTTATGTCATGGTTGTCACAACTTTCTGTCCTGGTTGAAACAAGGCGAATTCCAAAGGAATATGACTTCATATTTTGTGCCATAGTTGGCACGCAGGATTTCCGATTTACGTATCAGGTGATTCGCAAGATGGTTCTTGACAGAAGCGTACGCCGGGGGAACAAGGACTCGTAAACCACATGCTAGAGACTGGCATCTGTTTTTTTTTACGGAGGCTTCATTTAGCTGTGATAGAACTACAAATTAACTGGTTGGTGCTTAACACCAAATTTTGCTATTTTGAAGTTGTGTTGTTTAAATTTCCTGCGGGGTTTTTTTACCCAACACACACAACACCGTACACCAGCTTTGCTACATGTCATTCAAAACAGTTGTTTATTTACCTATGATCGATAAGATCCTATGAATATTTTTTTCAGTACGATGGAGCGGTGTTGAGGTGATCCTAACTAGCTAGCCCTTGTTACGATAAACACTTTCCTTTCAAACTGGGTACAATCTTACTTTCCAAGTAATGAAAAGCTTTCAGTCTGGATACACACTGCTGTGTTTCTGTGGCGTGGACAGATGCTACATTAGAAATGTTTTCCAAAACGTTATGACAATTCGGTCAATGACACTGAAATAGGAGTGGTTCCTTTTTAGTAATTTATGCTTTTCCCATTTTGAGAGACAGCCATTGGGTTACTTGGCATGCGTGTAAAGAGAACTCATGAGTTACTTTTACAAATCTTAGTGACTGACCACCCTATATGGTTCCCCAAGTTTAGTGGACAAATACACACTGAGCTCCCGGTGGTGGCCACTGGCTTCAGTGAGTTCCGTACAAGGCCTCTGTAAATAATCAATAACCTGAATGCTGCGTTTCATCCTGATTCCATGAAGCCTTTCATTTAGTCAGACAGAACACGAATGGTGCTAAAAGTCGTCAGCTTTAAGTCCACAATGAATCTGAAATATGCAAACCTCACAAGGTTGCTGAAAATCCGTTGACAGCCCACGACGGGTTTCGCCCCTTTTTGGGGCTCATCAGGTAGGCGCAGTCCCCGGGTTTCCGTCAACCTTATGTTCTACTTGAAATCAAATCGCACGAAGTTAGCGAATATACACTCATTTGCAAACTAATTTGGTTTTTCGAAGAATCACCTGGAATCCAGGTGAACCCCTCGCCAGTTAGTTTGCAAATGAGTGTATATTCGCTGAAATTTGCAAGTTTGAACCTGGGTAGACATAATACCGGGTTTTCTAGTTGGATTCAAAGACGAGAGTTTAAGGAAGCTCAGTGTTCAAGGCACGAACTAACTGATTGGAGGATTTCTGCTTCCAACCCAACACCGGGGTCTTGACTGTTTCTGTCTAGAATTCGGCAAACTCACAGTATTTTACCTCTAATGGCATGGCAGCCAGGTGCCGAAAGTGTGTTGCAAATGAACGATGCATAAATGAGATTTTCCGTTCATAGAAACCCACTGTTTTCTACATCACAATGCGCTGATGGCAAAAGCACTGCTAACGACGCAGTGGTTTGAGGTGGGTCAGTCAGGACTTCTTCTTACAAATTTGGATTATCACGACTTCAGGAAGTCTAGCCAGTTACTGATGACAGTAAATAGGTACTTCGTAAAATGCCTTTTTGTTAACTCCAGGATAAATGTGGAGGCATTTGTCCAACTATGATAGGAAAATTTCTCTTGATGTGACGAAAAACGGTGAGTTCTTCAGGAATATTGATCAAATGAGTTGATATTTTTGCCACCTTGGTGAATAAGGGCACGTAATCCAAATCATTGTAGTAACAAGGAAAGTTATCACCAGACAGTTTCGGACAAGCTGAGGCAATTTTAGACCTAGATGTGAATGTCGCCCCGTGGATCACGGAAAAAATTTCAGAGAAGTAAACTAAAATTATAGTTCCTTTCTCGAACCAGTTCAAGACAGGCCTCGTACATCCCAGCTCCCTTGAATTCGTCGCACATTTGTATTAGTAGTTTAATGCTCAGTTCTAACTGTCCCGTTGTCGACATGAATTCTACCAATAGTGCAGACATCGGGGAATATAATGTCACTGACCTGAAGCAAAATTCATGCGGTTCTTCTGGGGTCTTCAAGACAACACCATCCTGGTTTGCAAACAGAGCTGTGAATGTTTTCATAAAGAAAAGTACTCACAAGGTTGCTGAAAACTCTTCGGCAGCAACGTGTGAGTAGATTCCTTTATGAAAACATACTGGGATATCTCGAATATCGTGCCAGCTGAAACATGGGGCGGCCTGTGTGCAGCACATTCATAAACAAGAGATTCGGTTGAGTCTCTAGGTATGCAAATGAGTGTATTTCTCGAGAGCTGTGAATGCTTTGACTTGGTCCTACATGGTGGCTGATGGACTATTTCTTAGAGCTCTGAAAACCCGAAATTAGCCGCATGATCGGGAGTGAATGCAAGGTTTCTTGGCCAGGACGGGTTCACAAATTTGTTCACAATTTAGTTCAGGAGAAATAACAACGACTGACTCATCATTTTTGCCAGAAAAGGAGCTTTCATTCGCTGAATCCTTATGGGGAAGTTTAATTTTTCGTAATTTCCTGAATTTTCCAGTGACTTTTTACATTGTGTGGAGTACAGAGAGGAGTGCTGCCGATGCGGCTTCTTTCTCCCTCAAAGGTGCCCAAAACCGTTGGTAAACTCCACTGTTTTCTTGTCTTGAGGTGTTTGATATTAGACGGAAACTTCTCTCAAAAATGGCGACCTCATATTTGTGATACAATCCATCAGAAAAAGCTCGTGTAGTCAGAAATAGTTTAAAGCAGCTAGAGGCTTCTTCATGGCTATCGCCCTTAATTTTTAGGAACCGTATCAGAAAGTTCTGTTGGATTTTCTTGCTATCAGTGAAGTCAGTCTATGCTAAAAAGATGAATAGTACTGTATAGCTGTTTGATTCTTGTTGGGGATCATCAGCAGTCCGCAGCTCACAAAACTCAGAGAGCCCACGACCTTCCGGCCGGTGGCTGGACACGTGACCGTTTGGCGACGAGTCGCCAGTCCGCAGCGTGAGAACTGGCGTCACGACAAGACTGAGGGGGAACTAGCGGATAGAAAGTAAGCAATCTTCAGATTGTTTGGTTCCAATCGGGTGTTGTTTAGTGAACAAAGTCGACAAAGTAGGACAAAGTAGAGTGTCCTCATAAGATAGGTTTTTCAAAACAATGATTTCCTCCATTCTTCAGTACGACATCTGTGACAAAAAATATAGCTAATTACAGTTGGCCTTAATAAAGCTATAACTCAGGTTTGCATTATTTCTGTAGGACAAAGGGCGGTGTGTTAATTACTCAGATGAAGGAAGAATGGAAACGTGAACTTGGAAAGGTGACATTGATCACTTCATATAGTCGGCGTTCAGCGGCTCCCAGATGGAGTCCACAACTGCGGAATGTGAAACTGGGGTAGAACAGAGGCTTCGTAGTGATCATTTAGGAATTGCATAGGAGAGGGTATAAGCTACATTTTACACTTTCTTCAGAGGATAGGAGGACTGCATGCTGTGGAGATCGAAGGGTTACGCAATCAACTGGTAAATACAGCTCTGAGGTTGCTTTTCACCAATTGGATAATCCCAGAACATGATTTTCTCCAGACTTACTGGAAGCAGAGCTTGTGAAACAAAGCATGCGACGGACGCGCGACCAAAAATAAGGCAACTGGACCAGGATCAATCTCATTCCTCCAGCAAGCACATTTGGCTCGCACCCCTATAAATTATAAACAAATGTTATTTGAAACTCATCTTCTAGTCTGTGAAGTAGAATCGGGATTAATTCACTGATCATTAATTAGCATTCTGCCTTGCAGTAAATGTCTTCTGCATTGACCATTGACGGATTAGTTTAGAAGTGGTCAGTTTAGATAGGCGAACTTTAGGTGGCTCAGACTTGGCTCACGGACAAGACTTTTTCTTACCTGCGCCATTTAAGTTTGCCCCCTTAGAAGTGACCTGAAACAGCGTTCCTGATCACATACTTTATGACGTTTGCATATGTAATTTCCATGTTGGTGGACTGCCTCATTCTCATGTTATGCTTTCCTAAGTCTGATAGTTTGTAAACACAGCGAACAGTGAAATCTTTACTGGGGACCGTTGAAATTGGATGCATGAAAAAAGGAAATTGTTGTAGAAAGACAATGATGGGGCAATACGCATGTGGTGTCAAATAGCGGCTAAATCAAATGTTTGTTCCCGAAGATATGTTAAAACTCCCGACCTCAAATGTATCTGGAAAAACTCTGAAAGTACCGAAAAAATGTGCTGTGGATTTGTTCTTGGAGAATCTCACTTGGTCAGGTGGGTGGTGGGAGAAAATCCACTCAAGATCGTAATCAAATACCAACTGAGGTGTATTTTCAAGGTTGATGAAGGTGATTCATTGTAACAAGTAGGACCCAGTCCGATCCTCCCCAATATGAGTGATTCATGTCGCAAGAACAATTTTAAAGGGACGTGTTATTCAATTATCTTGGTTGAAAACTGATAAGTAGAGAATAGAAAACGAATATTTATTTATATATATATATATATACATATATATATACTTATATTGGTTACGTGGGCTAAGGCCACCCAAGGCTGCGTTCGGAATGATCCAACCAAAGTTAGAGCATCCGAGTTCGGAGGTAAACACAGCGAACAGTGAAATCTTTACTGGGGACCGTTGAAATTGGATGCATGAAAAAAGGAAATTGTTGTAGAAAGACAATGATGGGGCAATACGCATGTGGTGTCAAATAGCGGCTAAATCAAATGTTTGTTCCCGAAGATATGTTAAAACTCCCGACCTCAAATGTATCTGGAAAAACTCTGAAAGTACCGAAAAAATGTGTTGTGGGTTTGTTCTTGGAGAATCTCACTTGGTCAGGTGGGTGGTGGGAGAAAATCCACTCAAGATCGTAATCAAATACCAACTGAGGTGTGTTTTCAAGGTTGATGAAGGTGATTCATTGTAACAAGTAGGACCCAGTCCGATCCTCCCCAATATGAGTGATTCATGTCGCAAGAACAATTTTAAAGGGACGTGTTATTCAATTATCTTGGTTGAAAACTGATAAGTAGAGAATAGAAAACGAATATTTATGATTATATATATATATACTTATATTGGTTACGTGGGCTAAGGCCACCCAAGGCTGCGTTCGGAATGATCCAACCAAAGTTAGCGTATCCGAGTTCGGAGACGAGAACATTGTGGCGCACGTGAAACAAAGATTGGATTAGACCAAAAGCTAGTGGTGTCCTAATCACAATGACAGAGCCCACTGGAGTCCTAGGCTACAGTATTTTCAGTCTGGTTTTAACCATGGTAGAGGTTCTATTACTTGTGGAAAGGCAGGTTTACTGGAAATAACGTCCTACTAACATGACGATGACGATAATGGTGATAAGAAACAAACCCTACTGATGTGAGGAGCAGGATTGAAGCAGTAGTTAGTTGGCTGGCTTTGTATGGGACTACAGTTTTTAAATCAAAAAAATCGTATCATTAGATGGACATGCTACAGTTTGGTAGTTCGAACCATTGCATCCAGGCAGTCGCGACCGAACGAGGGAACAAGTAATCTAAAAGGTAAGACCAACCGTTCGGGTGCCAGCCTTCGGGCCTTGGTATCCTCTCGGTCCCTTCTCGAAGATTTGACGAAACTAAAACCACGTATTAACAAGAGGAAACTACTATGGAATTTGATGGATGCAAGTTGTCTAGCATGTGACAAGTTTCGAGATTAGACGGGCAGTCTGTAAAAAACTGTGCAGTAAAAACTAATGGAAGATTGCTCGGTTTATGAAATTCGTTTGTTGTAAACTTGTTTGTTTGTTTGAAATGTAATTGCGCTACCTTTTGTGCTTGTCACATGCTACTTCATTCATCTTACATCTTTCTTTGTATCAACGAGTTTCTCCAAACACAGTTTGCGTTGTCTCTAGTTACGTATGACCGCACTAGCTGCATTGTACAACCCATATTAAACACCACTTGCATTCACCGAGCGTGGTTCCATCTGTCTTTTGGGATCTTAATTTGAGAATGGCGATCCACCCGTAAATGTGGTCACCCAGTTTCACGCACTGAGGCCAGTAAAAGCCATCTGTCCGGATAGGTGGTATATTCTGGGAAGGATTAACGCTTAAACACGTCTGACAGGAATCAGCTTGAAGTTACCCCTCCTGAGCGTGATCTATCCAACGAAAAATGATGTAGACTGGTAACATCGGACGCTATCCAGAACAATGACCGCAAATGCTCCGTGGCAATGTAGTCGTTCCCCAACTAATTGAAAATATTTAAACCCTACTTATGCATAATATACTCAATAAGGATGAAACAGTTGTAAAATATTTCCAGCACTTTCGGAACAATTTGACAAAGTGAAAAAAAATATTGGAAGTCAATTTGATATGCCTAATTCAACGCGGTGTTACGAACAGGCAGGTCACCATGACTGATTTTTCACTAGCAAACTCTAGACCGTGTATGAATTTAGATTATTCTTCATTCGGTTCTGTGTTTATCACTTTCATCTACCGTATTTCTAGTACCGTATCCTATTCCGCAATCCTCAGCTACCCAAATATTCGCGCTTTCCCAAGTTCCACAAATTCTTTATAGATCGCCCCATACAAGATTTACGTTGTTTTTCCCAACCTACAAGGACGCGTTAGACAGGTGCAAAACAGTTGCAACTGTAACTTACACAGTGAGGTGGTGTTAACAGCACCACATTTGGTGGGCACACACTCTGGTGGAACCGTTGCAGAAATCCCATCTGCATTTTTGTTTACATTCAGATGTTGAGGTTTCACCTGTTCGGTGGGAATCGTTAAGCACGTGGTTGTTATTGATTGGGTTGTGGAAGCCTCCACTTCCAGCTTATTTTGAATACTAGTCAGTTTTTATCCGCTTTTTCTCTCATTGACTCTGAATATTTTCAACTCCGTTTAAAACTTGACTTTGTTGTGAAAGTTCTTCAAATTTGGATTTATTTTTCGTCTGTTCTGCGTCAGAATATTATGTTTAACTGTTTGTTTCGAGCAGGATATTTCCGTCCGACTGTACGTGGGTGAGATCAAAAACTACTGGTCGCTTTCAAACTGATCAGCAATGGTAATCGGTAGGTTGTTGACTATTAAGAGCACTCCTTTGAGCTATTTTCCTTAAAAAATCGGACGGGACTAAAGAGCAAAGGCAAGTAGCTCACATTTAACCGTGACGACATCGGTCAAATTGTTTCTTTCATCAGTCACTCTTCCACAATTAACGAAATCAGACCGTAGTAAGCGTGAAAACCAAAGCATAGTTTAGAATGCTGAAATATACTCCACCCCGCTGCTGCTCATCGTCACTTTTGCTGACTTATTAGGCCTGCAACTACGCTTGTTATCTAACTAGCTCCACTAACGTCAGTTAGACAGCTGCCAAAAACAGGGCTTCATAGCTTTGGTTTTCTTTGGTACACCATGATCACAGACAAACGTGCGAGCGGAAGACGTGTAAGAATGTGCGGGATTACATAAAAAGCTATAGACGTTCCAATCGAGGGCGTATCACCTCTAGTTTATCAATCAGGTGAAATGATCCTCAAGGTATGCAAAAATATTTTGGCATGTAAACACACGTATAAAGGCCAGCAACTGAAGAAGGGACATAAAATTGTCCGTGCTCTTCAAGGCGCAGTACATTTTAGCATCTCTATGGCTCGCACACCGTTATACTGGTTAGGTGTGAAGGTCACTGGCGAGAAAGAACACTCAGCACCATCTACCGCGCATAAAAGCACCGTAATTACGTAGGCACTTAAAGGTGATGAGCAAACATAAGTCACTGGAGGTGGCATTAAGAGTCTTCAGTCCAACAACAGCCTTGGCGAATTTAGGAAATTGTGTGGCGATCTGCTCTCGAATCAAGAAGTCAATATAACACTTGATGGTACGTAGAATGATGAGATGAAATTAAAGGAAGTTTCGTCAACAAAACACCTCCGCTTCTTCTCACTCAACACTCATCCGAGGTTATGCTCACGTCTACCACGTTTGCTAGGCGATCCAGAACGGTGATTAGGTCAGAAGTGATAGGTGGTCTCAAGTCCTTCCACATAGTGTATCCGAGATAATGGAAGCGCTTTCTGAGTTCACTTGCAATCCGATTGCTACGAGACAATCAGGCATAACGCGGGGACTAACACAACTGCAGAATATTTACCCAACTCTCCTGTTGGCCACATTTTATTGTGACAGAAGACGGTTCATGCATTGTAACCTATTCGGGTGTTTCTGGCTGTCCCACTCATCAGGTTGCACAGGATCTGGGTAGTGGGGATGAATTTTCCAGGAAGCACATGACAGCATGAGAGCTTTTCAGTACACCTTGCTGGCTTCGTCGGTATGGTTGAGCTCGTGTTGTTGGGATGTCCTATGGTAGACTCAGCCATCTACGAATAAACTGCCTGATAGATCTAGTCAATCATCAAGGGTGTTCATGTGCTTGGCCAACTGTGAAAAAAAGTGTCGGTATTACGTGGCTTCTTCTATTCTCTTCGTTGGTGGCGCTTCAACGGTCAAGGGTTAACTCATCAAGCGGTCTCAGCTTTTGCTGTCAGTGATTACAGAATCTTTTCCTCTTGCAAATAAAGGGGATGCCCAAATAAGTTAAGTTTTCTGTTGTCCCCACAAGAGTGATGATTTCCTTAGAAAATCAAAAGGTTCGACTGAAATTGCGGTCAACCAGTGTTTCCTGTCCGTCTCTTGGGCGGAAACTTTTTCCCAACTCGACAGCTTTAATCTCCTGCTTAAAAAGGCTGACAGGTGGTCGGAGTCAGTGCTAGTGATTCAAACGGCAATCCATTTGTCCGCTGAGTGTGAAGAACTATGCAGAAATCTGTCTCATAACCATAGTGACATAGTGAGTTTGAATTCGCAGGCCGGCCAACCGCAGGCAGGCTGATATGTACAGAATGAAGTATGCCCGAAATGCTTAAGACAAATTGCTAGTATGTATTTTACAGGATTGGCTTATGTTAAATTCACTGTGTAACCAGGACTTGGAACCAAGGATACTGCAGTAATAAGGGTGGATGGACGCAGTATGAGCAGACAAAAGCGTTGGAATATTTCTAAAATATCTTAAACACTAAAAATTCGCATTCTGCCATCAACCGTAAGACTCACTCAACAGATCCCTTCTCATGGGGGTTACACACAGGACCTGAGTTCTGAGTTTTAAGTGCTCCACTTTTTGAATCCGTCATCTTAATAAGTATATTTCTATGCTTTTACGGACGTTGACCTTGTTTTTAATGAAAGTGCTCATCCACACAGATGGATGGAAGATGTAAACGACGCTTAACAGGGATCATCACATGAACCGAACCAATAGAACTAGACCCTAGGCTGGACCCAAACACATGTAGGTTTCCCCATCGGCCTAAAACTTGGTCACCCACACTAACACACAAAATCCCTCGGCCGACAACTAAGAGAGATTTAGCTTGATTTCGCTGATTGCCTTTTCTTCCGCCTTAACTCTCGA
Source organism: Opisthorchis viverrini (assembly GCF_000715545.1). NCBI lineage: Eukaryota > Metazoa > Platyhelminthes > Trematoda > Opisthorchiida > Opisthorchiidae > Opisthorchis > Opisthorchis viverrini. The sequence goes on from NW_008751716.1 coordinate 433,689, forward strand.
CCAACCTTTTAACCTAGTCATAGTTTGACGAAGCCTTTGTGTCAAAAGCGAAACGTTGCTCAGCAACAAACCTACCGATTGCTACTAAATTTTTCCGAAATTTGCGATAAAGTTTTGTTGTTCGCTAGCTCCACATTATCATCACGTCTTCTGTGATTTGGCATTTTCATGCTTCTTTTCTTCGAAAGTGAGAAAAAAACGAAAAGTCAAATTGTGAGCTCCAGACGATTTTCCACAATTTTCGACAAAGATTGACCATAAGAGAGAAAGGCGGAATTTCCTGGCTACTTACAAGCAGTTAATATATTATATTCCCGAGATCAATAGTGCGATCAAAACAAATCCTGACATCTGTTGATCCTAGCCGATGCAGGAGCGACATCATGTTGAGGTCACGAAGATTCTGAATTGTGTTTCAAAGGTCGCGAAACATAGAAGGACCACCGCGTCACTCATCTATGCTTATATACAAGCCTTTAGACAATGCTCTTATGATTAAGCATAGTCCTTCTTACCGGTATAGGGTGCTGAGTTCAAAAATTAAAGTATTGCAAAACTTAAAGTTGGGTGTTTCAGTACTCCATCAGAAAGAGGATTCACGCAGTGCAATAAGTGCTGCTTGGGTTGATGTGTTTTACAAATTACTGTGCGCAAGCTGTTTATGACAAATGCTTTGAATAATATTTCTGAGTTGCCAAACAGCGTGCCTCTAAATAAAATGGGATTGCGAGCTCATTTTAGGGTCGGCACGAGTGTCTTCGAACGTAAAAAGCGGTTTGCGAAGGCGCCAAGCGATCTGGGTAAAGCTCAGCGATAGGCTTTCTGAGCCGAGCCAAATTCCACTGAGAATTCAAGGATGAATTCGAACTACGAAACTTCTCAGTAGTATACAATTTACTGACTTCATTACAGCACAGGTACTTGTATTCTTAGAATGATTCCCCGCTAAAGTTCGGTACTACGCTTCTGATGTTCTAAACACATCTAACACATGTTCAACCACACCGTGAGTTGCGGTCTGACCCATGTATGGTTGGAAATTAGACACCGCCAAATATCTTGTACAAAACGATAAACTCTGCTTGACGTTGAACATCACATAGACGGCTCGAATAGCGATTCCCGTAGGTGTTCCGAAAATTCAGCGACAGAAACAAAGTGCATTTACTTGCGTAACATCACTCCAGTGTAATCTTCCCTGCTGAGGCTTCAACAGATGCTTTTATTGTCTTACTACCCATTGTATTACCCGTTGTAGTACCTGTAAATTAGTAAAATATATGCCTGTATTTTGACAAGATAACCTAGATTAAATTGAAACTTTTCGAGAAGAATGCTAGTCTAAAACAATCAGAGTGCAATTCGTTGAAAACGTTCGCCGAAGTTTCGTATTTACTTATTCCAAGGGACCATCATTTTAGAATGATGAGTATAAAATATGAGTATAAAATTCATGAAGTTTGGTTCTTTTAAATCGGGAATGTTTTTACAGCGTAGTCAACGTATTCACTAAATCCTATGTGCGAAATCCTGCGGCCAGTCGAAGTTAGTCTATGCAGTAAAATTGCCTCAATATATTCACCAGCGGATCATTGGCGCCTGTAAAATCATTGTGGTGTTGTACTCGCAAAGTGGACATTTCGTCGGCTAATCTGCTTTGAAACACCGAAGAAACTTGGTGCGTCCGAGAATGAACAGACATAGTCCAAGGGTGTAAACGTGTGGATGATGAAAACAACTCTCCATCGCTATCGACGTCATTGTCACCAGCGTCAACAAGGTCAACATCATCGCATAACCGTTGACTGTGCTCCTGTTCGAAAAAGCATCCTTGGGGAAAAAAGAATAAACTAGGAAAATGACGATGCTCTGCGTTCGCATACCCAGAAACATTCCGATGTCCATACACTTTCAGACAACCATCCAGGCAACTAAGGCAGGACCTTGCAACAGGGACTCATATGATACCAAATAACGGATGCATCTTGCAGTGTTTCCATTCGTGTAGGGGAGTACCATCAATTCATTCTGATGAACAGGTTGCTCCGATGNGCTCCGATGCTCCCTGATGTTTCCAATTGCTTTCCTGACTTGCTATGCGGTCAAATTTTTCCAGCTTCCCTTTTAGCAAAGACATGCTTACGGGACTACGAATTCGCTGTTCACTTACTTGCCGTTTCCTATGGGATAATCAGAATTGCTTTAAGTGGATGGTACAGTTTTGCAGTGAGCACGCCTCAAACATTGGGTGAAACTGCACGGTGGTGAAACATCAGTGTCAACACATAGTGTCGCTGCCTGTGTTGATCATGAAGCTACTGACACTGCCGATGTTGATAAAACGATAACAGTGAGTATGATGAAGGTGAGGATTCAAGCACTGACTTGGAACAAAAGAAGTAACCGCAGATTCACCTGCCAGTAAATGGCTTGCACGGATACTGACAAAACCAGAGGGAAGACAGTTCGGGTAAAAGGTGAACAGACTCGATTTGAGATATTCGGTTGGCTACATAGGTGGCCTGATAGATCTGTTGAAGTCACTGTAGACTGTTTGATCATAACGACCGAGCGGCGCAAACGAGCCATTGGAGAACAAAAAGTGAGATGGAAGCCGTTACCACCAAACTCAGCCACGCTAGTCGTTGCCCAGAGAGAACAAACCAATGGTTCGAAATATTCTCAGATATGGCCCACTCGCGCCCTCAATGAAGTGCACGCATCCAGGCTGTTGCCTTCAAATCATAAGTTCCCTCCAGATACCCCAATGAAATGCTCACTGACACCCCTGTATTGACATCGATTATATCAGCTAGCATCTCCAATGCGAATCTATTTACCCCAGCTCCCCAAGTCACCGGTGAACGAAGCGGTGCCAGCTATAATAACTGGACAACAAGTACGTGGTTTTTACAGTCAAATGTGACGGTGATGCTGAGGATGACGACGAAGATAGTGGTGATGATGAGATCAATTAGTCGGGATAAATTTGATTGTGATTTCCCAGCCTGAGACTACGTTGCAAGCAAGATTAGTCCGTATAATTTAGCCCATTGTTGGATTGAAGAATATTTATTGTGAGTCGGTTACAAAAGTATCTAATTATTAATCTGTCTCGTGTTGGACGTCTTTCGTGCGCAATGCATTACGGAATGCAATGGGTGACCGCACCACTCATCTGCCCGACTTTTGTCCACTAACGTTTCTATCCAATAATGTACGCCTAATGCCCAATGTTTCTGACGATCGACCATTTTAATCAAACGCCTGTGACGCTTGAACTCCTGAGGCTTCGATCCATCTCCGACAGTTGTTTTTCATTTGGTATCAAATGAAAACGTCACTTCCACTAAGGGGACAACGCAAATCACATGCATCGAGTAAAGGTACAAAATGTCATTATCGTAACGAATGAGACGCTTGAGGAAACTTTCTACACGTGTTAAATAGCGAAATTCCGTGACTTTTTTCACAGACTGTATATTTCACTCGACTGTAGTGTACAGTGTCACCATTATTACTTAACTCTACATGCTCGGCGGTTTATCGTGATATTCTCCACCCTAAGCGAATAAAACGAGCACAGTCATGGCAAATATCGACAATAGGCTCTGTTGAACAGGAACATATGGAATATAACCCCCTGAGCTGGTTAATGTCGCCAACAAAATCTCGCTAAGTGTAGAATAAAAGCGTCACTGCTTCCATTCATCCAAGTTTTTGCCAAAAATTTTTGAAAAACTGCGAGGAGATAAATCGTCACTTGGCCGGAAAAAAGTTACGTCACTTGCTGCTTTTAAAAGCCCTTTTTCCTGTCTTGAAATAGTACAACGAGATGAGCAAAATTCTTGGTGGGTTAGCAGAAAATTGTTGCTCGTGGTAGAAAAACTTTACTTCCTGTTTGTCATCATCATCAATGACGCCGATACTGATGCTGAACACCAGTGCTTCACAGCTTCACAACAACATTGATCAACCTGAAAACCCAATGAAACCTAGTTTTGGCCCGGCATGTTGCTTAAAATTTGATTATATAAATTCCACGCAGTTTCATTGTTAAAACATAAAAAATAACAGTGGTGAGACGCAAACGACAGGCCAATCTTCGTGTTATTTTGGGTCATGTTCTCAGAGCCTTCTCTTGGGTCTTTCGTCATATTTGCTCTCGAGAAGAGCCACAGCACTGGCATACGGGTAAGTTCCTTCCACAGTTCCGTCGCACGCGTCAGGTTTGCTCTCAACAGTCACACCGAGATAGTGCTCATCGGCCAGGCCCACAGAATCCAGGATTAGGGCACACGAAATTCCCTTTATGAACTCAATGGCTCGGCAGTTGCGACGTATGGCGCAAGCGAAACGACAATTATCGATCTCGTAGGCAAGATTTGTTAGTCTGTTGAATGAGGAACAATGGATCAATTAAACGTTTGAATAACACTGTCACAAAACTCTCGCATGCATACACGACAGTTTTCTACCGTTTGTTCAAATGCCATTAACAGAAGCATGTGTGCTCACACAGTCCTTCAATTACCACGATGGCTTGCGAGCAATACACCTTATTAGTACAAACTTCGGTCGAATTTGTCGACTGTCTCCATGGTTTGGCACTGAAAACGGATATAAATAGCGACCCCAAATTTTTTTCACGTGAGAGTTTCCGGCCAGTAGCGGCTTATAAGCAGCTTCGTCAACGCACATCTACACAGGATATTTGGCCACTCATTCTTCACTCATGCAATTCACATGTCATGCAACGACTGGTTTCTCGAGTGATGGCATCACAGATGGGAGTACCACTATCTTGTGAATTTATTCTCCCTCTGCCCTACTTACACTTTGTTAGTAGTGTGAGATTTGGAAATTTTCAACCGAAGTTTCATACTCTGTATGAAAGCAATTTGTAGGAGTGTGCCGGCCATCCTAACGACAATAGAAATGCGGATGGCTGTCAGCTCTTTGTCATTTAACTGGTGCTTACGACCAACCGATGTACAAATGACTCCAACCAATTTCTGCCCTACTCTTTGTTAGTAGTGTGAGATTTGGAAATTTTCAACTGAAGTTTCATACTCTGTATGAAAGCAATTTGTAGGAGTGTGCCGGCCATCCTAACGACAATAGAGATGTGGATGGCTGTCAGCTCTTTGTCATTTAACTGGTGCTTACGACCAACCGATGTACAAATGACTCCAACCAATTTCACCGACGCGGGTCAAATTGGTTTGCCGAAGTGCGTACCTTCAAATAGAAAATTAGGGCGACTAGGTGAAGAAACCGCTCCGTAATAAGAGAACACTGTTGGTTAGTGCCATGTGATCTGTTTGAACCGAGTCCTTTGAAATGGGTTTTTGAACCTCTGAACCCGTACTGTAGCACTTTCTACTGGATTGGGAAGAATAAACAGCTATTCTTGTACACCCGAACTGGAAAAGAAAAGACAACCATTTTAGTTAATATTCTTCCCTAGTGCGAATAGCAACGTTCAGAAGAAACCTCAGACATGGTCGAGGTAATTTATCTTTGTTTAGCTGTCTAATGTTGTGTGTTGTTAGCGAGCTCTTCCATGATCGGATACAGTCCTTTGCTTCTGTGAATTGGTCAGTTCCTGTGAGAAACTGAGCTTTCAACTCTTTCAGTACTTGCTTGCTTCCTCTGATATGCGATTGCCTAATGTCGTCACTAATGGCGATTTTTCTGAAAAATGTTCACTTATTTTACTACTTTTCTCATCCTTGCTATTGATTTACTGCTATGCATGTGGCTGTGATAAACAATATGGTGATTTTAATTAACTACCTGTCCATATAAAAGGAAGTTGAGGTTAGATTGAGAGATATCGTTCAGGTATTCCCCACATCCATTTGCTATGACGAAAAAGGAAGAACACCGCGCTAGACAGGCTTGTGTGTCAAAAGTATCACACTCTGATTTTCCCCTTTGTTGACATAGCTACAGAGGGGATAAATTTCAAGTGAATTCATGGAGGGTAGTAAAAGTAGCAAGCTAAGCTATGCGTGACTCCTACAGCTGGCCGAACTTTTCTCGTCATATAAATATGAGAACCCCGATTGGGAGAATTTTTGTAATGGCCTTACCAAGACGGAGAAAATATATCGTGCGAGAAAATCGTTTGTTTCCCTGGATTGCTTCTCTTGGAATGAATCGTACTCCTTGCGACGGAAAGTATTATTAACCGACCCGTTGGGTTCACTTATACGACTTGCTACTGTTCAGGAGGGGAACCTATTTTTGGAGACATTAGTACATACCGTTTGTGCAGTGAGAATAACAACAGCACGTTGTTATGATCCTACGAGTCCATGATTGGTCGTAGTCGAAGCTGCTTGATTTTTAATCTTGCTGCTAGAACATACACTGACTGATAGTTTGACCGCAACACAGGAATGTCAAAACTCCAATAGAAGGCTGACGTTTTGCGGTGGTCACCAACATTCTCCCTCGTAGTTGGATAATTTGATATATTTTTTCATAGCCCAGAAGACACTTCAGTCGGCAACTTAACGATTCACTTACTTCCCGTAATCGCTGGCTGAGTTCACACCGTAGAAATAGTTTTGAACACATTGATTCGATTCACTCTCAGCACCAAAAGTGCACTGTTGACCCAATTCACTATCCGCTCCGTAAGTGAATCGACTTGCTGGGTCTGCGGCTGAACGTCTGTGGATATTTGTACCCCAGCCATCGCAAGCGCCCACATCGAATTCCTGCATGCCTTGCACGACAAGCTGTCCGGCTGCGTCTTTTTCGCACGCTTTCAGTTCTCCGTCGGACATACATGCTGAGTGTTTTGGGTCAATGATGGTCTTGGAGTAATCGTCTAGTTCAGAACTGGAAAAGCAAGCGTGAGGAGAGAATTGTCGGAACAAACATCGCAAACTCCATTGCATTTGTATCATGTGTATAATAATCCCCTTGTGAGCTCCGGGGAATTCCCAGGACTATATATCGGCGTTACGGAACATTTATGGGACAATAGTTCCGACTCCGGTGCTCCACTTCCCATAACATGAAGCCCGATGTGTTAAGAATGTGTATCTGAGTGTACCGTCGAACGCTTGGACTGTTCAGATGCACTAAAGAGGCTAAGCTCGAACCTACAGCTGGATAAAGTAGTCTATGTGAACTCACCGATGCACAAAAATGTGACCAAATAGGACATAACCCCTGAATACGGCCAAACAAAACAAAGGAATTCAAAGGGCATTCGAAGCCTGTGCACATTTTGTCTACATAGTTTGTTGGAACTGAACACAATCATTCGAAGGGAAAGCATGTTTTACTTCGAAACAAAATCCTAATGGATAGTTGGAATATTAGCTGTCAAAGCATGTGGTCGGACGCAAGGTTTCAGCACGCATCGGTTCAGTAATGGTTCCAGTGGCGTGGGCCGTGGAGATCCTGTAGACCTGAACGTCAAGCATCGGTCTTAACAAAGTCGTTCCAGATTTTCAACTTACCATCTGGACGGCAATGCCACCGGCGAATCAATTTATTTAAGTAAAACTTCCATGAGCTGGAAATATCCCAGGGAATAAGGGGTATGCTTCTGTGATGACTCTCAACATGTGCTGGCTCAAACTCTGTCATCCAAATAAGGTCACTTCGGCTTCAATCTATTGACCACTGGAACACGCACCCACCAAACGCTTTGAAGTTATAGTTAACCCCAAGTAGGTGTGGTTTCCTATGTAACCGGTCGTTGACTTAGTTTCGGAAGGGGTTGGTAGACAGTCTGTAGTTTCCAAGTGGGCAACGTTTTGACTTTTACAGGAAAGCTCCATCAGGCCGAATGGGCATGCCACCAATTTGGAAAAGTTTTGGGGCAGACGGGGTAAGACGTCTTCAGATGAGCACACTAGATCAGTGTTGAGTGTCAGTTAAAGGGTCTTGTCGGTTGGTATGGTGTCCTAAATTTTACGGTTGATGGGTTGATTGGAATTTCAAATTATATTCTATCAGGTTCGGTTCATTAATCAGCCAGCGAACGGTGTTTTAAGTGCCACTGGCAAATTTCGTCGATGTGCCTGGGCTTGAAAGTGATATGACAATTTAGTTGTGAGAGTGGGGTCCGCTGATGGTCGGAGGGGTTGCCTGAAAATTCATTGATCACGTGAAGTATCTGGCAATTACAAGCCTTGTGCTTAAAATTAACCCGGATGCTTAACCTCAGATTAAAAAGGGAATGTTGCTTTTGATCTGGCCTAGAAGACTTTATTTACCCGTCAATGTTTCCCCTTTAACTACGAACATCTAGCCAGCGCTATTGTGTAAGTATTGCCCGAATTATAGTTAAATCAAGCCCCAATGGAGGTTTTGTCCAGTTGGTGGGGTCACTCTGCTCCGAGAAGCACTGCACGGCTGGTTCACCCTTATTGGGAATCATCAGAAGTGTACTTCTTACAAAACTCCAGGGAGATTCGATGTTTTCCACTGTGGATAAAACAGCTCTGCGGCTTCCATCACAGGGTAAAACCTCCACTGAAAATAAAGCATCCGCGACTCTACTTTTTCAAGCTGAGAAACTCCAGTTGAACTGCATTTTGTCGGAACAAGATGCAAATATACAGTGCTCCTCTCGAATAGGGCTCGCCATCACGAATGGACAAAATCGCGATATTATTAGACACACTCTGTCTGGTTCCTCAAACAAACTAATCTTGATCATAATTGGATGCGTTCCCAAGAATGCACAAGCGTCTTACAATGCCAGTTTTATGGAATGGATGAGTTCTGTCGCCACTCGTTGAATTATCGAAAAATTGGTCAAAAGCGCAAACTTCAATTAACCCGTCGACATTCATGATAGTACATGCGTCTAAATAAACGACTTTTGAATGCTTACCCATCATGGTAACTATATCAGGTTATGACTGAACATCCGAAACCCTAATTCGCAGTACGGACTGGTGTATCCACAGAAGATACTTCTGAGTCTGGACCACTACCATCTTGGATGCAACTCTCTTAAGGGGCATTTCACCACTCGCAGTTGAAACGAAAGTAAGGCTGGTTCAGTCCTCATCCTTCTTCTAAACACAATATTTTCGGCAACACGCTGTCTGAGAGGATGTCACTGTATTTAGATGCCCTCACCTTGGTGTATGGGTATGTTCTGAGAAACTAGCCAGTTACCAGCTTAAACCGGACAAAGATAACTAGAATTCCTAAAGGTGTAATGTGTCCCAATTAGGCTCAGAAGAACACGGTTTTGCTCTTTCTTTTTGTGTTCGGATGACGGTATGGTTGAATCATGAAAAATCAATCCATACAAGTACTTTCTTCCATATTGTGACACGGTGGGTTTCCGGTCTGGATATTTGGGAATTCAGTCCATCCCAAAAATATTTAGTGTCATTGGCTTATAAGAAGTGACAGTATTCCATCCCCGGGGCTACAAGACAGCCATGCACCTAAGAGACGTCATAACAGTTAGACAGTTTCGTCGATCCTGATTGCCTTTCGCCAGTTTTTTTTGTTAGAAGGGAGTAAATTTGGCTTGATTGAATCGCACAAGTTTGTTCCTATATGAATGGGTGTATTTCAGTAACAATGAAAATGCTTATCAACAATTCTCATTGACATCAATACGGCTTGGTCGCCGCAAAAGAGAGCTACTGAACATCTTATGTGATACACTGTTGTGGTCCAAACCGAAACGCTTGGGTGTGTCGGTGCTACTCACTTTCCAGGATGGGAACCAGGTGATCCTCACTGTGCCTGGTTGGAGACACTACAAGATGTGGCTGCCAACCGATGTCAGTGGCGTTGTCAGTTTCTATCCAAACTGCCTGAGTGAATGTCTGGAGGTATAGGCACCTCGGAATGATTGTGATAAGCTAGCACTAAGTCTCTTCCCCGTCTACCTTTACTCTTTTCTTTACAATAAGGCTTTCAAATAGATCATGGTTGTACGACAGTGAAGCATCGGTGTTGAAAACTTATGTCATGTTGTCGATGATGCTGATGACGATGATGGTGCACGCTGTTTGAAAAATACGGAGCTGTGGGTAATTTTAAATATAATGAAAAAACCGGACTCAGTCAGATATCAAGTTCCATTTTATTAGGTTCTGGATGAGTTCAGAAAGTGAAGACCTTGTTTTAACTATCTTCCTGTCATGAGCTTTCCTCTGGACCACATACCTTTCTATATCTGCTTCTATGTTGGGGTCAGTGGTCCACTCATTCACAGTCGTTGAGAATTGTCCTTGCATGCGTTTGTTTTGAGTTCATCGTACCTAGAGCATGCCTAAGCAGTGAGTGGTATGTGATTCCGTTCGGTTATGCTGTGCATAGATCGTTCTGCTAACTGAAACACAAGAAATAACCGGCGACGTCAGAACTTAACGCATGTTCATTCCTTGCTCAAAAACGGTTCTGCAAGTACGTTTCATCTGCAGTTTTTATCTGAGGTGCTGCTCTCTTGCGCCAAAAAACATCGGAGTTCATACATGTGATGCCATTTTTCTAAAGATTGTACCAAGCATTGTCAGTTAGTAGCTCGGGATTTCAAGGCAATGAGACATCTCACTAATAAAGACTGCTCACGTTAGCTTGAAGTGTCTGAAAGTCTCAACCATAGAAGACCAACCCAGGAGCTATCCTAAGCATTGAAATCAGTCAGCCATCACAAGTCTTCGAGACTAAGAAGGAATGTCGCAACGAATATGCTCTTTCGTTGGTCGGCTAGCTGGATCTCGCGTCACCCAGTCTGAACTACAGCATAATTGGAAGATTGTATTAAGAGGATTCCCACCATATTCCTTGCCGAATGTCTGCCTGATGGAACTACAAATACTGACGAATACAATAAAGTACATTCTTCACATTTTCAATCTAAAGTTCCACTCAGAAAATTTGGGACAGTAAGGAATCATGACTGTTCAACCATTTCATCTTTGATCCATTTCTTGAATCTAGCGAGGAGCTGCAATTTCAAGGTTTACTTTTAGTTTTATAACGCTCATTTAGAGCCTAATTATATTTATCCATATCGTGTCTCCGAGTTCCACTGTATGATGCTTTCGCTCTGTAGAGAATCCTCGGCCAGTTATTCCGATTAGACCACGAACCTACATCCCCTACAAGACTTCTACATGTGAGTGAATCAAAGCATCAATAAATCTTGCTTACTTACGAAGCTTAGGGGGCAGACTTAAACTACACGTCGAAAAGGAAATAAACAAAAGCGTTTAACGCAAAATAAACCAATTTGCACACTAGGGTTATCGGAAGATTCAGCTGAATACCATCCAAAATCCACCTTATAAAATTCTTTATCTGAATCTGTTGCACTAACACAGATCAATGTTTCATCTGATACGATATCGCAGTGTACTTTCTTGATGAAACACTCACCTGGTTGAGAACGGAGGTAGCTCAAGAATTTCTTACAGTTTGTGTTCATCAGGTTGATGGAAACTAGGGAATTGCGCCCACCTGATTAGCCGGAACAAGGGCAAAACCGATCGTGTACCAAAAGGTTTTCGATAATCTCATCAGTAGTTTGTTTCCAGGAAAGATACCTTGCAAGAAATGCCTTACTGGCCAGTATTTGGGCACAGACTGGACCTCCTCTTCCTAATCAAACCACCATAACTTACTGTGGTATGCAGTCGGGAAAGTATCGTCCTTTGAAAAATACAGGAATCTCACATGGTTCTTTGCTGACGGTGTGGCGGATGTAGCGCGTTTGCCTTATCAACCTCTGGGCGAAAAAAGGAAATAATACAATAGAACAATAGGAAGCATTTCATGAAGTACTGTATCAAAGCCTGGGAGTAGCTCAGAATGCAAATAAATGTAGCTCCTTGCCTGAATATTAAGCCCTCTCTCACCTAGCCTAATTGACCATAAGTGAAGCAAACGACAAGCTTGAGATTTTGAACTGCAGCTTGCATGTCAAGTCATTCTGTGATCGAAAAGACTTAGAGGCACTGTACAGCTGCTTCAATCATGTTAAGAATCACGGGCACCGGGATTCTGACGAATCGCTGGGGAATTCAAGCCCGTGACCTTCCGGTTAGTGACCAAACAGCGCAGGCCTCTAAACAGTCATCGAGATAAGTTCGATTGAAACAGACAGTCCAAGTTTTATTGGAATCGATCAATGATAACATCCTGAAATAAATCTAGCCAAGCAAAGTGAGTCACACAGAGACCTAATTCTGTAAGTCGGGTCTCACTAAGGGCACTCCAAGATTACATAATCAGCTTCATCCCTATCTTTTATTCCTTCCTTCTCTACAACATTTTCACTTCGAATTCTACACCATTCCGGATAGGCTTGAAGAACAGCACCGTTCTCGATAGTCGCTGCTTTGACACACCTTGAATCACAGTTTATGGGGCTGAATATTCCATTACACAACCAAACGCCTAGTTCGTTGACATCGAGACTTTTACGGTCACCATCTGATTCACTTGACACGTGACCTAGATTCGGAGCTGTTGGGTTTCCCAGCCACACCAAAAATCCTTATGCGGTGGCACCGGTCACTGTGGCATCTGGCTGCTGATTAATTGAGATGTAGGAAGGACGAAAATTTGTCGGTTCATAATGGGACAGAAATGGATAAACACGATAGAAGCACCGGTTATCTGACGTCACCAAGTACCTAACAAACGACTGTTTGTGCCTCAGCCTAACAGACAAGGTGAATTTACACGGGGCCGAAACGGCAGTGTGTTTAAAGTCACCACAGTTCGAATACCCATCCTCTGATGTGACTATAGTGTTTAGTTTGAAACAGCTGGAGCTATATACACAATCTCTCTCGTAGTCTTTACGAGCAGAATTATCATTTGTTATGGCTAAGTTTCATACGCTGGTCGGCAGAAAAGTGGAACGAGCGCCATTTGAAATCAACATGGTTTTAACAGGGACAAAGTCCTATCGCATTTTGCTCCATAAACGGGATGTTTTACCGGAACTATAATTCGGAAGCATATTTTTTAATAAGTTAGACAGTGGTGACTTGGGATACGTACTCCTGGAATATAGTTTATCAAGATGATGAGTAGAATTGTGTTTGTAGTTGACAGAGAGAACTAACTGGGCACTCACCGACTCGTTTACGTAATCATTCTGCGGACGCGTGGCGATACATTCTCCGTCCGTTTGCCAAGACGCTGGCGTCGGGCAATCACACAGGCGTCGACGTGTTCGAGTACAGCTTGATCGAACACATGCACCCCATGGTCCCCATTCACACCAATTTCCAGGCCTTACGTCAACTTTGCATGATTCCAGTTTGACATATAAATCTGATCGTTGGGCATTTAGCACTCCGAAATAGAGATAGAATGAAATCGTGGACAACAATAAGGATAACATGATAACGGTTTAGGGTATGGTGGTCAAATGGCGTGCAAACTGCACATTCAAAATTCAGATCGATATCTAGCAGTGTGGTACGCGATCACGATTGGGCAGTCACGCAGACTGGTTGAAAGGCCAAAACTGCCAACTTGTTTGAACTGTCCACACACTTTTGACAAAGTACGTTTTCCGTGGATACTTCATATCCCCATTTTGGCAGCATCGACACCGGTTCGATAAATTCGCAGCAGACGATAGCTGCGGTTCAGATCTCATGGATTTCAGTAGAAAAAAATGGATTCGCAACGCGATGGATATTGCTATTAAAACATAAAAGATTCGGTTTCCCTAGCTCATCTTAGAGCTATCAAAGATTTAAGAAGTACATGGCGCAGCGTAGCAAACGGATAGGCTAACCAAGTGATTCTCACCAATCAGAAGGTAAGTTTGTCAGGACTTTGAGGTACTATTTGAATCTATGCACCTCTAGATAATGCATGGTAGGGCCATTTGGTTTTCCATAGTTGGCTACACGCTAAATGAAACAACAATCATTGAAACTGCGGATAACATCTGTTTGAAATTTGAAACACTACCCTGCAGCTAACCAAAAATTGAATTATAAATTACTAGTTTATTCGAATAGGTTGCTCGTTAATGTCAGCCAGTAAAACAGCTTCCGGGAACGTCGGGGGAATGAGTCTAGAAACACACAGTCCCTGAATTTTCAAACAGATGGGTCGTTGAATTTCATTTCCAGGTTTTGATTCGGGCTTTTCTCGTGTTTCTAGATAAACAATCTCTTTTGCAATCACTTTTCCCTTGTGCTTCGTGTGGCCACCGAGAAAGGGTAAGAGCAACACGGGCGTGGCCTTTCGGGGATTGTAACGTTCCAGCCCCAAAGAGGACTTGAGTGACGTGCTGGGGGTGGAGTACAATTCAGCTAGTAATGGCTTTGAAGACTATCTCTAAGGTATGAACAGAGGTCGCCATGGATGCCGCAGAGGGAGCCATATACGTGACGCTGGACCCCCTAGCCATGGAACAGTCCAAGGATTCCAGTTTCGAATGTGGGAGAGATAAATGGATATTGTGTAGTATTAGCAGCTGTTGTTAAACCAGTTCGCCGATTGCTTGTCACCAGTACTTAGCTCTCAGCTGTGGGCGGCGGGAACAACTGGCCTCTCTGGTATAAAAGAAGCACGGGAGATGTCGTTAATTAGATTAAAACCGCAGGGATAGCAGAACAAGCCATCGATGGAGAATGTGCGAATAGAGATGTACCAGCTGACAGAAGAACCGATCAACTTAAAGACAGGAAGAGATAACGCATTCACACCGGTAAGCGTTACAACCATGGCAGAATGGATGCCGCTGCAAGCAGGAACCTGCTAATCAGCATGGTCAACTTTCAAGATTACTGTGTTGTTATTGCGGATGAACCTTCTCTCTTTCAGTATTCCGCTAGTGCAGTTGGGACCTTTCAGAGTGAGGAATACTCTTCTGGTTTTTCCCATGAATCGAGTGACGAATCCCCATGTCACCCGGGCGATTTCGATCATACTACCTGCTTCAGGTACCAATCTACCTTTAATATCAGGTCCACAGACAGGCACAAGATGCGCTTGCAGTTTGGGACCTTAGTGAGGAATACTCTTCTGGTTTTTCCCATGAATCGAGTGACGAATCCCCATGTCACCCGGGCGATTTCGATCATACTACCTGCTTCAGGTACCAATCTACCTTTAATATCAGGTCCACAGACAGGCACAAGATGCGCTTGCAGTTGGTATAATAGATGAAGCTAGTAGTACACATATGGATTGCCGTTGGTATTATTTGAGAAAGTGACGGAAAATCATCGATTTTGTGTTGGTTTACGCCGTTCGAATAAGTTGACCCGAAATCAGACCCTCTCAGACGCATGAACTTTTGATTCGCCCCGGAACTGCCGATAGTTCACTGTGTTTGGCTTGTGCCCTGGTTAGTGACAATTTGTCACCAACTCAGGAAAAAGGCGTTAGCATTTGGGAACATCCAATAGCAAATAAGGAGGGTGCCATTTCATTCGCAGGATCACCGGACACATTCCAATGTCCAAGGCTCCGTTTATCGAAGGGGTTCAAAAATGTCACCGTGTATGGAGACGAAATCTTTGAGTATAGTGACTGATTGCCGGAACAAGCTGCGCACATTCTGTGTTAGAAGTATTCGGAAAGCCGACTTGCATCATTAAAAGGCCAAGACACAGCTCGTTCGGAAATCAGCGGCACTACTCGGCCCAAGTGTGATCAGATAGCAAATATGCAGACAGAAGGAGAACACTGATCGAACCTATCCTCCGTGAGAAGCAGTTTGTGATGTTCCGAAACCGCATGAAGAATAAATGGTCACTCATTTGCAAGATACCAATGACAACTCACCTTCCTCGCTTCCATGCATGCATCGCAGCTATCAAGTAAGGTGAAACTCGCTGTTACCCTATCCTATGCCAGATTGCAAGTTTGGTTATGATCTCGTCCAGCCTGTGCTATTGCATTACGACGAGCCATGGTTCTGTTCGATTTTACTGCCCTAATACGAAATTGGAGATTTCTTTCACCGGAAAGAAATTTTGCCACGCGTCTCACGGAAATTTTGAAAACAGTTCTGAGATGCGGTAAGGTACAGCTTGTTCGTTGGCACAAAAGCTTCCAGAGTAAAATGTCGGGAACTCCCATTTCGTGGGTCGTATCCTATTCACACCTAAAATGCGGTCAGTTGTTTGCCGTGGCCACGAAACCGTTTGGTCAGCAAGATTCACCAGGAATTTTTGTAGATACATTTAATATCTGCTTACGACCAACTGATTTGAGAGGGACAGTTGTGCACATGGAACAAAGGAGGGAATTAGCGGGTTTCCACCAATGAATGCACAATACCTGAATAGTCTTGTAGCAGCAAAGTTGTGATAACTCCAATTGATTCGCCGTAAACACCCAGAGAATTTCTCAGCGTCCGGTTTGTGAGGTGGCTGTGTCAAGACGATATTATATAACTTCATCCTTTCCATTTCTTGTGTCGGGCCACATCTGCTGATTTAATTGAATTGAGAATTTGCTTTTCAGCCA
This sequence comes from Opisthorchis viverrini, assembly GCF_000715545.1. Lineage (NCBI taxonomy): Eukaryota > Metazoa > Platyhelminthes > Trematoda > Opisthorchiida > Opisthorchiidae > Opisthorchis > Opisthorchis viverrini. Next base: position 450,147 of record NW_008751716.1, read on the forward strand.
TGTGGTCGTAGCCGGCCAAAATGTTCAGAGCAAGACGGACCCTATCCTGGTCAATCCAACGTTGATTTGACAAGGGACAACAGACTAACCCATTTTTATTTGAAGTCGCTGTCACAAAGAGCTAGTGAAATATATAAAGCAAACTCCGGTAGAAAAAATAAAACCACTGCTCTACTCCTCTTACCGTAATCAAATCCACTGATGACTTGTAACCTTATGGTTGGAAGATAGCCGCTTCAACGAAATTATCACTACGAAGCCCCAAGCACTCGAACAGTCATTTGATTCTACAGCCGAATCTGTCAAAATGGCGCGAGCGTACAAAACCTTGAGCAAGTAGCGGCGAGACCTTGTGCGCCATCTTGTGAGACTCGGATAGCCTACAGGGCACTAGTCCCAAGGCGCCATCGGGTTACAAATGGTCCTGATTTCTTATTCCTAATTCGAAAAGGAAAAATTCAGCGGGGAATACCCGATCATCTTTATCTATACAGTCGATCTCCATATAGAACATCCCTCGGAATTAAGTTCATATACCGAGTGGTGTTGATCACATTAAGTAAAACGAGACATCACCGGCTGAAGAAATTGACTTTGTGAACGGTGTTGCTATCAAGCAACCCATGCATCCGCTCGTATCATAGCTGTGGCACAGTATTCATGTCCGAGTTCCCCTCAGACACGGGCGTCTTATTATATTGCTTAGCTGTGATCAGTCTAAAATGATGAGAAGCCAAACTACTGTGTTGTCGATCGTGAGCAATTCAGTCTACGCACCAGACCGCACTCAAAGATGAACAGTGGATACCCCCTCATTGAGGTTTACACGTACGTCACCTCTACGGTGGTCTACCATTGGCCTCCCACACCCAAAATGTTCCTGTAATGATTAGTCTTCTCAAACCTATCTAGCCATAGACTTGACGTCTACCATGTTCTGAAGAGTAAATTTTTTAAAATTTATTTGTCTTTTTCCTCGGGCCGACAGCTTGCCGATATTACATTCGCAGTTGATAGGAGGTTATGCTTGAATCAGACGCATTCATGTATCAAATCAAATAAACCGTACATCCGGCGCAATATATTCGACAATACATTCAGTGAATTGACCTCAAACTCCTGTACGTATCAAGTAACTGCTATTCACAAAACTATATGGAGCAAGTGTCAACTTTCCAGAGAAGAGAATCTTACCCGGAAAAATGAATGGATTAGATTAATGAAAGGATTATGAATACCAGCGTGAGGTTGCGGGACAACCAATGGACTGCGGGGTATCCTGCTAAAATGGCTATAAGAAGCGGATGTGAGCAGTCTCCAGCGGGCTGACAGATATAACTGGCAGCAGAGCGTAGTGGAGTTCGCTGTCCAGCGTCTTATGCTACGAGAATGTTCTACTCAAGGTTATTCATAAGTTTGTTGACGGTTGTATTCTCTTCCCCTGTTCTCTTCACAAAAATTGAGAAAGGTTACCCCCCAAGTGCCAGTTTGCTAAAACACCTTCCAGCGGAATCCCAAGGAACGTCTTCGTTGACTTCGAAGTAGGTAGGCATTTTGATGCTTGTTCCAACTTTATAAAACAGGTACTTTCCAACCTTGTTCACGCTCCCCACCAGTCTCTTAATAGGGTCGACTGTTTCATGTATTCATTCGAAACGCAAACTTTTACCCGTCTAAATTTTCATTTACGGTAATTCCGTGATCCCTTAGTTGGTGCGCTTCCCAGTCAAACCAACCCCCGTCAGTCCTCGCGTATCGCTAGTGTGTAAAGAATTTGTTAATGGATATTTCGGACCAACTTCTTTATAACGCACATCGAAGTATCCTATCATTGTATTCTTGTAAATCAGTTACCTCAGGGTGCGAAAATCTCCAGACAAGTTGAGTTAAAGCACTAGCACCACAGATAGTCGAAAAGTTCACCGAGGAAAAAAATAGGGCTTCAGGAACTCACAACTAAACGAAAGTTTATCGAAAGCGGTGCTGATATTACCGATTGTCTGAGCATCTGTAAGGTGCAGGAAATTCTCGAATGACAAAAACCCCACTTTGCAGGCTGGATTTTATTCCTGGTACGACCTCCCAAATAAATCTCAATAAAAATACACAGATTAAGGGAGCGCGTTATCGATACAATCGATCGCCTTTTTGTCGAAGTGGAAACTAAACCTGCGACCTCGAACATACTTAACACCCATTTCCTTAAGAGTGCATGCGGATCAACGTTCAACCCTCAACCAGATATTTTCTGCGACACCTGGCAGATAGATGGACAAGTTTGTTACCTGGGCAGCTGTATCAATCCCGGTGGTCTCGCGAAAGATTATATTTCTATCAGGATTTGGAAGGCCAGAGCAGCTTTTGAGAAACTGCGTCACCTGTGGCTCAGGCGTGACATCGGCTTATCCATCAAGGATCGAGTTTACAATGCTGCGGTGCGCTCCATATTACTATACGGGTCGGGAATCTCGCCGCTGCGGGCCGAGGACGTCAAGGATTTTCAGTGTTCGACTATCGATGTCTTCGGAGCATTGCCCGAATCTGGTGGGAAAACCAGATAAGCAATGCTGAAGTCGAATGGCATTCGGAAGGAATAACTCACTCTCGAAAGATGAACTGATCACGCTGCATAGGTTGCGCTGGCTTGGCTACATGCTGCGTATGCCAGTCGACTGACTTCCCCGAAGGGCACTTTTCGCACAGCCACATGGAGGGTGGAAGAGAGCCAGAGGCAGCCAAGTATGAAAGCCATTACCAGCAAATTCAGCTGCGCTGGTAGTTGACGTCTTCCCGGATGGGGACCCCGAGACGGGGTACATCAACGGTTAGAGACATTGTCAGACATGACCCAGTCGCGCTCTCAATGGCGCTTGTGCATCCGAGCTATTGCCTACAATGCATAGCTCCCTTCCCAATCCCCCCACTTCACAGTGCTGTATTTGCGCACCAACTTATCAGCTCCCGCCTCCAATGCGCAGCTACCTACCCCACCTCCCTAAATCATCGGTGAACGAAACTGTGACAGCTAAAACCACTGTACGACAAGTGCGCGGACAAGTACAGCTGACAATAATATGATGATTGGGACTGGCTAGCACGAAACTAAAACCGGTGAGCTAAAAGTAACATTGTGGTTCGGCTGCAAACCCTTAGCTGGTTGAAAAGTGTTGTGCTATATATGGGCCAGGGAATACAGAATACATACGGAGAGCATGTCAAAAAGATTTATCCCCCTCATAAGGCACAACGCGACATAAGCAACTTAGTAACCGCGATCGATATGACCTGAAAGCATCTGACCATACAACTAGCTCGCATTTGGTTCAACATCTTTCGTAAGTTGATCTGTTTTTGGACACTGGTTGATCAGCAGCTCGTAATTTTGACCTACAACGTTTAGTGTAGGTATTGCAGCAACCAAACTACGCTCAAAAATTGACGGAACGCTTATTTATTCCTAGTACGGTCTTGGGTGTCCGGTCGTACAGTTACTGGTGTAAATAGCCATGGAAACCTGGTGACCAAATCACCGCTGACTTTTCACAGAAGCCGATATAAAGTAAATACAATACAATGGTAAATGCACCGAGAAGCTGATTAAGACAATTCTGTACAAAAAACAACAGGATAAAAGTTGCGACAAAATGCGAGTAATCGAAAGCGAACAACGGAAAGAGAAGGCGGACAACAACCACATCATTCGTTGACTTCAACGGGATTCCCTTCACCACCCGATTCAGGACATGTGAGATTCTCACGGGATGGAGAAGGTGCCTCCTTTATGTTGTCAGAGGATACCTGTGAGTCTTCAGGCAGTTTCGTCTGACTGTCCGCGCTCGATAAGGAATCAACCATGTGTTCTGGAGTCACGGAAGCATTAACCGGGGGTGGCACACTATCTTCAACCTGATCTAGTCCAGAGGAAGATGGGAGCTGTGGCGACGAGCCTGACTCATGTTCGCAAGATGAAGGATCAAGTTTCAACTTTTTCGGCGGACGCGGTCGAGGTTTTCGGCCACCAACCCGAGGATCCACATCAGTTAACCTAGGACGACCACGCTTGCGCTTTGGGGTAGATTCGGTATTTTTCTCACTTGCTTGTGACTGAGCGGCCTCAGACGAGTTTGGAAGCGCAGTCTGATTCGGTGGCGTATCTTCCGCCGTACTGACATCTGATAACTCTTCTTTCTTTTTACGAGCCTTTCGTTTTGGCTTCGGTTTCGCCTCCGCTTCATCATCTGTGGCAGAGGGAGTATCGGAACGTCTCCTGTACTTACGGGGCCTTTTACTGGCTGATTCAGCTTTAGTCCGGGAGGCCGTAGAACCACGTCGACCTTTGCGACTGTTGTTACTCCTCTTCCTTGTGGGGGTTTCACTCTTAGATTCCGGCGTACACAATGGACATTCCCAACGACCGTCTGGGATGTCTTCAAGCCCGACACAGAATGCATGGTATCCACGGTCACATCGATCGCAAAACATCATCTGATCTTCGTGGCCAGAATCAGAACACTCCACACAACGCTTGCACTCCATACAGGACCATTGGTAGCTGAAAAGAGATGAAACAGTGTAGCTAGAGCATTGTCCATTGAAAGAAATTACGATACTCTGTGTTGAACGCAGTGCTAGCTAACGATATAGGACAAAAATTCCTGGAGGAAGCACCATATATGTGAAGAGGAAATTCGACGACTAAACCGAAGTTTGCCAGGACGTTGGGTCATTTCCAACCTAACGCACCACATATCTACCCGAATATTAAAAGAAATAATGAAGTCCGTATTTTTCGTCCCACTAACTCTGAGTTCAAAACACCAATGGACGATATGTGATACATCTCAACATTCCGATTCTACGATGACTCCCTGGCACAAGAGTCCCCAATTCGAAACAACTATTCATTGTGATCTTTCGGTTGAAGGAACACTACACTCTTCGACAGCCCACAATTGGTTTCGCAATTCTCGAAGCTCGTCAGGAAGGCACGGTCCCGGAGTTTCCCAAAAGGCTGTGCTATCCCTTTTAATTTGTCAATTTGCGTGCGGCAACGACCAATTGAATGTTGTCTTTCGGTGGATCCACAGCTCCTTTTTCTAGCAAATAGGAAAAGCAGTTCGTGTATGATTTTCCTATATGGCTGAGTTGACTTGTCCGGTAAGTCTAGTTTGTGTACGGCTTACTGCTAGAACCCGTGATGCAAGTCAAAGATTAACTATTTACCTGTTGCTCTTCCCATCTTGATGGTTTCATCGAAAGAACCAAGCGAACAATGAACACAAGTGACATGAGACAGAAGTTTTACGCCTTACGGTATGTGAGTTCACTTCGAATTCTGCCATTCGGATGATTAAGAGGTAACACCAACCGAATTCATTGTAAGATAGAAAGCCATCATAACAAAAAAAATACTTTATAAATCAAATGATCAGTTACGGATGCTGAGTGCTTTAGTTCCTCATCACAATATCAAACCCTTGATTATTACTGTCTTTCGGCCTCGGGGAACGTATAGCTCGCGATTTGGATTTCGGTCAGCAGCTTATGATGATACAAGTTAAGTTAAGTTTAATTTTGTTGAGGACGACAGCAGAGTTGTCCAAAGGGCAGTCAACCTGGTGTTGGAAAGCTGGTTATCCGAGGTGGCGAAAAGTGATGAGAGCATCCAAATTTTAGTTAGATCGTTTAGAGCTCATCAACTGACATGTGCGGAAAAACTCAGCTGGTCGTTCCCAGCTCAATCAGACGGTCACACGGAGAATACAGGCATTATGAAGTATTGGTCAAACCAGTGCACCATACGCCCCTTGGCTCACTTCGTTGTCATGTAGACAAAGATATCGAACCCAGATGCTTCGATAGGCAAGTTCAAGTCAAAAAACTAACCTGCGCAAGGAGGAAGTAGCCGACTCATAAAACAGGCAATTAATACACTTATAATGCAGCAATGATTGAGATGGGTCGTAAAAATAGCTCTAAATTTTGGGGGAAAGATTTTCAAACCCGAAAACAATCTCCTCACTTGCCCGGAACACAAAACATCACAAAGAAGATTCCATTGAACATTGACACGGGTTTACTGGTCCATTTTCACCAGTATTGTTGCTTTAATAACCCGCTAGATTAGTAAGCTTGTCTGAACCCCACATGAATGGCATTTACAAATCGATAAGCGTAGTGATATTCTGAAAAATTTGGAAACGTACAACACTTGAAGTACGTACTGAGGGCAGAAAACAGGGATACCTGGTGAATTCCACTTCACCATCCACCCAACAAAATTCCAGCAGGTAAGGCTCAGTCCCACATGAGGAGCGCTTTCAGATTCACAACATTTTCTCCATATGATGAACTGCCTAGTAAAGAAGACTTCCGGGCAAAGGCCGTCTATGAACTCCTTTATTCCAGTAAAATACAGCACATAAGCCAAGAACTTTACTTCATTTTACTGGTAGTTGTTCTATGAGTGCTGGTCATTCTTTTATGGTGGTGTGACTCCAGTTGGCCCATTACAGTAGCCGCCCACCGTGTTCCGCAACTTGAGGCCTCTCTGGGCAACATATCCGGTTGGAGAATAACACAAATGAGAGATCCGGCTGGAATTCAGTTGAGTATCCCGTTAACGCCAACTTGATTGGCGGATGAGTGTACGACTGCGTGTAATGTGTTGTTTAAATAGAACATATGGTCGAGGGAAACTCGGGAACTAGCTGCCTACCTAATGAGGTTCAAGGGCGAAACCGGTAGTGAGACGTGAAAGAGCTTTCAGCAGCCTAAAAAATAGCGCTATGTCAAGATAATACATTGTGTTACGGTATGTATGTAACGTGAGATACAGCAAATAATAAAGAAATTGAGTAAGACTTGAAATTCACCCGGCAGTCATAAGAAGCTGTGGAGTTAGATGGTCAGACCGAACAGGAACCTCTCAAAGGGACCACTTTGACCGGGTCACACGGGTGGCACCTAGAGAGAGGGATCACTGCACGTATATATTGTATACGGCTGTATCCATTACCTATCAACTGAGATTTCATGTGCTCGGAAAAAATGGAGGGTCACATTGCCGCTCCCACTTATGGAGAGACTGTTTTTCCGCTTGCATGCTGTACAGTGGCACGGTGACCCAGGCACCACCACGAAGCTGCTCATTTCCAGGTTTACAGCAAATACACACACACTGACCTATGACATCATTATCACATCTTTTTTCAGAACTTATCCACTCAAAACTCTGCATGCGCTGCGCCGTACTTTCTGACTGGATAGACAATTTGATAAAGTGTGTCGCAGGAAATAATGGCGTGTGGGTCAGGTAAGGTTGGACGGCAGCAGTGGCAATCTGCCCGGTTGCCCAAGCCTAGACAGGGGAAATTGAGAAGCAGAGGTCGGGTTCGAACCACAGACCTTCCGGTCAGTAAACTCGCATTCTAACCGTTTGGTCCATCTAGCCCCCGCGATCTCATAACGTTTGGTCCATCTCGCCCCCGCGATCTCATAACTTCAGACTATCGACCGCATCCACAGACATACTACACAAGCTATATCTACCTTAAAAACGGTTATTACTACTTGGAATAAGCTGTTTTGACATGGACTTCCTCTCAAAATGAGGTATGACTATGACTCACCAGCTGGAGGTCCAGTTGATTCGAATTTCACACTAAAATGTAGCTTGTTGACGTTGAATATCTATGGAGGGTATGAAATGTTCATTCTCCTACCCTACTTATCAATGTCGCCCTTTTTTGCAGCACCGTACGTTCGGTGCTTGTAACTGACAGCTGAGGTCACACAACAATGAGATGAGCATCCAATTTCCCATACACTGGAAAACAAGAAGAAGCCCAGCTTGATCAGATATCAGCAAAACACGAGCCTTGAACGTTATCAAGACAAAATATTTCACGAAAAGCCAGTGGAGCGACGGTTCAAAAGAGAGGATAGCTGTGAACACCCCAGTGCTGATGAGGTAGTTGGTTTCCTTCAAATTGTCCAGCAGAGCCTTTCAATTCTAATTGGGCTGGCCAAACGTCTGAATTTGTTCATTTGTAGATGTGCTACTAAATATAGTTGGAATATTAGTAATCAGAAGTTCTCAGCACGGGACCCCTTGAAAACATATTGGTTGTAAGCTCATTGGGAAGACAAGTGAGTAAAAAGAAACCTCACTGTTCACTTGGTTGTCACAACATAGACAACTGGACCACAATGGGCACACAAAATATAAAAACAAGAAGGCAAATGTGTAGGGAAATCTACCCTTTTGGTATAGCAGTCACCCCTTCCCGCCAAGTATGATCTTTATACCGACAGATGACCACGATCGTAATCTGTTTAGCTGGTTTTATAAAACATTCGNTTCCCGCCAATATGATCTTTATACCGACAGATGACCACGATCGTAATCTGTTTAGCTGGTTTTATAAAACATTCGGATGTGTTGTAGTTTTTACTCGAGTCTTTCTAAGAAACATACAGGTTGGCTATTCCTGAGGACTCAAGTAAATGGAACTGAAGGCTTTCACGGAAGCCCGTCAAGCTAGTGTACTAGCATATCTCACCGGCATCAGTGCAAGGCTATTGCAAAAATTAAAGATCCACTTGGGATGAATCAAAATATTAAACTCCAACCCGATATAGGACGTTGGAAACAGTTGTATATGATGGACTTTCTGTTGAATGAATGCAAAATGCGTTGGTGACTATTCGTGGTTTTGCAGTCCCTCCCAAAAAGAAACTCTCCTTGTCGATGAGACAAGAATACTACAGCAAGGGTATCGCTTCTACTTTCGCGCTTTTACGGGAGAATAGGTTTGGAATTTCAATTTGTCATCCCAAAAACGACTCCGAATATAAGATACCACCTTCAGGCACGAGTTGCGCAATGTTGAGTTATATTTTGTTGAAATAACTTACGCAGATACTTTAAACAAAACTGTAAGCAGCAGATGTGATAAGGCTACGTCTAACAGAACGAACTCACTCATGATACCTGCAACAATAATGAGTGCAGATGAAATACATCTTCGTAAAAGTATGAATAAGTAGGACGAGCGGTGTACCGCGGGGAAAACATACCTTTTAACAGCAACCAACATGGACTCTGATATGTCCAAACACTTCGGATGCCCAGTGTGACCGCATTCGGAACAACGAATGTACGTCTTAGTCTCCTGTTTGCACACAACACACTGAGCCGACTGAACACCATCACTTTGCTTGCTGGGTGTATTCGACTGACTGTTCAGGCGGTTGGAATTTGTTGGACTTGGCGTAACCGGGGTGCTATCGGATACCGCCAAACGTCTGCGTTAAGGAGATAAAAGGACAATGTAGGGAGAACGAAAAAAAGGTCAAACGCGTCACCAACAAAATAAGACCCACGCAGAGCTACATACTCGGCTGTAGAATCCTTCTTCACCTCTTTATTCAACGCAGTGACACTGAGGTTTGATGACTCATTGACCATTGATTGCTTTTGTTGATCTTCTACGTCATTGGAGTCCACGAATGAACTGTCCTGCACTCCTCCATGCGAGCCAACATCCGTGGTTTGTGGAGGGACAACTCGCGGCTGGAGTGAGCCGAACCGAAGGTTTGTCGGCAGTGGAGGTGGAGCCTTATGTCGCCGGCTTGGTTGAGAGTAGATACAACGCGATAAAGGTAGCCGCATCAGCTGCTCAGGAGTATATACCTCGTAATGTTCAGCAAACTGACCAGGAATCACGGCTACTGGATAAGCACCGTTCGGATGTTTATCATGCTCCAACAGTTTGTAACCCGGTTGGGGGAAGTGGATTTGCATTGTTTGTAAATCCCAGTAACATCGCCGCGATGTGAACCGATCAGTGACCAGACGATGATTGTAATCAGCAGCTGAATCCAAAGCACGCCGTCGCGCTGCCTCTGCTCTTGCCTCTCCGCGTTCGATTCTTGCGGCCTAAAGAAAAAATAATCCCCGTGAGGTTACCTCCAAAAAAGCCACTTCCCTCTCCAGAAAAGGCGAACAAAAAAGGAATATGTACACATAGAACCACTCTGCAAGCTACCACCTCAACATGAACCACTTTCAAACCAAAGAAATCATCCATAGTTCAGTGAGATGTCGATCACTGAATGACAGAACTAAGGGGGGGCTAGAAGAAGGTCAATACAGATGGCTAGATGAGGGACTGTTCAGTGACATTTCGAAGGCTCTTCAGGAGCAGTACTTTCGATATATCGTCGACCTACCTTGATATAGAAGTACCAAAGGCAGCTAGTTATCAAAGGCCAAGCACCTTGTGTAATCGGCTGCTGGGGTACTGCAAGCAAGCATCCGGCACAAAAACACAATACAAATGGGAGTGAGTCACAATTTATTCCCAAAGGAGAAATCGAAAACATGGGTGGAGAAAACTAGCCTTTATTTTCCTTTGGTCGCCTTTCAATAGAGATAATACACGAGAGGTTGGCATACCTTGAGTAACCCGGGGGTGTGCTTACTTTTTTTGTGTGAGTAACTGTGTCCAACTAAGCATCTTACCTCGTATTGGCGTTTCTGTATTTCGGCTGCCTTCTGAAACCGTCGTCGACGAAATAAGTCACTCAAGAGAGTATGAACTTCCGGATAATCTGATTGCAATAGTTTCATCACTTCATCCGTACGCAGAGCAGTTAAACCTAAATCGGCCCGACCAACAGGCACAAGTCCCTCTTGCTGAAGCCATGAACGTTCGTAGGCATCCATCGTACGGCGAGTTAGATCAGGGTACTTGCGTTTGAATGATTTGATCTGATTAATGGAAAAGAAACGAATGAATAAATGCAAAGCAATCAATATGCTAGTGGGCTTCAAATCTGTCTCCAATAATAAATGTCAAACGTACCTCGACAAAGACCTCACCTTATGCCTGTAATAAACCTCCAAAATTTCGCGATTTTCCTCCATTGTTTGGTACAAAAAAAGTTTGTTTTACTAAGGGATCTGTGTGAAAATAGTGAGGATATTCAAGTCGTTGGGTTCGAAGACGTCAGAACACTGGCGATTGTGGGGTGTCTAAGAACGTCCCCATTCTGCTAGTCACATAGCAGAATGCGTCGTGGCATCCATACATCGTGTGAATATTGTGTAAGGGATCTCGCAGTAAAACCCATTTGTCCTAAATTATACGGGTCGTTTTCGGCAGGCAACGGCTGAGTGGAATTCCGCACACGCCAACTGGAATGTGGCATTTTCGAACGGACACAAAGAACACGGAGTTGGATGAGAATATCACCATCATACAAACGTGTTAGCAGATTAAATGACTTTAGCCACACTTCGCGGGCGATAGCTCTAGGCGCTAGCAAGCGGTGCTAGAGCAATGGCTGCCCAAGGAATGACTGCCCCATCCGTACAACACGGAGATTTCAGTGCAGGTACATACGTGAATAGCGGGATGCAAATGGCAACAGTATAGCAGCACAGCATTCACGTGAACAGAGGCGGCTTGTTTGTGAAATGACTAATGAATACTAGTAAGCATTCAGCTTTGATACCAGTTAGGTGTCTAGCTGCTATTCTACATGTGCTTTGTAGGATTCCTGACTTTCAGAAGAAATTACACCTGCTTCTCCAGTAGAATGAGCTCCGGATAACTCACCACTTAGAGGTAACCTGTGCCTGTTGTTTTGGTGTTAAAGTAGGCTCATGTAACTCCAACATTCTCTCGAATATGCTGTCAAAAGCAGTCTTCAAGCTTCTCGGCCTTATATCTTACGGACTTGAATCAGCTCATCGCAGCAGAATGATGGGCCTACCGGATATCCGTCGAGGCCCTTGCACGTACCTAGGTGAAAATCCTGAAATTATCTCGAAGAACTGAACACAGACCCAGTCGGACCAACAAGGGATAATGGGGTGCGCAACAGAAGGCTCAGTACATTGCTGCGACACAACTGGTCCGAAACGGATTGAACGAATAACACGATAAATAGAACGGAATTATGGAGGAGTTCAGAACATGCAAATATGTCGGAATTTTCGGTCTTTTCTGGGCACATTAGAGTTTTGCAGAAATAGCAAGTGTTACTTATGGTTGCAGTCTCCTCTACAGCCCGTGTCGTTTTACTACAGCTTCACCAATAATAGGAATAAATCCATTTAAGCTCACAAACACACTATAATCTAAGAAATACCATCAGTTCATATGCAATCAGTCGCAGCGTGTCACTGGAAGTATAATGCAACGCAGTTGGTACAATTTTGAATGCATCCAAGGGATGCATTTTTATTCCTGATTTTGTTTCCGTTTTGTTTAGTCCACGACGGAATCGTAAAGTACCCGCCACAGATGAGCTACAAACGGCTGTGCTTGACTGCTCTGTGCCCTGCAATCGTGGGCTTTTGCTGTATTGAGACTACATAAAAACCACCGTAGTGCATGGCTCGTTTCTGTGGTTCTTCAAACGGCACATAGGGCGGATAAAAGACGTGGCTCGCCGTGCCGAAGCGGATATATGGGCAAATGGGTTGCAACCACACGTTGACAACACTAATCAATTAACTTGAATTAACTTTGGTGAACGTCCTTCAGATGACATTTAGGACGATGAAGCTGCGATGTGACGAGATGGCTCAGTGGTTAGAGCGCGAATTTACCGACCGGAAGATCCGTGTTTTGAACCCGGCCTCTGCATCTCGACTTCCCTTGTCTAGGCTTGGACAACCTGACAGTATCCCAGCCCTCGTGCTTCCTTCAAGTGGCACGGCAGCAAGGCACCGAAAAGGTGTTGCACCTGAACAATTATTTATATATTTTATTTTATTGATGCACAAATACGCAACCCTTTCGGCTGAAACGGAAACCCGGGTATTCAATTTCAGGTGGAAGAAAACCACAGACGTTTTGCCAAAGTACCATGCCCTTTCAATACTGGGAAGAACGAACTGGTGATCACGGTAGCATCAAAAAAGACCAGTTGAATAACGCACGTTTTCAATTAATTAAATGAATAGAATGGTGTACAGTCGTTTCCTGAAGGCATGTGCGAACATGTACTTCTCAAAGATCCACAAAGCAATACAGATAGCTAGCGGTTTGTAGCGAAAATACCTAATGGCCGAAATGACTAAAAACTAGCAAATTAATCCAGGTTATCACCCATTGAATGACCAATCAGGTGAAACTGATTTCGTTACCATCAACTGTTTGGAAACGCTTTGATGGTGGTTCTATCAAAATAGATTTTAGGAAACGTCCCTTGAGATCAAATACTATCAAAACCAAAACGCTAACCTCATTATTTTCGTGTCTGGGTTTCATCCAAACTGAAGCTTTACGAAATGTTTAATGTGCCGCACACACGCACAAATTAAACACTCAGAATGCACAGGGGCTCCTTTGTTTGGTGTGACCCTTTTAGGGCTATCTGGACTAGTCATTGAAGGAAAAAACAATCATGCCATCCTGGCACCAGCACCCCGTTCGGGAGAGTTTACATAGACTTAAAAGAGAAAGCAACTGCTTCACTAGATGAATAGACGCACGGTACATCAAGTTGAAGAATATGCACACATTCTTGTACAGCAGTGAAAAAAGAAGTGGATTAGGCTATTACATGGAACCGCAATGAAAATACAATGACTATATACAACATCAGATTACAACTTACAAGCAATTAATGGGCAGATGCCGCTTAACCAAAATGATGAACACGTTCATATACTCATTATAATGTCCCGTCGGGCAGCTCATCAAGCCATCCATTCAACCTATTCCTGGATTCATCCCAACACAGTGTCAACCACGCATGCTTGTACCATCCAGTGCGGAACACCAAATGTGCAATCGACCGGCGCACACTAATCACAAGTGGGATCTAATGCAGTAACTGTTGAAATTCGACTAACGAAAACACGACGGTTGAGTTACGTGCTAGACTTAGTATGTCGATGGGTCAATGCTTATTAACAACAGGTAATGGACGATTATTCTCCAAAGGTATAAGAAACTTCTGCTAGACAAACTGGACTGACTGGAGGATATTTGGTTCGGTGAATGGAGTGGCGCATAAGACTGGCGCTGATACCAACTGCAAGTTCAAAAGCAACATCGTTTGAATCAATAGGCTTCATGGAAAACGACCGAGCCCTTAAACAACACACAAGTTTACTGAACCTTGGGAAAGAAATACGTTACAAACGGACTCGAACGCAGGCACATTAATTAAAACGAAAAAGGTTAAAAAAATTTTAAGTAAGCTGGTGAACTTAATGAGCATTCAGTTGCCACATCTCAAAAGCGTCCCCGTGAGACCCGTAGGTGATTTCACTCGTAGGGAGCTTAAACTTCACACGTCTATGTTAAGCGTGGAAGCGAATAACGTATACACCAATATCGTTTATATTCGTCAACAAATACAGACGAAAACGCAGGTTGAGCATGACGCGGTGAGTTCGACCTAACCTTTAAATAGTCCGCCAACAGCTCCTGTACCATGTAGGATTCCTTGTTTTTATCGTTTGGAGATTCAGAGTCACTGTCGGCCCAATCGTACTCGAATATCTCTTCCATGGACACCGGTTCGGTAATACTGGCGAAAGAGGCAACGCGAGATAGCATAGTTTCCGATTTGATACGAGCATCGCGGCGGCTACTCGTCAAGGGTTGTGTTGTTGTGGGTTGGGAATCGCCCTACAGTCAAAAAAAGTATGATTTATGTGATCGACACACCTTACCTGGCCCGAATTCTGGTCGAGATCTGCATCCACACACCTACTCAACGGAGTCCCTGGAAGTGTATCCATGCTGTTCTCCAAGTCGGACAGTAGCAAGTCCGAATCCGTTCGATTCATGGTAAAAGAGCGGTGATGAAATGTAGATTACGAAACCTTGGAAGAGAAATGGACAGGAGAAATCTCATAGCCGCCATTTTATCATCGTTAGCAGAAACCGCATTCCGCTCACAGAGACCCGTTTTTATGAACTTGTAATAATACATGTAAATAATCGTTCAAATGTGACACCCTTTCGGTGTCAGGCTGCCATCCGAAAGAACCACAAGGGCTGAGACAATGCAGGTTGCCCAATCCTAGACAGATGCAGCCGAGATGCTTGGGTTGGGTTTCAGCCACGGACCTCCCGGCCAGTAAGTGTACGCCTTAACCACTGAACTGTCTCCTTGGAAGAAAATGGACAGGAGAAATCTCATAGCCGCCATTTTATCATCGTTAGCAGAAACCGCATTCCGCTCACAGAGACCCGTTTTTATGAACTTGTAATAATACATGTAAATAATCGTTCAAATGTGACACCCTTTCGGTGTCAGGCTGCCATCCGAAAGAACCACAAGGGCTGAGACAATGCAGGTTGCCCAATCCTAGACAGATGCAGCCGAGATGCTTGGGTTGGGTTTCAGCCACGGACCTCCCGGCCAGTAAGTGTACGCCTTAACCACTGAACTGTCTCGAGTTCTCATCCTGCCCCAAGTGCTCCCAATGAATTTGCCTTGCTAAGGCAGGCTCCAACCAGAGATGGAAGATGGGGAACATAAGAGAAGCGCCTGGGCCGCTCTGGTACACGTCGTCTGTGGGATCGGGTTATTAAGGAGGAAGATACTCACCGAAATGGTGGTGGCACGCAATCGAAGGTGATGTTGTATCATTTCTGTTTTTCATAATCGAGCCGGCTTTCATTCTTTCAAATGCCGTTCTGTACTCCCTCGGTCACCCACCACCCGCTACCATAAGCTGCGGAAACCCGAACTGAAGCCCATTCGCACACTGGTCAGGGTCGTGAAACTAAACTAAACTGAATTTAACTGCGATTGAGTTAGGGTGTACAATAAACTGTCCAAAAACTTCCCCATCATCATCATTATCATCATCATCAATGACAGCAACATCAGTGTTGCCACTGATGCTTCACTGCCGTACAACCATAAGGTTTGTCTAGTTTATATATATATATA
>NW_008751716.1:468428-479691 GCF_000715545.1 Opisthorchis viverrini
CCCACTCTTTTTCTCTTATCTTCACTGTAGGGCTTTTAATACAATTATATATATATATATATATATATATATATATAACTAGACGAAGCTTATGGTTGTACGGCAGTGAAGCATCTGTGCCAACACTGATGTTGCCGTCTTTGATGATGATGATGATGATGATGATGATATCCATCTGCAGCAGCCTCTGCATCACCAGTGGTGCGCAGCCGGAACCTGGAGGAGAGCGAGAGAACAGTCAGTTCGATCACAGTACTTGTGTCCTGCGTCCTTGTTTCTCACAGACAACAATACATCAATACTGTGGGAATCCAGCGTACGGGCAAAAGCCACTTGTTGATCTGCTTGCTTCAGTGTGCGAACATTGAAGGTGGCTAAATAGACAGGCTTTCGGAGTTTGAAAACAGACTTCGAAGTCTTTAGGGTTGTAACTGAACTCGGAAGTGCATAGGCTGCAGCTGAGTGTGATGCAGGGCGACCAACGCGGTCAGTCCTAGAGCTGGGACCTGCGGAGAAAGTATTCGAATTTGGGTGGGGGAGGGTGGAATGAAAGCGTGAAAGTGTAAGAAGGGAGGCGTCAGCAGTAGCATGTTTTCGCTTACCCGCCCCGCTGTATGCAGCAAGTAAGGCGACCCGGCTGATGTCACCACGCGACGGCCGATGTGGCATGAATTTATTGGTGTATGTGCAGTTCATGGTTGTACGTGGGCTGGGATACTGCCAGGGCGCCCACACCTAGACAGGAGGACGATTAGGGTCCTCATCCAAAGCCTTTGGCTCAAAAGCCTAACCGCAAGGCAGCGGTGTTCGGCTGGAAATGCAAGTACATTACCTTTATTTACGGAACACGTCGCATTACATGTTCCAACCCCCAACTTGGAGGGCCAGAAGACTGTGTTCGTCGGACCTCTACCCATGGACCAACCTGGTATGAGAGATTCTGTGAGCATCGTGCGGACACTCCCCGGTATAATTCAATGGGTCGCCGAGGTACACAAACCGCCACACCACGGTAAGGTCCAGTCTCTTCTTCCCCATACCTAGTAGGGTTTGTCAGGATTGACTGTTCTTTCAATTTTGACGCCATACAGCGCATATTCCAAAAAACCTAGGTACGAAAATCGCGTCCCTGAGCAGAATATCCGTCGTTGCATGTCTCGGCATGCGTGCTGCTCCTAAAAACGCAAAGTTCTAATGCGGGATTTATCATTCTCTTGAGTCGCTTTGAGACCTCAGAACGAAGGACTTGAGCCCCTTGACATTGGCAGCTCTACTAGCCACGAATGAAGTCAACGTGCGGACACTTAAGGCGCGAGGAGCAATTGCCAACTTCCATCATTTGGGGAGTCAATTGGATTTCACCGAAGCTAAAGGCAACGTAAACAGGACAGCCATACTGTAGCAAATCCTTGATCCTCTTGTTAAGTGAAGAATTCGAATAAGGAACCAAACTTCGGTCCAAATTGGCAGTGGGCACTTTCAATGCCTCGTCTGCTGGTTGGGCTTTCATAATGTCCCAGCTGTTGGCAAGTAGCTGAGGTTGTACGATAGACAGGTACACTTTTGAACCGATGCGACACCCTTCGTTTATGTCTTGTTGCGTGCTTTCCAAACTGGAGCTGCAGTGTGCGGCGGTCACCGCTGCTGAATAATACGTGGTGAGACAGATTAAACTATGAGCTCCTCATTAGTTAACATGAGACCAAGTATGAAGGGAGTTGAGGAGATTCGGTAGCAGGTATAATGGTTCATGCGGCTGAACAATGGAACGGAGTGGATATAGGCTTGTAGGTAGACGTATATCCGCAAGATCTGTCTTGAAGTGACAGAGTGCTGAATCCCCCTGTGACAATTAAATGGAAAAATCTCCGTCTTATGGAGATCCAGTGTTGTCAGAATTCTCTGGTCGTTGGGCGGGAAGAAAATGACTACCCCAAGGCAGAAGTTGCTATTGGCTGGAAGACTGCTAAATATTGAACCATTGGAGTGTGGCGAGGGATGTTCTACTAATGTGCAGCTTAAGAAGCTCTAGTAGTAAAAAGGCGACCCATCCATCCCCAACTTGCTATCTCGTCTGATGAACCACATTTCAGATAGGGGTATTTTAAAGTACAGGGTGTCAGAGGTTAGCCGAGTTTGAGTTGGCGCGCCGAGGTCTACCGACGTTTGTGAGTGACGGTGCATTAATGTATGACCCAAGGACATTGACAAGGCAGCGCATTAGTAATCTTCTGAAGCAAGAAATCAAAAGATAGTTATACACCTTAAACTTTCGGTGGGTCCTATCCTGCTTAACCCAGCGAATAGAAGTTTGCTTGCCATAGGGTTCTTTAATCCTGAGAGGGTCGTTTTAGGGAGCTGGGGACGTCATCGGTTATGTGGCCTATCAAAACTATACGACGATATGTACTGGATGCCACCGAACAAAAGTGCATTTCAGCAGCAACGGACTTTCAGTTTATATACCAAACCTCACGTGCATGATCCACCATACGGCATACCCTGACAATCCGTTGTCGAACTCTTGTACGGTTAGCCGAGACTGCGAGAAGTGGAATTCCGATTGTCAGTATATAATCAATTTGTAGGAAGCTCTGGGAGAACTGTTCGCGCAGTCGCACTCTTTCTGGTCGCTGGTCATATTGTTTTGGTCTTTTACTTCTGGCACTACGCGAATGAACATGTATTTTCTGTTTCGTCGGAGTCGGGGGCATCAGCGCTCAAAATTATGTCAGGAAAAACTCCTTAGAGGTCTGTCCTTTGGGGTATGTGAGGCAAAAGCTGTACGGTTCCCGTGTTCTGGTTGGAATCGAGATCACTGTAAGCAGCCTAGTTTCATTGGTTTACATGCACTCAGGTGTTCTTGTTCGCCTTTTTGACGTGGTAGACTTGATGGAGATGCCTATTGCTCGACAAGTGTTGATCTATTCAACACCCGCTTCAACTTCTCTGCAAGCAGGTGATAGGTCGGTTGGCTAGGCCAGGTTAGGGAGAATGACAGAAACTCTAGCAACCACTACGCCTATGATGCAGGCAATCTTGGACTTCTGAGTATGGTCATCGCAGAGAGTATGTGAATCTTTCACGGGGGGGTGCTGCCCACTGGTAGTGCCCGAATAAGCAGCTGTGCCTGAAAGATCAGGTAGATGGATGCCCGTCTAGGTTTGAATTACCAGCGGTTTGCAATACTTTGTCATTTCAGTTCCTGTTGCGCTTGTGTTTGGAACGATATTGACATCGGCAGTTGGCCCACATCACCTCGCAGCTTGATAGTTTGCTCACCGTAATACGGATTTATTGCGGATATAAACCAGAGTGGGGTTCGTTCAAGCAAGAATCAAAGCGACTTGTTCTTTTGCGATTTTTAATGTTCACGGAATTCCATGGAACCTAGATTGGCACCAGTGACCGATATGCGCAAGTTCTAACCGAATACGACCGCACTTTCGCGAGAAAGACCGCGGGAACTTGAACTGAACTGTCTTGAGTTAACTGTGGATTTTCGGTTGGTGTGAATCCACGCTTTCTCTCTCGGAAGGGGTATGTACAATTTGCACACAACAGTCCGCGTGTATATATTTTCCGTCTGAAAGCATGTTTACCGCCACGGAATTATGCCTTTGTGCTGCTTTTGAACCACTTAGCTGGCCATACGAAGTGAATATTAACCAAGTTGAAGTGTTAAGCTAGAATGACCGCACCTAGCGATGACATTCTTCACGAATTACGATGTTTGGAATGGCCTTCCAGTAAATGTGGCTGGTACAACCATAGAGGATATATCCTTTGTAGATTTAAGGTGCTACTCGGTCAGTTTTTACAGGCATCGGTATCTTGATCGTACTCAAGAGGGCGGTAACAGGTTGGTGTAAAAACAAGGGAACAACCGACCCCTGTGGATATGTTTGTCCGCGGAAAGGACATTAACACTCCTTGTTGCATTCAACCTACCAACCGATTGAATGACTGAAGTACCCGGAGTCCGAGCCCTTTTATGTGTGAAGATGACTGGCTACCGCAATCGACGTCCAGTGGGCTGGCTTCTGAGATGCGCAAGCAAGAGAGGGGAAGATAATTGACATGTGATATTGACTATCAACTTCTTAATGAGACCGAATTTTCTTCCACCAAAAAAGTTACACGGGGTACTGTCACTTCTTCTAGTCTGGCGAGGATGTGCATTCTCGCGTGCGATTGCATACTGCTCCACCGAGAAGCGACGCGGATTCCATTAGACAACCTGCTAAGGCTGTCCAGCTGGCGGATGTATTGACGGTGGCCTAAACGCTAGGCCAACAAATGATTGGTCAAAACGGGACAGTCAATGAGCAAAGTCCTGATTGGGTGACAACGCAGGTCAGGCGCTGGTCGCAATTCAGCATCCACGACAGGTTTTGTAGCCGCAGGCTACTGGCACACCCAAAATGAGTTCGCCGAAACTATAGGCTTTTCGAAGTCGCTATTTTAATGGGGAGTTATTCTAACCGATTTGCACCTTCCCGTGACATGTTGCACGTAGCATTTTGTTTAAGTGAGCGAAATGTCAAGGTCATTGACCATCACCGAGTTGCATTTTTTGCCGGTTTATGCGACATAAAACACGAAATCGCACTTTAGCATATTTTGGCATTCTTCGGTGTTCCTGAAGAATAAAATAACATCGTAAGAGTATTTAATGCAAATGACACCCTATATGATCAGTCGTAGGAGTTTGTTTGCTTTAGACACCTCAGATTTAACAAATGGGATATTTTTGTTCGGCGAACCTGCTCACAACACATTTTCATCATGGATCTCATACTCCATTAGGTGCAATAAAGTTGGGTGACAGCACAAACTTGCAGTGGCATTGCGAAGGACATCTGTGGATGATCCCCACTCCCAGATATGCATAACTAGCTTGTAAATAATACAGTGTTACGAGATAGCTGTGGGCGTCTTTCCTATTATAACTATGACGTTCTATAGGTGGTGACCACCATAAGGCACAAAATGCTCGCTTTCGACAAAGGCATACATTACGGGTCGGCCGATGCACATGCCATCCGTCACAAGGAATGTATAAAGCTTGTACCTTAACAGCAAACGTCATGGGCTCTATATTTATTTGCCCAAGACGGTTAGTACCATGTATAGCATCAACGTTTACAACGTCCGGGGAACGTCAAAGAGTGCTGTCTGCTGCGTTCGAGCAAAGCACAGGTGACTATATCTGCCACCCTCTGATTCCACCAACAGCACGCGACCGCACTCTCGAAACTTGGCTGTGATGGATGACATGCCATCCAAGAGACCTACTAAAAGATAACCAACGACCTACTTAACAATGGGGGTCGACATTCGACGCGATAGTTACGCACATCCTTGATAGTGGGTACCTTTCCAAAGTGGTCCGTTACTTACTGCCGGATCTCCGAGGACGGAGCACCATATTTCAAAAGGGTACAACACTCCTTTAATTCATCATTTGTCAGTCGCCGGTTGATGTGCAGCCTGTCAAAAATAAACTTGCTGCGTGGATGTTTATGCTCCAGGTAGTAGGAATTATTCCCCAAGCAGTCATGGTACCGGCGAACGTGGAACATCGCCGGACAATCAGTACGACGTGTGCTACCGCGTACACACAATCAACCGTGAACTTACTATGTGCGACGAATTCCACGGCTTCGGCTTCGTCTGCAGAGATTTCTGCTGCAATGCCAGGAATCTTTTTCATACAAAAGTAGCGAATTGATGCTCTTTTTTGAGATTATACGGACGAAAGCAACGAACTGTTTCGCTTGGTACTCTTTCAAAGCGACTTGATATGCACTGAATGAGAATAAGGTTCGACGAGCTAAATTCTCTACAAAATCACCCTCCGCATTTGTGTGCTCGGCCACAGCAGTCATTAAAATATGGATATCACGGGCCCTGAATATCGTGGGGCTGAGTAGGTTTAAACAACTTTCAACAAAACTGCGGCCGCTTGGAAAGATCTCATACGCTCGAACAGTTACCAGCAAATGCTAAAACTTTATGTTAAAGGTTTCCTCCTTCGAACCACGGTTCCAGAGAAATTTCGGGTGTGTATCTAGCCACCAGGGAATTTTTGTGTGGCTCCTTCAGAAAACATTTGAATTTATAAAAAAATTCTGGTTGGTTCACTTTTAAATACGCCACACTGAACACGGTTTCCCGTTTATTCTAGGCTTGTGGTACGCCTACTTTGTGGAAGGATCCACGGATCGGTGCAGAGATTCCAGAGCCCGATCTGGAAGTGAAGTTGGTCTTGGTCATTGGCCTGTCCTTCGAGTTAAATAGCTTGAGGGCCTACAGGGGCACTTCATCAAAGGCTGAGTTGAGGCCGGCAATGAACTTTATAGCAGCTAGCTGGTTTACATCCTCGCATACATAATATCCCACTTAGTTGGTGTATTTAATAATCGGTCTAACATAGGCCCCGTGGAGCAGCTAGAAGTCCATGTAAGTACTCTAGGGTAAAGCTGGCCAAACTATACAAAAAATGTCTAATTCCTTTTGTGTGTATTCATGCGTGGAAGGACCTTCTTGCGACGGTTGCTCGCGCTGCTTCTAGAACCCAGTTCAAAGCACTATGAGACATTTATTTATGCGAATCCTCGCGCTGGCAAGCATACTGCCCCGCGCTGAGAACATAAAGAGCAGTGCTACACCCTTTTTTCACTTGTGCCTTTCAGGTGAACGACAGCCACTGACCGACAAGAACAAAGGCGACCCGGGAAACTTGGGCAATGATCTCGATCCTGTGTATTAGTCGGTGAATCCGTGAATGTTGACTGAGTCGACGGGACACGCTTGAGGAGAGCAAGATACCTAAACCCTTTCTGTTACCGAGCTTCGCAATAACTTCTTATCCATTCTCAACACCCTATACACCGGCGCTTGCTGAGAATTCCCCGAGCAAACTGCGGAAGCACTTAACGTCACTCAAATAAAAGAGCTTGTCCATTAGCTATTATTCTGTAGCAATTAAATGGCTGGCATGCTGACAAAATTTTCAGATGTCCCTCATCCGAAAGATCAATAAGGTGTAACAGAAAGAGGAGTGATCCTGAGACGGAACCCTGGGGCAGGCCAATTTAAACCACGGTATAAGAATCTCTCAAACTCCCCCACAGTCCTCCACATAAAATATGGCGCACTTCCAGCATAGAATTTCTAATTAAATAGAATACGACCCAAAATTTTGTGACTAGCGTCTCCAATCCGGCTGACCACATACGAAAAAACGTGTGGCATCCTATTTGTGTCATTCGTCCTTATTTTTCGTCAAGGCACCCATGAATGCGAGAGCGTTCATCGGACTAAATTGTTTTGTGTGCCTGAGATATCAAACTGGTAGTAATAAGGTGACTGAGAATGACCAGTTTCAAAACGCGCTCCATCACATTGCATATCATGTTAATAAGACAGGCCAGCCTGTGGGCTTTCGGTGATAAAACATCACCAGATCTGTCGTCTGGCGCGACAAGTGTTTCCTGTCTTGATTGGTATATTCCCTCCAAGTTGGGAAACAAAATAAATAGATAAATAAATAAAATCAGAAGATTGTCTTTGTCTGATGAAACACCCTGTGAAAGCATTAAGCCAAGCTGAGCGATGCTGAACAGGTTTCATATGACGTCGGCACGCCGAACTGTCTTTTCTTGTGCAGGAGTTGACGAACACCTTTCTTCTTGAAGGTTAAGTTGGTTGAAGGCTAGACGTAGTTCTGAAATCTCCGAATTTGGTGTGATGAGGTCTCTAGGTCGGAATACAAGCCGATAAAATATTGTGTTAATTTTTCAGATAACACTACTAGGTCACCTGTTTTTGTCCCTCAAGGGGATGGCTGTCGATTTTTCTCTTCGGGGCTGCCTTATGTACATAGGCGCTGAATTTTGGTCCCCTGGTACGGCTTTGAATCTTCAGTTGGTAAACCTCAGGTGCATAGCGATTTCTCATCTAACTTAATGCCAGCTTGTCTTCTGAGTCTCTAGTACTTATTC
Source organism: Opisthorchis viverrini (assembly GCF_000715545.1). Classification (NCBI taxonomy): domain Eukaryota; kingdom Metazoa; phylum Platyhelminthes; class Trematoda; order Opisthorchiida; family Opisthorchiidae; genus Opisthorchis; species Opisthorchis viverrini. The sequence goes on from NW_008751716.1 coordinate 476,438, forward strand.
TTTCGAAGGATATTTTGGATCCCATATCCAGCAAATGCCGAATCCCTCTGGGCAGCTTCCGTTTTGTTCCATTTTTAATTTGGACCTCAATTCTTGTTAATTTGTGGACCTCATCAGCTTCGAGCTTTCTACGTTCGGAGGTTTTGCAATCCCTCTCCCGGAGTTGGTCCCAGTTTGACGTGGTCGAGTAGTTCACGCTTCCCTGAGAAGTTGCGTGGCGGATGTACCTAAACCACTTTTGAGGATAAGGGTTCCTGGTCCAGTACCGGTTAAAGTCAAAAACCAGTGAACAGTGGTCATAGTGGTCCAATACGGGTCTTAATGTTCACTTGGTCAACAAAACTTCAGATCCAGCATGGATGTTAGTTTGGCAGTGCGTCATCCAATGTGTGAGTCTACGTGCCCAGCCCAAACGCTCTTTTGTATAATTTTAGTCGGCGCGATACAAACATTTTGCTGGACCTAACGTCGGGAATGAACATTATTACTACAGCTGGGACATCCTTGAGGAGTTCTTGGGAACGTTATCGTCACCCAAGGGCGGAATATGTTCACAGTCGCAGTTAGGGGGACTCGCTACAGAAATTTATGGTGAACAAGCTGACCGAGGGCCGACCTGATGAGCAGCAGCAAATGGGGCACCGCATGGATAAATTTGAGTTGGTGGTGCGAAAAAGGTATCGGAGCAAACAACCAAATTGCGTGTGACCAGTTATAAATAAAATGACCCCATCTTCCCTCCAGAGTTCCCCGCCAGCCTGTGAAATGCAGTGGACATTTACCAAGATCCCAATATCAGGAACGCCTGGTGCGAGGTGGGTTCCCGTAAGTGTCATGACAGCCAGTAGCTCAAGGCAAGTACAGTTATCATATATTTTTTTCTTTTGGAGAAAGTATTGACCTGGAGCAAGGTCACATCGTCAGAATTCGAAGGTGGCCGGCAAAAGCAAAACGAGGGGGAAACAGGGGCGTCCAGTCTTACACATGACAAGAAACATGAGAATTGCGAAAAATGGGGAACCAGAACAACAGCCCTGGTCAAGCAGCATATTTGACGTCATCCAGCCGTTCACTGTGAACTAAAACCTAAAACCAAATATGAGGCCTCGTAGCCTTGGACTGTTGGTCTTATGGCCAGGGTCAAAAAGGGCGCAAGTAGGGTTGGCGAAGCGGATGAATTAGCAGTGCGGATAAATGTTTGCAAGAATCTCGTAATAACGGTGTAAAGTGTCACCAGTGCCGTTGATGCAGTAGGGTTTGATGAAAAAGTTCCTTAAAAGAGTGGGTTGATGGCAACACGCAAGCCGTAACGCGAGCTGTACAGAAAAATTGTAACCCCATGGGAGGCGCAGACAAAGTCCACCGGAATGGTTAAATCTAAACGAAAAGTTCGCAGATTAGAATGATCGCGTTCAGGAGGCGGCTGGGGCCATGCAAAGAGTTCTTCGTGTTTGCCGTTATCGGATCGGGTGGGCAAAAGGGCCCGGGATGGTGTAAGACAGGCACGTGAGTACTTCCGTCTGAATGCGAAGGCGGTGANAGGAGGCGGCTGGGGCCATGCAAAGAGTTCTTCGTGTTTGCCGTTATCGGATCGGGTGGGCAAAAGGGCCCGGTATGGTGTAAGACAGGCACGTCAGTACTTCCTGCTGAATCCGAACGCGGTGATTAGAAAGACATCTCGCTAACAGAGAATTCAGCAGACTTGTCATTCTAACACAGATCTGATTCCTACGTTCGAAGTGGCTTCTGCGGCGTGGTCATCTGTCAATTACCTTCGTGATTTTGACCCTCTCGTTCCCCCTTGAAGTTAACCAAAATTTTGTTTCATCTGAATAGAATATATTCTCTAATGGATGGTTATTTCGCTTGCTGCTTTCTATAGCTCCCGGAATGTTAATTTTGGCTCATAAATTTGCCGTTTTCGGGGATTTACGGGAGAGACGTTATGTTTCGCTTCTTTAAGCTTCCACGCACTATTAGACCACTAGTGTTACCGTGCAAGTGCCCGCCGGGGTGCCCAGCCGTTGCACTAACCCATCCAGGGGTGATTTATTTGGCCGCCTCCTCCTAAGAGTCCCGGTGTCGTAGATGGCTCCATTCCGAATTTTAAAGTTATTTACAGGCTGGGCGGAGTTTACCTGGCTCATTGCTTCTTACTCCTAGCTCGTCTTTGATCGGCGTGGCAAGCTTTATATACATATATATATATATAAAGCAGCCACAGGCTACTTGTTGCTGGATGTGCTACATTGGCCATTCGGGTCCAAAATCGTGACTGCAGCTACAGTCAAGCCGGGATTTTTGCGGGATGAAGCTCAAAGATCGTAGCTCTGCGGTTCCGAAGGGACCCGTGACTTTCTCATATTTGGCTTCCTGGTGATATAAAACTGCCAAAACTGGCTTCTCCCACGTTGACTAACCAGCAGCTGTGTTTCACCGCGATATGAAGCATCGGCGTTTTTGGCAACATTCGCCGCCTGTTTCTGCGCGGCTGACCCCAACCATCTTAAACCTCACGACATGGATGTGAGTATCATCGCTGCGGCATTATCACTCACCAAAAATAAGTGACGGCCATTCCACGTTTTGATTGTCATTTCTCCGCAAGATTTACTGTGACCTGAGAACCAGTGCTGACAGTGAGCAGTGAGTGAGACTTGCCACTATCGAGTAAACTTTGAGAACTGGAGTTACAGTCGGTTGGATCAGTATGCATTTAGGGGCAGAAGAGTGGACAAAGACCATCACGTTTTTGTGCAATTTCCCTCGAGAATAGCTGCAAACCGACCATAGCTTCTCTACAGTGAGTCACTCGAGAAGCTCTTTGCCTTCAGAAACGCTTCTTGTATACTTAAGGGTTATTTCTGGAGTCTTGTAGGCAGCCGGACATGAAAATATGACAAAAAACCGGATTTCTGTTTTGCTGTTTCCACAAACCCATTCAGCACGAATTCGGTTTTTGTAAGAACGGCACCAAATGTCGATTTTTCTAGTCTTGATGGACCGTTTACTTTCATAAACAAGTCTCAGATAACCATCCTGGGCCCTCTCATGCGCTAGATAATGATAATGATAATGTTTATTCCCAACTTGTGGGTGGCATGCCGTCTGGCATGATCATGCGTTTACAGTCAGAATGGGGCATTACTGAGGGATTTGCGGGTAGTGGTGACCGCGCGAAAAGGGCACAATGTCACAAACAGTGGGAGGTATTCGATTAAATAATAATAATAATAATAATAATAATAATAATA
>NW_008751716.1:485241-489442 GCF_000715545.1 Opisthorchis viverrini
GATAATTGAGTCCGAGGGCGTATTTTGACGGAGGTGTAACGCGAAGAGACAGCAGGTCAGGTGGTCTGTCAACGCCTTCTATAGTCACTGCTCTGGCTGGAGGACGTGCCCCGTCAGTCAATTCAGTGCCAGGAGAGAGTTCTTCTGGGCTGATGGAGGCATTTGTAGTTTTCACAGATGGCGAAGCATAGAGTCCATTTGTAGAAGCGATAAAGGGCTCAGAGTCCTGTAAGGCCATGAAGTGAGAAGCTTCTGAGTAGTCTGGTGTGGGTCCAGTGCTTGGAGCAGTCAATGAGTCTTTAGAGCATATATGTAGCGTGGGAGTGTCGACGTACGTACTGATAGTTGATGGTGCAACAACTGTAGGTACAACAGCATGTGGAGGGTCAGGTTTTCGGGGGCGCAATTTACGGTGCGCTTCGTATCGCGGCCTGGACAATAAGTGCTTGAGCCCGAAGGCGTATTTTGGGGGAAGTAGAGCACGGAGGGACAGCTGGTCAAGGGGACTGTGACGAGAACGAATGCTAACAGCAAGTGGTGTAGTCGTTGCTCTAGTTGTGAGGCGTTTCGCGTCAGTCATTTCAACACTGACAGGGAGTCCTACTGGGCTGATGGGGGCGTTTGCAGTTTTTATGGATGGTGAAGCAGAGAGCCCATTTGTAGGGGCGATGGAGGACTCAGGATTTTGTAAGACTACGAAGTCAGACGCTGCTGGATGGTTGGCGTTTGCAGTATGGATGGTGAAGCAGAGAGCCCATTTGTAGGGGCGATGGAGGACTCAGGATTTTGTAAGACTACGAAGTCAGACGCTGCCTGCTGGTTGGGTGTAGATTTAGCGCTGGGAGTAATCACGGAGCACTCAGAGCTTAGGGGTACCTTGGGAGCATCCACGCAAGTTCTGGCGGTAGATGGGGCGACAGGTTGAGGTAACTTTTGGGTGAGCTGTCTTTGCATTCGAGTAAGGGTAGCTTTGAGTTTTATGGTGTGGAATTTTTTGGTGGAGGTGAGAAGAGTGATGGAGGCATTTGTAGTTTTCACAGATGGCGAAGCATAGAGTCCATTTGTAGAAGCGATAAAGGGGTCAGAGTCCTGTAAGGCCATGAAGTGCGAAGCTTCTGAGTAGTCTGGTGTGGGTCCAGTGCTTGGAGCAGTCAATGGGTCTTTAGAGCATATATGTAGCGTAGGAGTGTCGACGTACGTACTGGTAGTTGATGGTGTAACAAGTGTAGGTACAACAGCATGCGGAGGGTCAGGTTTTCGGGGATGCAATTTACGGTGCACTTCGTATCGCGGCCTTGACAATAAGTGCTTGAGCCCGAAGGCGTATTTTGGGGGAGGTGGAGCACGGAGGGACAGCTGGTCAGGGGGACTGTGACGAGAACGAATGCTAACAGCAACTGGTGTGGTCATTGCTCTGGTTGTGAGGCGTTTCGCGTCAGTCATTTCAACACTGGCAGGGAGTCCTACTGGGCTGATCGGGGCGTTTGCAGTTTTTATGGATGGTGAAGCAGAGAGCCCATTTGTAGGGGCGATGGAGGACTCAGGGTTTTGTAAGGCTACGATGTTAGACGCTGCTGGATGGTTGGGTGTAGATTTAGTGCTGAGAGTAATCACGGAGCACTCAGAGCTTAGGGGTACCTTGGGAGCATCCACGCAAGTTCTGGCGGTAGATGGGGCAACAGGTTGAGGTAACTTTTGGGTGAGCTGTCTTTGCATTCGAGTACGGGCAGCTTTGAGTTTTATGGTGTGGAATTTATTGGTGGAGGTGAGAAGAGCCTGGGATGTTAGAAAACGCACGGCATCCTTTTCATCCCGAAATTGCATCATTATGGGGCAACACATAGATGGTTTTGACTTTCGGAGCCGCCGAGCTGTGCACATGGTATCCAGCATGCCACATGCTGTCAAAATGGCAGTTCTGATGTGCTCAAGCGGAGTTCGATCAGGTGCGTTGAATACTAGGACCTGGTACCGACATTCGATGCGCTGATAAATCTCAGACGCAATCGTGTCAATTAAAATAGACGCTTTTTCTAAGTTCGTAGGATCACATATTGCGTCAGGAGTTAAGACATGCAATCGATTGTATGGTTCGCAAGGAAGACATTTCACTTTCCATATTATGTAGACGGATTCTGAGATTTTCCAGTTCTTTCAAGACCTGAGATTCTACTGGTGGTTGTGAGGGAAGGGTGCCGCCAGGTTGCGGAAGCAAAGACATATCAGTTAGGACTACTGAACAATCTGTGGTTGTCTGTGGTACAGTTTTTGCCGGCCTCGATGGATGTGGGGGTTGGGAGCTGGGTCTTCTGGCTGTGAGCCGCCTCATTGGATATACTGTGGAGATGGTTGATGGCGAATCGCGGTCTGCCAACCGCTTAGAGGAGGAAGACGGGAGCGGTGTCATAATGAAATACTTCGAGGTAGGTTGAGGAATAGTGGTGTAGAAGGTTAAACGCCCTGGGGACTGAGACCTCTTTAGCCTACGGAAGAAGGGAGACCTGTTTAACTCTGTGACCGCAGAAAATTGGGGAGCCCTGGTGAAAAAATAGTTACCTAGTATAAAAATGGTTAACGACCTATGGGTGGGCTATAATCCAAAGAAAAAGTTTCTACAACACCTGACCTTGAAATTTCGGTTTCGCGGTTCCGTAACCCACTTAGTGACGCCGAGGTGAATGACCCACGTCGGAAATCTCTGGGCACTCATTCAGAGAGAATTTCTTAATATCGACTTTCGTCCAGGCTGATAAGTTTTGGCGTCCGCATTCTCAAGGGCGCGGGAGTTAAATATAAATTTATCCCCGAAAGCGCTGCTAAAGGCAAACAACCGGATTGAATTTTTCCAAACTGAAAATGGAGACCGATTTGTCGCAGCAGCACACATAAGCCATTCGCAGCCGCGCAAAGGCGGCCGGATGGGTTGGATAGTCAGAAGATACGATCATCTTGAAAACGCAAATGACACCAAAACAGATAACTTAACAGTTCGGGCCAGATTTGAACTCGATAGATATCCATTTCGACTACAACTTCTATGGTTCACCGAGAGTTTCACTGAGCAGTAGCGACCCGAGGCAGAGGTAAAAACGTATCTGTTTCCTTGGCGTACGAATTTAAGGCCAGATGGCAGGTATTACTGATCACAACCCATTCCCCCGTCTTTTCAAGATTCGATTTCTGCAATCCCTAGTTCGACCGTCCCGTTTGGCAGTTATCCTTTGCACCTGTTCTCTCAGTTTACCTCCAGGAGGATCCCCAAACGGATCAAAAATACCTTCACTCTTAAACTGTATTTCTTCATTACTCTGCGGATTTTCCCGATCAACACAAAATAATCAACATGTTCACAGTACTGCACATAAAAGCCCAATCACATCAAGCGTGATGCCCATCATCGGGTTGTCCAGATACCCAAGTATGTCAGCGCAGCGATGATGCTGCGCTGCTTTCTCCAGTTCGATAGCATACTGGCAGTTGTTCGCTTCCCAATTTTGACCATGCACCTTCATCCACTTGTTCCATCACCTGCAACTGCGAGCAACCTCTTCATCTGGCCCCAGCCACCTTCGGGGCGCTTTCATTGTAATCTAATAATAATAATAATAATAATAATAATATTTATTCCCAACTAGTGGGTAGCATACCGTCGGGCATGATCATAGCATTACAGTCAGAATAAAGGCGTGACTGGTGGGGTTTGTGTTTAATGGGAAAAGGGAAAGTGACGTAAACAGTAAACCTTATTGGAGAAGAGTTTATCACACCTGAGGTGGCATGGGTAGGAATCCAAAATTACAAGGTCTCTTTATGTCCTATGGAGAGCATATCAGATGGCACGAGATCTGAACGTTGAGGTTTAAAAGTGGCGGGCAAAGAAAACAATACAAATGAGGGCATAACAAAGAGGTTCCAGACTGGAACGTGAGAAACAAAAAAACTTCAAACTACAGGAAGTGTAGGGCCGGAATAGTGGATATGGAGATGCAGCAGAGCTGCCACGACATGGCAGGCCGGTTTGAACTAAAGTCCAGAACCGTCACTAGGGCTTCATGGCCTTGGCCTATGGCGGATGGCCACGGAAAGGTATGTGGGGGTGGTGTAGTGGGGTAAAAATGTATTACGGACAAACGGTAGCAGGAAACGCAGAAGTACAGTGTGCAGTGAAGCGACTCACTAGTGTTGCAGATGAAGCAGGGTC
>NW_008751716.1:490718-509718 GCF_000715545.1 Opisthorchis viverrini
GTCTGGAGAGTTATAGGGGTTATCAGACAGGATATAGTCCTTTAATAGGGGAAAAAATGATCGTCTACCACAGTTATGGAAGGACATCATGTGATTAAACAAGACAGGATATGGATGAATCTGTACTCAGTAGTGTAGTCATCAGAGTGAAGCTAAGATTGTCAATATAACTATACTACCTGAGACAGGACAGTTTACTGCATGTGGGCTAAGAGGCGGTGTGGTGAGGGTAAACCAAACTCGTAACGACTGGGGGGTGTAAATTCCTGGGGGTTGTTAGTAAGAAAGACAATACTAGGACAATCTAGGAAGGAAGGTGGATGCGAGGGAGAAGGTCCCCAGTCCCCGAAGCACTACTATCAGCCTTAATCAAACATCTCGTTGACTCTCATTCTCTGCTCCTCGTAAAGTCAGTCTTCTATGCAGTTTGCGTTCCATCTTGTGCGTTAGTACCAACCCTTTTCACGAAGGAATTTTCACAACCGACCCACCACAACAGCGACACTAGCGAGTTTCCACACTTTCACTGTACATCGTGACTGAGAGTCCCGCTACGATCTATCCATATTGCTAATTCCCCTACTTCGTTATCGATACTTACGCTTTTTCAACCCCAGCTATAATCCCAAAAGTCCAAGGTCGAAAAGGCCTCATCGGTGGTTTTAGACTTTTGCTCACACTGACCGGCCAGATTGTGGAAATCCTGTTATCGCACCAGATTCGTTGTTCTGGTTCCTCGTTTTCAGCAGTTTGAAGGTATGACACCTTCTTTTTGCCACCTCTTGCTCCGTTTTTACCAGCCAACTTCAAATCTTGACAATCTGAACTTGTTTCAGCTTGATATGTCCCTTCAATGGTAATATAAATTCCTGGTAATTGTGTTTCATTTCCAATGCCGGTTTAGCCTTGACCAAGTCTACATTGAATGTTGTCCACTGTTTATGAGAGTTCTTTTTTCACGATCTCTGGTACACTCAGATCCTCCGGCCGTTCCTAATTCTAACAGCAACCGTGTGATCAGGCCTGACGGTGCGCCACCATCAGTTGGGAATAATCGTTATTGTTGTATTAGAACTAACGACGAAATTGTCTACACTAAATGCCATTTTCTGATCCCCAGTTGGCTACCACTTACTATATATAAGTAATATTACACAAGAAACTGAAAGTCCTGAGCGCAAGTTTGCAAACTTTTCCCCTAACACAAACTTCGATTCTCTTCGTATTCCGTACCAAAACATACGGTTTTGCAGTGTTTTGGACTGCATCAAGGCCACGTGCATTTTATTAAAGGTTTATGGGCAATAATTTGTCAGGCAAATATAAACGTGTCATATAAAAAAGATCCCGACAACATTTTAGGACAAAAACGAATGCAACCGTAAGCAATGTTGGTAAACGGAAAAGCACGCACACCGGGATATAGCATTCAGGCTTTAAGATGAGAGAGAGAAGTTACCTATGGGCAGCCTTGTGAAAGATGGTGTATATTTTACGCGTGACATAAATGACGAAGATATCTATGGCCACAAATAACTAACAGCTATGTAAACTACAAGTTCTCGGGATAAAAGCACCGCCAATGTCCTAAATTTCCCGAGGAAACTCCGTAACTGTACCATGGACCAAGGTTCCGCTGTCAAAAATTTCAAAATGAGGGTATGCAGACTTTTCCGGGGTATCTCACAGACTTTGTAGATGTAGCTGGACTGGGGACAGACCGGAGTCCTTTTGCGACGCTTCAGACCCTGCCATGGGACACTGAAAATGCTGCCCTGGATGCGGCCAGAAACGTTGCTGAGAAGACGCACCAAGCCTTAGTGAAAGATGTCCTTGCAGAGAAGTCCGACAAACAGGCCGACCTCTGGGAGGCCATTTCATGGTTCAGGGAGCCAAGCGTCGGGATACAATACGATGGTGCTCTTTGCCATTCAACGGTTGTTTGATTATGCCGCGACCGGAAGGGAGAATGCGTCGTGCCAGCGGATTCTAGTAGGCTAGTTAATCGAAGGTTTGCAGCAAGGGCTTGGAGTCTATCTGCGATAAGTGAAATCAAATGGGCCTATGGGCGTTCAAGAGTTAGTGCACCTGACCACGTTCTAGTCACAAAAAACAGGATGATTACGCCCTAGAGAACCCGTGAGACGGCCAGCCGAACAGCTTACCGTCATTAGGAGCAAATCGTGAAGGCACGCTTGATCAGACCGACACTACAAACGCCGCGTGCCTGGCTGCTGGAAGAATCACTGTCGCCCTGCTCGGCCACCTGTCAATGAAAACTCTAGGATTACTCTTTGTTACCCGAGTTCATTGTAATCAGTGCGATGACACAGGATACTGTAAAGACCGTAAAGGAAAGAGGCAGCAAGAGAGACGGGAATCGACACGAGAGGAGGCGTATCAGTGAGGTAAAATGGGAACAAAGCTGAATTTAAACCGTTTGCTGGCAGTGACGGCCGTGGGTAAATGCCTACTGAAATTTGACGAATTGTCAACGCGAATAAGCAACTGGTCATTTTAGCACATGGTTTCAATCGGCAGAGGCTTAGAATAGACAATTTTCAGAGCGTATTACCTCAGAGCAGTAGAATCTGTGGTTGAATTGAGGCGGAGAAATCTGATGACCAATCATAAGTCAGTCAAGTTTGATGATTACCCAAGAACTACCGCGCACAAAGTGCATGTCCTGAAAGCTGTCGTCTTGTGAATTCTTGTCAGTACAATAATAGTCGAGGTGCACTCAGAATCGTCCACAGCTAATGGATATCCGTTTGGTTTCTATCCGTGGACGGAGTAATAACTCCCCTCTCGCCTAAACTTTTTTCGACCTCATGACCCAAATCAACTGCCGCTCCGCCCACGGAAGGGGATCCATAATCAGGTTTAAGCGTTGTTGGAACATGGTGTAGTTAAGGAAGGAAACACTGCGCACTATACCCGCTTGTGAAGTGTGAATAATCGGGAAGTAACGATTTGCGGGAAACTCCAGTTACGGAATGAAGTGACACTGAATCAAGTTATAGCTGTTCCTTCGCTTGCATAGATTTCTGGTCACTTTAGCACTCCTGATACGTACGGCGTTTGAGTTGTGTTCTGGATACTGTCAGACGAGGGCCGGAGAAAACGGCATCGGCTGTTAGGGGCACACAATATCAAATTGAAAAGATGCGATTCGGCATGTCAGGGTAAACATCCACTTTAAAGTGTCTAGTGTTTTCAAATGAAGGGATTATAAATCGTTGAAATTTAGGAAAATAATATCTTCGTGTACAGCGTTTCGGAATCGGAACATGTAAGCCATCTTGAAGCCAAACTGAAGCGTGGGTAAAAGGCCAGCCTCAAGATGGACGAACTTCAGGCACAGCTTGTAGCCACCCTTTTGCCACACAGGACTGTACAGGTCACCGACACTCGCTGGATCACGAGATCCGTCTTTTTTGCACCCACATATCGCACCACAGAATCGTGTCCCACCTGACTACACAGCTCACAGTCAAGTCCTTGATCCCAAGGCCCGCCTTCTTCCTCTACATGTACAAATCACGACCCGCAAAGGCGACTCATTTGACATCGACTGTCTACCGACTGGTACGGTAGTAACAAGTAATGTGTTGGCACCCACACACACGCAAACCTTCCTACATATAGGATAACAGCACAGCAACACAACACAACTCAACAGAGCTTCGCACGTTGCCCAACTCGGAGCAGAGACGCTCAGGACTTTACGGCGCTTCACTCGCGGATATTCAGGAAGACGTGTAGCTGCTACAACAGCGAAGAAGACACGAAACCTGCATCCGGACTTATAACAGGATTCGTCAACCTGTACCTGCAAACTGATAAGCCCCTTGTTCGCATATATACCTGTTGTAATTATTTTACTCAAGAAGCTCATATTGTTGGTGCTCCCCATTTTCTCCTTCATACAACTATTTTCGGGTTCTACTAGAGCATTAACAAGCTCACTTGAAATTCGGCAACGCTGCTCGTGCAAAAAGTGAGTCACCGAAAGGTTGGCCTACTCCGGAGGAAGCTGACGAAGATCTTGGACTGTGCAGTCCTCGATTGAGAGCTGCCCTTCTGGAAGTTTTTGGATGAGAAATATACTACTTTCAGGTTTACAAAGGACTTCAACACGATTGCTCCATCGCTGTGTGACTTGCGCCGTCAGAACAAATTATCGGAACAGACAAGTGGAGGACGCGAGACATTTGAGCGCTTTAAATTGCTAAGGGTAGATTAGCAACTTGCCTTTAAACTGCCCGAATTCGAGATGTACACGGTCGTAGGTACTACCAGTTACAAGGGAATCGGTGCAGTCTTGAAGCAAAAGAATAGATTCATCAAACGTACCGATCGTGTCCTCAATAAAGGTGGGCGGGAGCGCTCAACCACTGGGAATTGTACTGATTGATCGCCTCGGCCCTAACCATATTTTCTTGGACGAGGTCTATAGGTTGTGACCGATCTTAAGCTATCAAGTGAATCAGAAAAACCAGAAATCCTCGCTGAAGCTCACGCGCTGGGAACTATATTTGCAAGATTACGACTTCAAGATCCGGTACGTGAAGTGTTGAGAGAAGGATGCAGCGGTTTGGTTGTGAAGACCAGAGACTAGAGATGAGGACCCGGAGATCATGCCTGGCTCCAACAGCCTTGTTGCTGAACTAAAATACGGAGGGCTTTCGCAACGTTAGCAACAGGATTCCGTATTACGGAAGGTTTTGGACGGTTTGTTGGACGGAATGAGTATTGAGAACGAGAAGGAAGGCGAGAGACTGGAGTCGTTCCAGAATTACCTCAAAAGGCTGAGCTACAGTGCAGCTAGAATGACATTCCGGAACGCAAAACTTTCAAATGTCGTGCTCTCTGTGATACTTCGCGTCTTGAGACGGAAGCCAAATGTCGGATGCAACGAGCACAAGATGCAACACAACCTACAAATAACTTCGGCAGAAGGCCCACTGGCTAGTGATGGAATGTGAGACGAGGGGTAGAGTGATGGCCTGTAAGCGATGCCAAGTGATGAGAGGTGATACGACAGCGGCAACCCACTCCACGAATCTTATCCTTTCAACGAAGACAGGCGAGTTACGTTAAGTTGGCGTCACCGGTCTGGTCTCAGTGACAGTCATTGAAAAACAGTGTATCGGATTAAAAACAGGACACCTGTTACAGTGGGCCGAGGTGGTAGATGCAATAAATGAACGTGAGATGCCCATCATTGGCGTGGGCATGCATCAAATCGTGGGCAACCGTGGGCTAGCAAAAATGATCCCAGCGGATCTGCGCTGCTTGCAGTAGCCGGGTATCAGTAGTCTAAGGAAGACACCCTACCACCTGCAAACAAACGGCCCACAGGGTGAAGTAAATGAACAAATAAGAAACGGACGGTGGCCAAAAGAGGCAACTGGAAACTGGGCCTGATTGTGACGACGTTAGCAAACCCTGCGTCAACCAGGTAAGTCCTCATGGTGATACACGGTCAACATCGACGACTTCCAAGTTATCAGGAAATTAGGTTGTAGATGGCGACTCGGCTGTCTTCTAATAAACGAATAAAGGAAAGGGTAAGAGCCCGAGAAAACCTAGCCGCAGGCTGTTGAGTTGCGACTGTTTCTCATGGGAGCGAAGGTTAAGTGGAAAGATCATTGGAATACTCAAAGTACTGAACTAGGGTCACGGAATATAACGAGTCGATGACAAGGCCCATTTGTCGTCACTGAACATTTAGGAAAATGTTCCTATCATTTGGAATGGTCAAGGTTTTAGACCAGAAAACAGCACATAGCTTCAAAAGTAGCTTCATACGCTTGAAGAGATGCCGAATGGACCAGGAGCTAAGGCTAAGCTAACTGAGTTTAGTGGAACGTTTTTGACACGCAAGTGATATTCGAAGGGTGGATACGTGCAACTAATAAAGCACACGCTGTCCGGTGTCCGGGCCCGTCCCCTGCATCTGGCGGAAGGCAGAGGTTACTGCAGTAATTATGGGACCACTTTGTATTCTCCGTCTATATTCGTTCAATAATCAAAGAACGCCAGGGTAGGTCAAGAGGACGCTTGAGCATGTTCGGTTTCCAAAAATTCTGCAGGTTTTCTATAGGAGAAAATGTTGCTAGCTCAGGAAGCGTAGATGGCCGGTGGTTTGTTTGCTGAGCTGGGAAGTTTGGTTGCATACGTTTCATCACCAATCGAGGAGGCATCACCAGTGCGTTGTTAGGGAGCGTAGTGGTAGGTAACGATGGCGCAATAACCAACCCATCGCTACAATTCTCGGAGCTAATTAAATTCGATTGATATCAAGGGTTCCCGTTCGCCAATTGAAGTTACGGAATTTCCTCTCTCTCCTCCATCCGAACCTTCCAAGCTAGCGTCCACGTCAAACCACTACCAAAGATGCACAACGCACACTGAGGCCCTAAACAAAGTCAAGAAAACGTGTGTAACACGATATATTATATATATATTAAGCGGTGACAACTTTCCGGGAATCCCGACGCCTCCTAGATGCGGCATTAGCATCCGGCATTCGGCCAATACTGCGTCACAATTGATTTTTGGGCCGAACCTTTCGACCACTCAGGTCTCGGCTTGATGCCGGACCAGCAGACGTTCCGACTTTTGGCCAATCCTGTGCGAGATAGGCTCCTCGGCCGTTGCAGCGTCGAACTGCTAGCGGTGAAGCGAGATCAAAGTGGGATTCCGCTTAACATCCCGTGGTGCGGTTTATCGCAGCGCGGGACTTGTTGCTGTTCATCAATACTCTTTCTTAGTCTTTCTGGCTTGGTTGACCTTACCCCACTGAATTCCGGCAAGCATTGCACATGATCACGAGAGTACTGAAGGCCCACCACTACGAAAGGGTGACGTCATTATCACGGATTGACGAATTTCACTGATTGATACACAGGATCGGGGCTTTTGCCCAAGTTTCCCGGGTCGGTTTTGTTCTTGTCGTTCAGCGGCTGTCGTTCACCTGAAAGGCTCAAGTGAAAAAAGGGTGTAGCACTGCTCTTTATGTTCTCAGCGCGGGGCAGTATGCTTGCCAGCGCAGGGATTCGCATAAATAAGTGTCTAGTAGTGCTTCGAACTGGGTTCTAAAATGGACGTGGACAACCGTCGGAGGAAGGTCATTCCACGCAGCTACTACTCGAAATGAGAAAAAAATTTGCCTAATGAATATGTGCGCTCTGAGCTTACAAAATCTTCCCACCATGTCCCCGCCGTGTGTTTGCTGGGTTACCGGTGGAAAACCTGTTGGCCAAGCTTTTTCCAAACAGGGCGTAAGTAAGAATTAGGTCCTCTCGGAGGCGACGATACTCCAGAGGAAGAGGTCAAGCATCGCGAGACCCGTTTCGTAGTCCACGGACTTGAGGCCGGTAACCATTTTTATAGGGGCTCGCTGGATGTGCTCAATGAGGGTGAGGTATTTCATGCGTCCTGAGTAGACAACTTGGTTGGCATATTCTCATAAAGAATTCGGAATTCCATGCGAGTTATACGGGATAAGGTGCGTCGGATTATCCGTAAAATGGCAAAGGCCTTTCGGACTGATTCCTCATGGTGCAGTGAGAAGGACAAGTTTGAGGAGACCCGGATACCCAAATCCGTTTTGGCGTCCATCATTGTGTTTTCTGGTCCTTTCTCACCATGCAAGACAAGGGCATTCGCTGATTTTCCTCCAAATGACATATGGACGTACTTTTCATCATTCAGAGGAAGGTGCCAGTCCAACGACCGAGGTCGTTGACGTAGATCAGAAACAGCAGTGGTCCCGGGACGGAGCCTTGAGGAACTCCAATGGAGACCAGCGCTGGAGAAGAGTAGGTCGAGCCTATCCTCACTCGGAATTATCTGTCTGATAGGAACACCTTGATCCAGCGAAAGATTTTCCCTTGAATCCCGTAAGACTCGAGTTTGTGGAGCAGCGGGACGTGTGGGGCCCTATCAAACGCTTTTGAGAAGTCGGAAAATATGGCATCCGATATGAGTCCTTCGTCCTTGGCTGGGGTTAAGCTGTCCATAAACACGAGCATGTATGTCACGCAAGAACTGTTTGGGAGAAATCCGTATTGAGATGGAGATATCAGGTTGCTGGAAGTAAGATGATCTAGGATAGCTCGCTTCAGAATGCGTTCCATCACCTTGCACGGCACGCCAGTGAGGCTTATAGGCCTGTAGCTGCCAGGCGATAGTCGGTCACAACCGCTTCCTTCCAAGCAGAGGGAAGGCGGCCTTCGTCAAGCGACTGACGAAACACCAGGTATAAATGATTTGTCAGCGTGGAGGACGTTTCTTTCAGGATCCTTGGATGGACCTAGTCGGGCCCCAACGCGCAGAATGGGTTGATCTGGTGAAAGAGTTGACGAATGTCCTCCACCGCGAAGACCAAGTCGGTTAGAGGCTGTTCGTAGTTATGCCTTGGCAAGAGTGAATGTGACGAGGACGCTGGGGCTGTAAACCTCAGGTACCATTGTTGGGTCACTTGTGGGTTCTCCGTTCCTGTCTCAAGGAGAACGCGGATGGCTTGTTTCTGCGGCGATGTCTCATGTATTTGAACAGTACGTTTTTGTTTTTCCGAGTGAGGTCCAGGATGGTGGCTTGTCTTCGTGTTCCGTTGCCGGCATTTTACGAAATGCCAGCTCATCTTCTGTATCTCCTGTAGTCGACTTTTTGAAAAATAGTTGGGATCTATTTTCCAGATAACGCTGAATCCTTTTAGGCTGCCTGCGGCTCATCCGACTGCGTGCTGTTTTTTTGGGACGAACATCGCGTCAGCCTCGTGAACTTTCTGGACAATGATCCTATATAATTCTTCCACTGGAGCTGATCCCAGTTTAAGTTGTTCAAGAAAGATGCGCATTCCTGGAAAGTCTGCACGGTAGAAGTCTCGAGGTTCGGGATTTCTGGCCCAATAGCAGCTGAAATCAAAGGTTAGCACACAGTGGTCGCTATATCCCAGTGGAGCGGTACTTGTTACCTGATCAACGAAGTGTCTTTCGTTGGTGTTGAACAAATCCAGGAGGGATGGTAGTTGGCCTGCGCGGTATCTGGTGGGTGCAACGACATGTCGAGTCCAAGCGCTCTGTTGAACGAATTCAATCAGCGCCGCTGCAAAAAGTCCGCTTAATTCGACGCGCTGGAGCTCCATCCAGGGGACATTTGGAGCTTTGAAGTCACGTACCAACAGGAGATGCGTGAATCGGTAGTTGGAGGAGAGTTGCTCAAGTTTTCGTTTGAGGAATTGGTCATTTTCACGGGGACTCGAGAGGCTACGGCAGACCACACCGAGAAGGAGAGAATCGGACCTGCGCAGCGGGATTTGGATCCATGGTGCATCGCAAAAAGATGCAGGAGTGGTATCAGAGAGGACAATCGGGATTGGTAGGGCCGCATTCAAGTACAGAACAACCCCACCAGCCCTCCCTTGTTTTTAGCCAACTCGAAAAGTAGAGTAACCGTCTATCGAGGTCTCCGCGTCAGAGACATCTGGTGTGAGCCAGATCTCTGTGAGTGGTTGTTCAAGGCAAGCTAACTGTTTAATATCGCAGAGTTTGTTGAAAAGGCTGAGGCAGTTTGTAGACACTGTCTCTGCTGCCTCCGAGGGTGAGGAGCCGAAAGCTGAGTGACCAAGGAGGTTAGCAGACTTAATAGTTGTGCGCCGGGGCATAATCGTCTGCTTCCCGTCTTGGTGGTTTCTGAGATGCTTTTCGCTTGAAAGGTTTTCGCCCCGTGAGAGCCCGGTTTTCCTCGGGCCTTTGGGGGACGTCATCATCATCAACGAGAGCACAGCATCAGCGTTTAATACTGATGCTTGTTCGCCGTACACTGATAAGGTGACAATTTTAGGTGAAGATGTGGTCGACGCATCCTCCAACCGCTCGAAGTCCCGCTTGGTACTCACGGGTCAGTGATTCGCGTGAGACCGTCAGACGACGGGGTATCAGTTGATGCCAAAAGCCTTGTTACAACAGAAGTCAGATTAACACCTCTGTAGTTACTACATTTACCGTGAGTACCTTTGAAAGTGACCGCTGTTAATAAGTGAACCTAGAAGGGCTAGGCAGGCACCGATTGACGAATTAGATATTTCCTTCATTTAGTTCCTTTACGTATATTTGGCAAAAGGGGAATTTCATGGAAGCTTGTGAGTACGTTTTTTGCCCTTTATTTGCACACTTACGTGTGGATCCAAATTCCGATCCTTTGCGAATTCGCAGTGAATTAGTTGGATTCGGCAAGACCCCCTCTCTCACCATACCTGTTCAATTTTGTCATCGATATTGTTGTGCAATACATACTTCAGGTGATCGAAGCCCTTGGTATCCAAATTACATCTTGAAAAATATCAATAGAGTTGGATTATGTGGGCAACGCAGTCTACTCTGGTTACAACTTCGATGCGTTCTACTCTAGTTACAACTTCGGATCTAACCTCTAGTTTCGGTATGCGTTGTTCGTCTGAAGAATACACAGTACTTTTCGGGATTTTATTCCCGTCTTTGCGAGACTTCATGGAGAGGAACTTGTGTGTTCTAACCGGTCTACCTATCTGAGCAACTGGGTAAGCCGTGTCTCTACCATGGCATGAAAATTCAGGCCACATATTATCTGGGCCCAGAAACACCGACGAACTTGTATCATCACTTCATCTGAGACGAAGTTCATTGAAGCTACAGAACCGTGTGTAGAAGGTGACTGTAAGGGCGATCATGCTCCATGCGAAACTTGGCCTATCTGATCCAAATACGTTAAACTACTTGAAGCGTTGATCATCTGTGATTTCCCA
Organism: Opisthorchis viverrini; assembly: GCF_000715545.1. Lineage (NCBI taxonomy): Eukaryota > Metazoa > Platyhelminthes > Trematoda > Opisthorchiida > Opisthorchiidae > Opisthorchis > Opisthorchis viverrini. The sequence goes on from NW_008751716.1 coordinate 501,514, forward strand.
TTGTAGCAGTCGTTAGCTGGCCGCAGTGTCTTCGCAGTTAACTGGTACGACAGCGAGTACCTGACGAGTCAAAATCATTAGAGCAGCAAGTAAAACTGATCAGGTTAAGGTGGTCTGGACACGTACTACGCGTGTTCAACTGCCGTCCATCAAGGAAAGCATTGCTTTTAACTCAGCTCTTGTAGGCAAAATGCCTGGTGGGAACAGGTCGTTTCTTAGCAATGCGAAGTGAAGGCAAGTTCTCTCATACTAAGTGCTGTGGAATCTCTGCGTCCGTTCCTTCCAAGACGCCTGGTTTATACGACAGTTATTTACAGGTGAAAAACTCACTGAATAGGCAACAAAACATGCATACATACTCCTTGTTATGAGTTAGGTCTGAAGGTGGTACCAAGGAGATTGAATTATCAACAATGAAAAGATGGAACTCTTAAAAATTAAGCTTTAATTGTTTTGGGAATTTTGTACATACTGAATTTGAAGAAAAAACGGGAGTATTAACGTCATAAAATGAGCGAAACAATTATAGTACAACACCTTCACACTCACAGACTGATGATATTAACCATCGTCCAGCTGTAACCCCTTTCCAATGGCTACCTACCATGCCATCGAAAGGCAGCACGTAGTCTGAGATACTGCTAGTTGCCGAAGCCTAAACAGTTGCAGTGGACATGCTGAGATTGGTTTCGAACCACATATTTTTGGTTTAGTAGGCTCGCGCCTTAAGCACAGCCTTTTGCAGCTTCCTCACGGACTAGGAAATATCAAAGATTTTGGGCCGGATTCAAGGGAAGGCCGTACAGATGCGGGCTGTCGGCCAAAAACGGAGGGGGGCCTCGGGTGTAACGTGCAAGGGCCCAATCCATCGGACGATGAAAAGGAGAATTTCGATCCAAGCCATGTACACTTGTACCTACTATAGTAACAATAAGGGGAATGAGGTAGGGATTGGAACTGGGGAATTGAGTGTCATTGCTATAGCTGGAACTTCACTTCACAAAAGGTTGTAGCGTTTGCTTCGATTGTTTCCACATAGGGAGGATAGGAACGATGGTAAGATGGCAGAGGATCATGCTTTTGGTGAAACAACGCGTAGCGCACAAACCGTGAAGAACACTTTCTCCCAAACATTCATTTAGTGTGGTTTCCGTAACACGGGAGAAGCGTAGATTCCACTAGTTTTTTCTACAGTAGTTCGTCTACTGATGAAGACGGCGATCGAACTTTGCATAGTCTCTCTAAAGAATGTCGTGGTACTTAAATGATTCTGTTTGCTAGAGGTTCCCCTGTCTCAGAGGCTGACAGACTGCTGAATTCGCCTCAACTGAATAGTTTGACAACCAGTTTATTTTTTTCATGACCAGGCATCGTGTTAACACAGGCAGGCTGCAATGTGTAGAGATGACCAATCGCTATCATAAAATAAAGTAAAAATCGTTCGACTGTAACACCCTTTCTCTGCCTAGTTGCAATGCCACTCTAAGGGAGCACGAGGGCTGTGATACTACCGGGTTGCCCAGGCGTAAACAGCTGAAGTCGAGATGCATAGGTTGGGTTCGAATCACGAACTTCAGGCCAGTAATTTGTTGCTCTAACCATTGAGCCATCTCGCCATCAGTACTAGATATTGTGTGCACAAAAAGGCATGAGTGCTGTAATACTCCCGGAGACAGTTACCTTTTATGGGAAGAGGGATAATGCAATCCTTCGACCTTAGTTAAACCTAGTGAGGCTGAATCCTCTTTCAAAGCACTGAAGGTTTTTGTGGAGATTAATTGTCCAGGACGTCAGTGCTTCATGAAGTGTGGAAGAAAAAATCGTTCAGCTATAGTGCCCTTTCGGTGCTTAACTGTCACGCCACCAAAATGAAGCCCGAGGGCTTAGATACTGCCAGGTTGCCCAAGTCTAGACAGGAAGTCGAGAGGCAGAGGTCGGGCTCGAACTACAGACCTTCCGGTCAGTAAATTCACGCTCTAACCACTTGGGCCATCTCGCTTCCGGTTGCACACCTCTGGTTATCCAGAAGCTGCTTCGGTGGGATGTTCAAGGGTTGGTATCGTCCTAAGTCACGGGGCGGAAGTATCCTTCCTTGGCTGGATACCTGTTAATAGTCGACTCTGTACGGTTCGTCTGGCAACGTCTGTGGAGGAGTCTTACAAGCTGGAAGCTGATAGGTGTCTGTTTATTGTGTCTGCTTACGCCCCAACTGAATGTAACTCCGACGCCGTCGAAGACGGGTTTTACGACACCCTGAATGCTCTGTTGCGACGAGTTGAAAGCTCAGATATCGTGGTGGTTGCCGGGCAGGCTTAGCGTATCTGAGACTCAATTAGGAGGTTGACATGGATTGGACTCGGTACGTACAGACAATGTTGAATGATTGCTTCAGTTGTGCGCTGATTGCAGTAGTAAATTTCGAAATAGCCGAAGTTGTCCGGTCACACGGTGTCTTCCAACGGCATACGAGCCATAAACTCAAATCGATCACATTGCCATCAGTTACCGTTGGCGCCGGTCAGTAACTGACTACCGGTCTTTTTTGTGCACATTTTTGGATCCCGAACAGGCACTCGTCCGGAGTTACTTCTACCGACGTTTTCCAGGGCTGTGTAAGGTGCGGATAAATCGCTTAGCGACTGAAAGACGGGCAGATCCGAACGTTTGATGAATTTACCAGGACCGTCTTCTAGAGTCTTTTCCAATGGCTCCACCACCAGTTGCGAACTCATTCTGGGTCGAGATTGCGACTTTGCATAGCGCTGGGAATTTCGCCTGTGGTGCGGCACCACCAGGCACACTCAAGCACCAGATATCAGGCCGAACGACGGCACTGCTTAAATCTCGGAGAAATATCCCAGCCTGTCCCGGACATAACCTGATGCAGAGTTATCAGACGTCAAGTAAAAGTGAGCATGCAAGCCGACCGCGATCTATGGTGGACACCGAAAGCCACAGAAATGGAAGAGGCCCAGAAGGCTGGTAATGCCCGAAGATTATTCAGTTGATCCATGCGACCAGTCCCCGGAAACTACCTGTGAGCGAAACCACCAAAAAACGGAAAGGAGTGACCCTCTTGAATAAAGAAGAATGCCTCGACCGGTGGGCCTAATACTTCGAACAACAATCGTCGTGGCCACCAGCAGCCACTCATCTGGAGCCCAAAGTTAGCGTAGAACCCTGAACCGTAAACGCAGAACCACCTACGGCCTCGGAGGTGTACGACTGCATGTGTTCTATCAAGCGCCACTGTGCTTCTGGTCCGGATGACCTCCCACCCTCATTGTTCAAAGACGGGTTAAAGATGGGTTCAAAGATGGGTACATGGTCAGCGCTTGTTGGATCTGCTTGCTTAAATTCCAGAACAGCAGTCTGTCCCAAACAAGTGGGGAAAGTCGGTGATAGTGCCCATTCCCAAAAAAGGGCTCGTAGTGAGTGTGGCAACCACAAAGGGATAAGCTTGACCCCGGTCGTAACGAGACTGTTGGCGTCACTGGTGCCTCATCGCCTTATGGTGGCTCCTGAAACAATAACTCGAGAGCAGCAAGCGGGATTTCGGTTTGGTAGGTGTTGTGTTGACTAAATCTTTACACTTCGCCAAGATGCTAGAACAACGCCGTACGTATAAGCGACCCACAATTCTAGTGTGGATTTCTAAGGTGCGTTAGACTCGGTTGACTAGTCTGTCTTCTTGACATGCTTGCCCACCAGGGAATCCCCCGGAAGTTTGTGGGCATGAGCTCCTTGTGTTTTCAGATGTGTGAGAGTATACGTCGAGCTCTCCAAAAGCTTCTGTACACAAACCAGTGTGCGTCGGTAATGCCCACTCTCTCCATTCCTTTTCAACTTCGTGATCGATGAAATCATGAGGCGAACGCTTGAAGGTCTCCAAAACCTTGGTGTGACGAAAACCTTGTCGACTTGGAGTATACAGACGACATCGTTCCTATCTTCGAAGAGCAAAAAGGCGCAGGTGTCCTCGGATCAACTGGCCAAAGTCATCCCGTCCTTTGGTATGCACTTTTCACCCACAAATTTTAAGGTCATGCTCGTGGAAATGCAGTCACTGAACACGCCACTTACAATCCAGGGAGAGGTACTGGGAGTTGTGGAGCGTTCTACGTATCGCGGAAGTTGTATTAGTTCTGACTGTATTGTGACAGATGAGGTCAATGCACGAATCTGCAAGGCCCCGGTCGCGTTTGCTAATTTGAGACGCCAGGGCTTGACTATGTCTCACACTCCTTCACCTTCCGGTGATCAAAATCGTGGTAGCTAGAACCAACGTATCCATGGTATATGGTTTGTAGCTGATAAAATGATTGAACTAAGAACGAGTGGTATTCGGTTATTGATCCGCGCCACCTGTAGCTGTTGGTGATGCAATCAATTTATGTTCGTGACTGGCACTCTGTTGGAGGACACTGTGCGGTAAGGCGATTTCGGTGCTACATAAAACAGCCTACGTTCAGCACAGCCGAAGGCGTCGCCCGTACGCACCATGTTCAGTCCGTGCTGACCACCCGAGTCTCAAATGCACAAATTCTTCTCACTCGTGCATTCAGATCACCAGCTACTACGACTATATCTGAGCTTTTACCCTTCCGGACAAAGCATTCAAGGCGTCATAGCAGTTTTCTGTTATGGCGTCAAAACAACATTCGGCCGGGACGTAAGCGGGCAAAATAAACAGATGAAGACCAACTTCCTGCTTGTGAGACTACTTCGCCGTCGTTGCCAGACGAACCGCACAAATGTGATCATCAAGATGTATCCAACCTAGCAAGAATTCTTCCCTTCTCCCGCGACTTAAGGTGATACCGATCCCGACAACATCCTGTTGCAGCGGCCTCTAAGGTGCGCAGTCAGAAAAGAACGGAGATTGATGGGGCAGTTAGTCAACCATTGTGTTTGCACCCGGAATTCGTGTCTCTGATACGCACCACACGTCAGTTTCAAGCTAGTCCGATGTGCGAGCAAGAGCAACTGTTCGGGGGCCAGCCGTCCCTAATAACCGAACATCACATCATTTGGACGGATGTGTCACGTGTAGGACACGGACCAGACGAAGGCATGCCCTGATTGGCCAGAATGCCAACCAATCCGGGTCGAGCATCCTTGAGGGGACGCTTCTCGCCCCCTCACGGTGCTTCTAGCACGTCCTTGTGGAACACTGCGATTACCCTATAAATACAGATGTAATGATTCTCCTTTTGTCTCCATAAAGGGCTGTCTAGAGCTACCGTGCCTTTTGTTATACCATAGTGGGTGCAGCAAGAAGCCAAGAGACCGATACAGAGCGGCACGATTGTACATCAAGATACAACAAACTTGTTTCCCGCTTGCCTCAGAGTACCAACACTAAAAGCAGTCAGATACACTGTGCATCGAAGATTGATTTCGAGAAGCCTGCAGTTGTTAGCCCGGCTGACGCTCAGATTTTTCGGCCACAATTGACTCGGGATAAACGGGGTCGTCAGTTCTAACCGATGGGCCTACAAATAAGGCGATCCGACTGATGACACCACACGACGGCCGATGTGGCATGATCGTCGTCATTATTGTCAGTTGTAAGAACCGCGTACTTGCCGTACAGGGGTTTTAGATGTCACGGGTTCTTCACTGATTGGGGAGATGGGGTATGTAGGTTTGCATTAGAGGCGGGAGTTGATAAATTGATGCGTAAATACATTACTGTCAGAGGGCTTTTAAGTGGGGGAACGGGGAAGGGAGCTATGCAATATAGGCAATAACTTGGATGCATGAGCGCCACTGAGGGTGCGACTGAGTCGTCTGATAATGTCTAACCATTGATGTGGCCCGTCTCGGAGTCCCCATCTAGGGAGACGACAATGACCAGCTCAGCTAAGTGTTCTGGTAATGGCTTTTATGCCATAGTAATATTATACATGTTCTGTATATATACTATAGCAGTATGGAGCGCACTGCAGCACTGTAAATCCGACCTTCGACGGACAAACTGATGTCACGTCTACGACATGGGTGAAGCAGATTCACAAAAGCTGCTCTGGTCTTCCCAACCCGGATGGACATATCATCTTCCGTGAGACCACCGGGACTGATACAGCTGCCTAGGTAAACAAATTTGTCTACTACCTCAATCGGTTCATCCGCAAGCGTGAGGCTAGGGTTCGAGCCCACCCAGTCTTGCAGTAGCGCTTTACACCTTGTAGGTGTGAGGCGCATGCCAAACTGTGAGGCAGAATTATTTAGATTATTCAATATTGTTTGCATTACGACGGGGTCAGATCCAAGAAGGGTTATGTCGTCTGCGTACTCGATATCTGTGAGCGGACTCCCCGGGAGCATTAGAGACTGGTAGTGAGTCTTTCATGGTCATATCAATGACGGACTTGAAGAGGAAAGATAAAAGAGAACAGCCCTGTCTGACACCACCTGATGTGTTGGACTCAGGCTTGAGTTTTTCATAGACCTTTACACATCTGCTGGAGGATCGAAGATTTATTGGGGATACCTTTGCCCCACAGACTGCCATAGTGCCTGACGATCCACAGAGTCAAAGGCGGCTTGCAGGTCAGGAAACACAACCATTGTTGGTTGCTGGAAGCAGTGTTTCTGTTCCAGAATCTGTCGGAGGATGATGACATGATCTATGCATCCTCTTGCAGGACGGAACCAAGCTTGGTTTTCACGGATCTGTCTCTCTGTGTTCAGTCAACTTTCGAAGGATAAGACCAGAGAGCACGTCCGACGCCACAGCTAATAGGCTGCTGCCACGGTCGTTTCCGCACAGCGTCCGCGTACCCTTTTTGAAGATAGGAATAATTGTCAACATGCCTCATTCTGCAGGTACTTTCTCTTCATTCCATGTCGCAATAATGCAGTTTGCTGTGGAGTGTTGGGATAGCTCAGATCGATACTGTTGAGTTATCGTCGTTCTTCGAAGATACTGGATTAGCATGCTTCTTGCTGACTTTCGAGAGCCTGAAGGGAAACGAACTGTCAGGCGTGTATGCACCATGGCGTGATCGGAATCAGGTTGTTTGCCACAGAGGAAACGACAGTCCTGAATTGTGGCTCTTCATTGGTAGCTGATGGTTATGTGATCCAACTGGGTTCACGGTTGATTTGCAGTTAGTGACCGGCAGGTCAGGCGATGCAAACGTTTATGTTGAAAGTTCGTACTTGCCAGAAACAGTTCATGATCAGTACACAGCTAAAGGAGTTGATCTCCGTTGTCTGTGCGGCGAGCATCGACTCCGAATCGACCACCCAAATGTGATTCCAAGGAGCTCAGATGACCTACTTGGGCATTCAAATTGCCTGCAAGGATCACAATGTCAGTGCTTTTTGCCTGACGAATGAGCCCTGATGGCTTTCGATAGAAAGTATCCTTCTCCGCATCAGAACTGCAGTCCGTTGGGGAATAAGCCGACACTACAAACAGGCACCGCTTTTTATACCACGAGGTATTGACCTTGACTGAACTGGATAACCGGACGGCGCAGAGACGACTGTTCACTGGGATCCAATCCAGCAAAGTGCGTTCAGTTCTTGGACTGAGTGCAACTCCCATGCAATATATTCCACGAGTCATCGCTTCTGGGTCACCGGACACACAGAGGGAGAAATATGAAGGAGCTGAGTTCGTCCTTAGCGTTCTGAGCTGCATAACCACGCTTGAGTCTTGTATGCGTGTTTCGGAGACACAGCACTTAAGGGAGTATTACGTTTCAGCGAGCATTGCTTGTTTTTCAATTTGACGCAGAGTGCGGAAGCTCCCATATAGAAAGGATTTCGTGGATTGAGAAGAGTATTGTTTTGTTTAATGTTTGTGGGCAGCGAAGAGCATAAGGCCCTTCGGTCAGATAATTGCCAGTCGGCTGACCCAACGACGTTTGTTTGTGTGGTAGGAGGGGGGTTTGGGAGGGTCATCGGTTGAAAACGAACTGCGCGGGTGAATGATACCGGTTGCCCAGGCAGAGGAAGTGGGTTTGGTTGAGATACCCCACCTTGAGCCTTTGACTCAAACGTCTGACCCACAAGGCAGTGGGAGGGTGCAGGTTTTTGTTAGGATACCCTGTCTCTAGCCTCTGGCTCAAAAGTCTGGCCCACGACGCAACGGACAGTAATGTTTTCTTTGGGGATCCTGGCCGGGGCCGATGACTCAATAGGCTGACCGGCTCGGCTGCAGGTGGTTGGCCGAGGGTGCACGGAATAAGT
>NW_008751716.1:510991-520175 GCF_000715545.1 Opisthorchis viverrini
CATCGACTCCGAATCGACCACCCAAATGTGATTCCAAGGAGCTCAGATGACCTACTTGGGCATTCAAATTGCCTGCAAGGATCACAATGTCAGTGCTTTTTGCCTGACGAATGAGCCCTGATGGCTTTCGATAGAAAGTATCCTTCTCCGCATCAGAACTGCAGTCCGTTGGGGAATAAGCCGACACTACAAACAGGCACCGCTTTTTATACCACGAGGTATTGACCTTGACTGAACTGGATAACCGGACGGCGCAGAGACGACTGTTCACTGGGATCCAATCCAGCAAAGTGCGTTCAGTTCTTGGACTGAGTGCAACTCCCATGCAATATATTCCACGAGTCATCGCTTCTGGGTCACCGGACACACAGAGGGAGAAATATGAAAGAGCTGAGTTCGTCCTTAGCGTTCTGAGCTGCATAACCACGCTTGAGTCTTGTATGCGTGTTTCGGAGACACAGCACTTAAGGGAGTATTACGTTTCAGCGAGCATTGCTTGTTTTTCAATTTGACGCAGAGTGCGGAAGCTCCCATATAGAAAGGATTTCGTGGATTGAGAAGAGTATTGTTTTGTTTAATGTTTGTGGGCAGCGAAGAGCATAAGGCCCTTCGGTCAGATAATTGCCAGTCGGCTGACCCAACGACGTTTGTTTGTGTGGTAGGAGGGGGGTTTGGGAGGGTCATCGGTTGAAAACGAACTGCGCGGGTGAATGATACCGGTTGCCCAGGCAGAGGAAGTGGGTTTGGTTGAGATACCCCACCTTGAGCCTTTGACTCAAACGTCTGACCCACAAGGCAGTGGGAGGGTGCAGGTTTTTGTTAGGATACCCTGTCTCTAGCCTCTGGCTCAAAAGTCTGGCCCACGACGCAACGGACAGTAATGTTTTCTTTGGGGATCCTGGCCGGGGCCGATGACTCAATAGGCTGACCGGCTCGGCTGCAGGTGGTTGGCCGAGGGTGCACGGAATAAGTCATTGCTGTCTCAGTCCTGATGCGGCTACACTCAGCAGATACCTTTTGAGCAGCACCGGGCTCTTTGGTTTTATAAGTATTTGGACCTTATCGGATAATGTGCCGGCGGTCGCGATCAACCGTTGGACGGTCGGAGTGCACGATTTTTAGGACCGACCTTTTCTAACCCGTCCTTCCTTGAGAGAAGGCAGCATCGCTGTTTCCATAAATATAAATATGCTGGTCGCCTGGAGTAAACACCTTATTGCCTTCACACTTCTATCGCAGAGTATAGTACAACTTTAACCCCAGACCGCCTCGTAGCACGATTACACATAGTACGGGTCTCACTGCTCTTAGTCTGACTGCTCTCCTTTGGCCTTGCTGGTATGGCTGCACCTTGTGGAACGAAGTTCCAGCCAGTGTGGCCCCCGGGATCATTGCAATACTCAAGCCCGACCACCATGTAAAATTGGCAGCTTTAGGTCGGGATGTGGCACGGGAGTGTTGTCAGCTGTGAGACTCATTGTTTTACGTAGGTAGGGTTACTGCCAAAGCGTCCAGATCTAGACAGGAGGACGACTAGAGCCCTCAACCAAAGCCTTTGGCTCAAAAGCCTGATCACAAGGCAGCGGTGTTTGGCGGGAAATGCAGGTGCACCTCAATTTTTACACCACACTTGCTCCAGCCCTCAATCTGGATGACCAGGAGACTGTGTTGATCAGACTTCTCACTACTGGCTAACTTGGTATGGGGGACTGGGAGTATCGCACGGACGCCCCCCAGTATAGCCTAGTAGATCACGGGAGCACATGAACCATCACACCACGGTAATGTCTAGTCTCTGCATGACAACGTAGCCAAGGATATTCACTGCTGGTGAGCAGTCCAGTGCTCCTCTTCTGTGTGTACTCACCAGAAAGATTGCACTAAGATAGGAGGATGAATTTAAATAAGTACGATATGTACGCGAGTTTTGCAAATTCCGCAACATCCTACAACTAATAACTAACAATCACCCTGCTGATCAGCCGCCAGTGGTAGGTTGGGGGGTTCCAATCCCCCCATGGAATTTCGTGAAATACGCGCTGCCCATGGTTCACAATAAGTATAGAACAATTGTCAAATGCTTTTTAGCATAGAGTAGCTTCGCTTGGAGGACGAAAGTCTTCACTGGCAATAGCCTACTCCTGGTAACCTTCTGTCCTATGGGTTCTAAACTGATCATTGAGGTACAAGGTCCTTAGGCACGTGGTTTCTCAACTGTTTCTTTTACATGCCAGCAAGTGTGCCTTCATATTCCGCTCTTCGCTGACGATTTCAGTATATGGTGCAGGATTGATCCACTTGTCCGCCCTGAGGGTGTCCAGGGGTGTCTAGCCATTTCACTGATCATGATAATATCCACCTGCTCCCACCGCGCCATAAAACCCATTTCATTGGCTTCTTGCTTATCTCATTAACGGCACAGCGCTCGAGCAAAAAAAACGAAGACTAATAATTCATAACAACCTTGCTTGAACTTCGACCGGTAGCTTGAGCAACCTATCGCCATTTAAAGACGGGGAAATTATTGTTCTTCGCAAACTTGTTTGGTGATGCGACCGCGTTCCGGACAATTAGAGTCAATTAGCGCCTATACTTCCATTCAAAAGTTTTCCCAACGATAGATTCATATGTCTTGTGCATGTCACACAGCGCCTATTCTACTGGTTTCAACCCCTCTGATACCTATGCTCTGCATGTGACACTTAAATCTGAGGATGTCAAGCGAGATTTCGTCTGGCTGTAGGTTTACTGGTCACGTAGTGTTATGTTGAGTGCTTGATCAGCGCCAGAGCTACTTCTCACCAGCAACCATGGTTTACTTCGACTCCAAAATGGCCTTCCATCCTGCAGAAATGTCAGGTTTTCCGCGTATATATATATATATAAGATCNCAGGTTTTGCGCATATATATATATATATATATATATATATATATATATATATATATATGCTCTATCCCTACATTCGGTCAAGCAAGGGTTTACAAAAATGGATATAGGAATTTTTCCTGAACTAATGGAACCCGTCGGAGCTATCTGCTGTACCGTGAGCATTGGTGTCGAAATTACGCATGGAGAAAGGTCAGTGAGCTTCGGTTATGCAGACCACATCGTCCTGTTAGCGCATTGTTATCACTGCTATGGTTCTAAATAGGATCTCCGAACCAGTCCAATATTTAAACGTCCACTTCGCACCTTCAATGTATAAATGCTTCTGGATTTTCAGTATTTTTGTTTCTTCGTGAAACTCAAGGGAGGAGAACTTGATTTTGTTGACTGGTTGGCACGTATGGCCAGCTGCATGAGCCGTAACAGATGAACCCAGTACTGCACGATCATCATCATCATCATCATCAACGACAGCATGACATTAGTGCTCAACACCAATGCTTCACTGCCGTACAGCCATGACTTATTTGAAAGCCTTATTGTAAAGAAAAGAATAAAGGTGGATGGGGGAGGAGGACCATGACCTACACAACTAACAATATTCTCATGCCACATCGGCCGTCGCGTGGTGCCATCAGCCGGGTCGCCTTACTTGCTGCATACAGCAGGGCGGGTAAGCGAAAACAGGCTACTGCTGACGCCTCCCTTCTTTCTCCTTCACTGCACGATCAAGATATGAGCAACACTTGCCACCTTGCTCCACTTATGACGTCATAGGTCAACTTCATTCAAGTTAAAGGGCCGTGTCTCCAAAACGGATGTGGGGCCAGCCTTGCTTGTGAACCTTATATATACACGTGCGTGTACTATCTTATTGTGTGTATACACCTGCGTAATGATTCAGAAGAGCCTCAGCGGTTGGTATACTTCCAAACATTGGTACCCTCATAGGCATGCGGACGTTATCTGACCACTACGATACTGCGCGTAAGCGGGCATTCGGTAGCGAACCAGGATCACTGGAGCAGCGTATGAAAATGATTAGCTTGAGGTGCCCAACCGTTTCCTACCGAAGATAGCACTTTTCACTACGAGCTGCTGTTGGTGACTGATTCACGGTCAAACAGGCCATGACATAGCAACGCGAGGTAAAGATGGCACGTGTCAAACTGGGCGCTGCGGAATTTCCAGGTCCTTCCAGTTAGAGTGCGTGTGAGTCTAAACCTGATGAAACATGACATGTAGCCGATACCGACAGCAAAGATGTCTGCGGTAGGCTTGCATTAACTGCGGTTTGTAAAAGTTGCTAGGCGGCTTATTTTCAGTGCTAGTCGATTTTAATTGCTTACCCCAAAGTCAAGGCTTTTTACATTAAGCCTCCATCCTTCCCCTTTCTGCAGTTACTTGGACGTTTTTCCTCATGATTTTACGGCTGTTAAGCACCCGCATTCACTGCGGACTTGTTACTGTCGTGACAGTAGATGATAGATGCTGGAATCTATTCTCCACCCATCCGGCGGTTTGATACTAATCTTGGCTTCATTCGTCACAAAGCGTTTCGAAGCATATTGTACACGTTAACCTTACAGAATGGATTTGACGCTCACGTAAGTACCACATAAGACGAGAACACTCAGACCTCAACTCGATGAAGCATCGTTGCACATCAACTGATTGTTGATTCTCACGTTTCTCATTTAGACCATACACGTGACAGATTCATCCGTCGATCAGTCTTTTGGAACTTTCGATGCAGCCGTGATAGTATTGAAGCAATGAATTTCGTAGAAAAGAGATTATTGTCATGCTGTCTGCAAGTTCGGTTACTTCTGCTGCTGCTACAGGTCTGTTACCTTTTCATTGTTCTAACTGATATTTTCCGCAGATACTTGTCAGTCCGTTTCCAGACCATGATGCGGATGCATTCCATCCACCGAATGGCCCTTACCTTGGTCAAACAGACGCTCTTCTATCCTATCTTTTCCGGGGTTCCAAACGATGGGATTCAATTTATTTCTCCTTCATTGCCCAATGGGGCTATGTGTATGAACAGAGTTTGGCTTTTTTCCCATTGCTTCCCATTTTACTAGGATCAGTGGCCAGGCTTATTTACCCTATTGTTGGGATACTGTTAAGTCTAGATACGGTCATACTACTTGTGGGTGTGGTCATTAATTTGTCATGCACTTTATTCGCCACCTTGCAACTCTACCGACTGTGCCTAGAATTGATAGGCTCAGAAAAGATCAGCTACGTATCAGCTGTACTTTTTTGTGTAAACCCTGCCTCCATATTCTTCTCCAGCATCTATTCCGAATCGTTGTACTTTACTCTCACTCTTTTGGCATTGCGGTATTATGAACGAAGCAGATTGTTCCCATCCGCGCTGCTGTTTGCTCTGACCACTGCGTGTCGTAGTAATGGTTTGGTCAATTGTGGATATTTGGGTTACGGTCTCTGGTGTTCTCTGGTCTCTTCGTCCCGATTGTGGAGTGAACGTATGGGACTGAAAGAGGTGCATGGCTGTGCTCACCTCCTACGCGAATCCTTACGTTGGTGGTCCTCAGCTCTTTCGTTACTGATACCATACCTATTTCTGGGACTGTTATGCGTGTTACCCTTCATCGTCTACCAAGCCTATGGCTACCATTTATTCTGCTCTCCACTTGGATCCACCTTACCAGCACTTTTGCCAGAACCAGCAGTGTTTGTCATTGAACATGGGATTCAAATGGGCTATCGGTTACCGTATCACCTGGTATCGCAGTATCCACAACTAAAAAGGAACCACACTACACCGGTCTGGTGTTCTTCTGATTTACCTTTTTCCTACTCACACATACAGCGTGAATTTTGGAGTGTGGGTTTTCTGGGTTACTTCCACTGGAAACAACTGCCCAATTTCCTTTTGGCTATTCCTGTGATTCTGTTGAGTTTAAGTTGTGCCTCCTCTTTCTACTCGCGGGCACCAAAGGCCTACCGCACATTGGGGGTACATGCGGAGTCTGCACGTGATCGCCAACTGGTGCCTTACGTGTTACACCTGTTGTTCTTAACAGTGTATGGAGTATCTCACATCAATGTACAGGTGAGTACCTCGATGTTGTATTGTCTACCCAACTGCTATAATTTGATGAGTTTTTTGCCTCTAAAGCTATGTTCCTTGTCAAGCTCAACATTCGGCAGATACCGCAAATGTGACCGGTTCCGTAGATATTTGTGTTTTGTGCCACATCGGCCAACCTCGTCAGCGTACTTGCTTTTCTATATTTCGACTTCATCGGCTTGTACAAACTTTTAACTGATTAGCTAGCTCTATATGCCTTGCGTTCACATACAATTTCCAGAACTTTGGGCTGTGTCAGGTGAAATTGGAATTTTTGTGCGTCCGTTCGTATGCAGCTTGTAGACAAGAGGGCATTTTCAGACTATCAAGTTGTGGGTGTCAAACTACGGTTTGTTTTGGTGTTCTCATATTTGGACACCCAACAAGCAGGTGGAACATAAGAAGTCCTTACTAGAAAGGTGTCTTTTGTGTGCAGTCCGTAAACGGACTACATGATCGCTTCCACCGGCCAGGATATCTCATCTTCTCTGCCTTGCAAGCCACACTCGACTCCGTCTATTATCGATGCTATGTCGAACAATTGCGGCTCCCGAAATTCTTAATACTCCTGGGCGTTAATTTGCATGGGCAAAGGAGTCTACAATAAGCTTTTCACTCAATTTTATCGCATTCAGTATCCCCCTCCTGTTTTTGTTTGTCTTTGCTGACGTGTTGGTAAACTATTTTCCATCATCCTATTATGCATATGCGTTAAGTCTTTGTGAGAGCTTTTGTCGAATGATATTAAATATTCGGTTTCCGGCGAGGGCACCGCCCAGTAATCTGAAATGCATGATAGGATTTTTGGAGAACGTAGCTCACCCATGGAAGGTGAGATGACAACTTTGCTGATTTTGTCGGCTTCGCCAGGTGCTATCTAGATCAGTGGAGATGCTTAGCCGTGTAATTGTTTCCGTCCAGTCGTGCGCACGACACGAATCATATGGAAGGTATCATCATCATCAAGACAGCGAAACCAGTGGTGACACTGGCGCTTCACTTCCGTACAAACCTAAAGTTCATTTAGTTATACTTGAAGCCCTAAAGTGTAAATAAGGGAAAAGACTGTGTGAGGAAGGGGCCTGTTGTTAGCCTCCCGCAATCATTCTGAACTGCCTACATCTCCAAGCGCTCAACCAGACAATATGGAACGCCACTGACATCGAGTAGTCGCAGTTTCTCGCAATGTCACCAACCAAACACTGAAATGGGTATTACAGTGCTCTCATCCTGGAAGACAGACCGTACCAACTACATAAACTCGTAATCTCTTTCACATCTTTCTGATAAGTCATGCGTTGTCCACCTCGCAGTTCCCGTCATTCTGGAGAAGGCCCAGAGAACAACATTGATCTCGGTGGACGATATTTCGGTATACGAAGCACATGGCCAAGGCATCGTAGTTGATGTTAATATATTTTTTCCGCGACTATTATACCTGCACAACCTGATACCCATTTTCTAATTGCCTCGTTACGAATTTGTTGATGCCATCCGATACCAACAACGCTTCTGAGACGTTGGTCTTCAAAAACCTGAAGACGCTTCAGATAATCTGTCTACAGAGACCATATCTCATAACCATACAGCAATGCAGCCCTTATTGTAGCATGGTACACGCGATTCCCGAGACCCAGAGATACGTCCTTTAGGCGCCACAAGTGACGCAAGTTACCAAATATAATTTGGGCCACTAAGATTTGTGCACTGATTTCATTAGACTCTTCCGTCAGAACTAAAACAACTACCAAGGCATGCAAAATTTTCCACGACCTTCGGTGCTTCTTGAAATGCAAGAGGCATGTTCACAGACTGCTTGTTAGGTCATAACCTCGTAGCGAAGTGTGAAAGTAATAACCAACAAGCTCAGTAACCTCGATATCTGCAGTCTGTCGGAATGGGAGACCCAAGATGAATGTGGATACATTGGTAGACGTGACTCATTGACGGATCCCGTGACGTGCATCCATACGAGCTATTGTCTCCAGTGCGCAACTAGCTAGTCCCATTTTCCACATGGACCCACCCAAGCTGTCTACAGTTTCAAGTACTCACTTAAGCAATCTGAATAGAAATGAACATCGATTCGCTGTTTCCTCTCCCTAAATCCAGTCAGATACAAGACCTATATCCGGTATCTGGTTCATGCCTAGCCATCGCCGAGTATTTGATCGGCGTCTGGTATTTGTCCCACTTTCTTGGTGGTTTGTTTATCCCCCTGTTGTGTTCAGCAGTTCTAGTTCGCAGTTGCCTGGCTGTTTGCCCCACGTAGACTTTGGTGCACTCGTCACATTTAATTACATACACACAATCTCTCTAGTCCTGTCGACCGGTAGAGTCGTTTAGTGTTTTTCTTACCACGACAGGTTGGTCTGCCTTGTGGGTCAGACTTTTGAGTCAAAGGCTCAAGGTGGGCTACCTCAACCAAACCCCCTTCCTCGGCCTGGGCAATCGGGAAGTATCATTTGCCCGCGCAGTTCAGCGTCCACCGATGTCCCTCTTCAACCCCTTCCCAGTGCACAAGCAAACGTCGCTGGACCATTTGACTGTCAGTTATCTGACCGAAGGTCCTTATGCTCCTCCCTGCCTACAAACATTAAACAAAATAGCATCTTTCTAAATCCACGAGATCCTTTCTATATAGGAGGTTTTAACGTCCGTACTCTATGTCAAATTGGCAAACAGGCTATGCTTGCTGAAACCTTGTACCCCCTTAAAATGGACGTATGCTGTGTCTCCGAAACACGCATACAAGACCCGAGCATGGTTCTGCATCTCAGAACGCCAAGGATGAACTCAGCTCTTCCACATTTCTCCCTCCATGTGTCCGGTGACCCAGAAGCGATGACTCGTGGAATATATGGCGTGGGAGTTGCACTCAGCCCCAGAGCTGAACGCGCTATGCTAGATTGGATCCCAGTGAACAGTCGTCTGTGCACCATCCGGTTATCCATTTCAATCAAGGTCAATGCCTCGTGGTATAAAAAGCGGTGCCTGTTTGTAGTGTCGGCTTATTCCCCAACGGACTGCAGTTCTGATGCGGAGAAGGATACTTTCTATCGAAAGCCATCAGGGCTCATTCGTCAGGCAAAAAGCACTGACATTGTGATCCTTGCAGGCAATTTGAATGCCCAAGTAGGTCATCTGAGCTCCTTGGAATCACATTTGGGTGGTCGATTCGGAGTCGATG
>NW_008751716.1:523015-536497 GCF_000715545.1 Opisthorchis viverrini
TGAACGAAACTGCGGCAGCTACAACCACTGTACGACGAGTACGCGGTTCTTACAGTTGATAATGATGATGATGTGCGTACGTCTCCCTCAGCTATAGTTTTGGCGATCTTAAAGTCTCAACTTCTGTGTTCTGAACAGGTTCGATTATTTGTTTTTTTCTCAAGGTTACTCCCTCATATGCCTTATCTCAATAATGCGTTGAACAAGCATTCACAACATGCGGCAGTGTATCCATTCTATGCAGAAAATGGCTTATGTCAATTGCTTTAAGAGCAGATTTTTTCAAAAACTCAACATTTCGATAACTGTAATTAGGCCTCGTTAGGATTATTTTGCTACTGACAAAGATCAGGATCGATATGTGGAGTTATTAGAAACCTCAGCTCTTAAAGTATTTTCTTCGTCGATAATCAAACCAAACAAATTCAACCCGATTGGTAGCGAATGAGTGCCCGTCTCTGAGATTTCGAAATAAACTAGGACGATATGTATTTATACCGTTCTCAAAAGGTGTCCCAAAAGTTTCGGATTCAAAAAGACCACGTCTCTGTAGGTCTCCTTTCAGGAGATTACCGTAACTCACAGCAGAAATCACTCTAAATGTCCCCCCCCCCAAACGATAACTGAAATGCGAAATCTGTGCACTGGTTTTTCTTTATATATTCTGACACTAATTGGGTATCTGACAAACGATAAAATTGTCTTCATAGGTAATGGGAGGTACCGTAATATGCTTTTATACGTGTGGCTCGCAACTATTGTGATTCTATCCTCTAGAGACCAGCCCCCAGATGAGAACACTTGTGTTTGGTCCTTTGTAAGTCAAGTACCACCGAGACAGGAAAACATGACCACTGAATGAACTTCGGAATGTGAAGTTCGAGAACAGTGGAGCCAGCTGCTCGGTGTTTGTCAGATAAATCGTGAAGAATGGCGACTAGTTATTTGGACATTCACCAATAGTTATGTTATCCTGCCTTGTTTTCAGGTCAGACAAGTGAGTAATTGGCCTCTGATATAGATTTTGGCCAGAATTCGCTTCAGGATCCGACCCGTGATCCAAACTGAGGGATGGTATCTGAAGGTCCTAAAATTTGATCGGCCAACCAGAATTGGTCACTTCTGATGGGTGGCATCTTTGTATCGGCCCCTGTGGAGGGAAGATTTATCTTCCATGTTTTGTCTGACCCATCATCCGATGCGCACAACGGACATCCCCACTAACAAAGGCGTAATATGAAGCGGGGAAATTCATTACTTAGATGTACCGTTAATGATATTTTTTCTGTCGCACACGGTAATCCTGGATGCAGTAGGTGGTTTGATATTGCTTGAACTGGACCACGTTTAATTCCACTTGTCACTCTGTGTGAGCAATTTTAGATAGAATAGTTACTGCATATTGTTCTGACCCTTCCTTGGGTCTCGTTATTACCAGTTTTACGAATGGTCATTCAGACCGTCATTGATCCCTACATGGTTGCTGACAGATTCAGTTTGCCTTTGCTCATTCTTACCGTTATATATTCTGATTCGCCGGCCTGTGGTATCTGCTGCTGACCCGCTCCAGGGCCTAGTGTCGGAGAGAAAAGACTCACAGAAGGGAACACAGTAGCTATATTCCAACAAAGCGGTTGCGAGAACGCGAGTGCGTGCTACAACGACCTCAAGCTTTTTATTGGTCCAACGTTGACGCACGCGGTCTGGCTGCGACGTGCTGCATATCGCGGGGGCGTTGTCTGACCTTAATCAACGCTGACTCGCGCTGTCTGGGTTTGATACAAGGCTGTGACGCGCTGCATATTGAGGGTGCGTTGTCTGTCTGGTCAACGACTGAGAGTCTCGGTAGATTTCGGGCATCCAGTGTTTGCTTTCATGAATCCGGCCTTCCTGATAGGAGACCCGCCAGAGTGCACTACTCCAGTCAGTTTCCGCCAAACCCGATCCACGTAGCCATCGGGACAATTTTCGAGTGGCGACTGTGTTCACGTGTATCATCTCTCACCTACAATCACGAGTGCAGACAGCCCGTACAAACGAGCGTCCAACACTAGCACCACTCTGATTACGTTTTAACTGGGTTGTCCACGAATCCGGTAGACCTTTCATGAGAAGTAAATCGGAGCGAATCAGCTCACCCTCAACCTTAATCCATTTGAACCTCATTTGATTGCCGAGTGATTTGCCTTTTTTGATGCCGTGGAAGAGAGAATCGATTATAACTAAATACTAATAAAGCATTCAGCCGTGGCATCACTCTGATGCATAGCCAGCTTACAACCCAATGGGATTACGAGGCCTGAGTAACTGCCAGATCGCCCAAGCATAAACAGGAACGGTCGAAATGCCGGAGTTGGGTTTGGACGGCGGAACTTCTTGTCAGTAGCATCGCGCCTTAATCACTCATTTTACTTCAGGTTGACATGGTAATCACCCAACTCATTACCCAATGCTGTAAGCTGTGAATCCACAGAAATCTGTTTCTTTAAGAAAACTAGGTGGCCGTACTTATTTTATTCGTTGTGAGTTGCGACGTTCGAGTTTCCCTGTGTTAACCTATTTTTGTATATCAATGGTTATGTAGACGAGCACACGTATGATCACACTTTGTCATTACAGGTCCTGACGCGCCTCATCTTCTCCTCCTGTCCAATGATCTATTGGTATTGCGCATACTTGGTCTACGACAGCCCACAATGGCAGCTGGAACCGGGCGCCAAGTCTGGAACAAAATCTAAGAAATCTGCTGTGAAAACCCCGAAGTCAACATGGTATTGCAAAACGAGCGAAATTTGGCGTATGCTCAATCCGCTGAATTGTCGCACAATCAGTCAGTGTGTGATACTTGCCTACTTTCTTGGCTACACCCTGTTGGGAACTGTATTGCATTCAAAATTCTTACCATGGACTTGATTTGTATAGGCCATCTTCCACCCGTCTGTGATTTCGATCCCATGCATTTTCAACAACGCTTTCTAGCAGCTCAGTTTAGTAACCTGTTTTTTTCTGTTCCACATAATGATATCCATCTGGCACTGGCCTACCGCGTTTCTCTTACATCCAGGTGTCAACACGTTCTTTTAACCCCCATGTTTCCAACGGTTTGTGATACAGCTAATTATCGATACATACATGCCTACGGTTGTATTTTGTCGCCGTAGGCTTGTGTTTGTTTGTTATGTCTTATCTTCGCATAACGTCCGCTGCTTTTCAATACAGTGAAATCACGTGGCATAATAATTACAGTAGTTGACTAATCAGAAAGCAGACGATTTTTTCGTTTCACTTTGTTGAGGATACGTTATCTGGAGGCATTGATTGTGGTCGACCATTTCAAAAATGAACACGGGGAATCATGGACGATTAAATATGGGGAACGATAAGGTTTGTCAGAAAAGCGATTCCAGGTTATGGTGAGGCCCTAAACAGTTTCACTTTGGGGCCAGTTTGTCAGTTCCTCTCTCTGAGTACTTTAACATGGCTGATAAATCAGTCGATGAAGGTCTTCTGTGGCAACTGTCCATAAAATGCGTTCATTCTGTAGGCTAATCTGCGACCTCGTTCAGCTGTAGCACTCTTCCGGTGCCCAGCTGCCATGCCACCCAAAGGTTGCACGAAGGCTGGGATACTGCCGGCTTGCCCAAGCCTAGACAGGTGAAGCCGAGAGGCAGAGGTCGGGTTCGAACCACGGACCTTCTGGCCAGTAAATTCGTGTTTTAACCACTTCAGCCATCTCGTCCGTGTCTGCGACCTAGTTCGGACCTTCTGCCAGTAAATTCGTGTTTTAACCACTTCAGCCATCTCGTCCGTGTCTGCGACCTAGTTCGAGCCAAATCTAGTATGCATTTATTCCTGTTCAGCAACTTGAAACTAAACACCAACACTCGCTCGGTATCACTGTGGGATTCAGCTTTCGTGGTCGTCCATAGATCAGTGTTCTTCAGGGGTTAACAAAAATGAAGTTGCATCCTCCCTGAAAACTGTCCCTATTTACCCTACTCCGCGTGTATCTGTACTGCGGTCCCAGTTACAATCACATTTCCCTATGCAATATTTGGTCACTTGGAAGCTACCCTTACGACCCACTGAACTTACTAGGGTTCACACTCACATTACACTGAACGACTTACAGGTGTATATTTTGAGTACTGATACAAGCTTTTACTTGGTCGACAGACCGTAGTAATTCGGTACATATCTCCCTGTGTTGACAGCATGTCACCAGCGAACAGTGATGTGTATACTCATGAGACAATGTATCGTAGTATTCATACTGGTATCACTCTCTCTTGAACAGTACTCCACACGTCCCGATGGCATCATTCTTGTGAGTCCACATTGGACTCATGAGAATACTTGCGCCTGGACAGGAGGAGGACTGTTCGAACGAGAGTGATGTGAGCGTTAATTCTACAAATCTTGGAACCATCTAAAACTAACCAAAAAATTTCCAGCCGGTGTCAAGCCTACGTGCCTCTATCTGGTGAGTGAGTCAATCGATTGACACGACCATGACTCTTAATGAGTCGGTCGAGTTGTCGCGCACACCATTTACATCGCTCAACCGTGAACACGCTCTCCTGTTCAGACGTGATTCATGCACTGTTGGAGCAGTGGTTTCACGCCCGTATCACATGTCAGACGTCCTGACTTCAAATCCCGGCACGGCCAAGGATGTGGACTGCTGATGCTCTCTGATAAAAGTGAAACTCGATTTCAGTGCTCCCCGCAGCCTCACAAAAATAATTTCGCCGGGACTGAAGGAAGAGTGTTCAGATGAGAGCGGTTTGGATGTGAATTCTAGTGATCCCAACTACAACAACTTACAACTTATTCTAATATTCCTAATTGGTTCACGGCAGCGAAGTATCATTGTTTAAGAATGATGTCATACTGTCGATGATAATGATGAATTGGTACACACTGGTTGCTATCGTGAAGATGACAATGTCCGAATTTGAGGTGCCTTGTTCGCATTGAACAAACTACTAACCATTGGGAGATTCGTGCTTCTGACGGCCGATAAAGTGGTAGCATAAATGTCTCTCACGGACGATTCAAGGCGTTTGACAACTCTTGGTATGGTCTTCGCTGACGTAATGTTCTAGCTTTTTAGCAACGTGACAGGAGTCTATCGCGCTTTATGTTGCAGGCTTGAAGGGCTGCGTACCCTCTGTAAGCGACATTTGGTTCTTCACCACATGACCATGAGAAAAAATCGAGACGCTGTGATGCACGGTTCAACGCTGTCTAGGGGAAAACTGGAACTACGTCGTTATGAAGAACTAGCTAAAAAGTTATCTGGGCGTAACACCGTTTCGGTGCGTAGCTGGCGTGCAACTCGAAGAAATTTCAGGGGTTGAGCTAATATCAAATCTTTGAAGACCAGATCAGAGCAATTAAGATGCCAAGATTTGGTTCAAGCCACGGACTTCCAGGTAGTAGTTTCCCACCCTAATCGCTTAGCCATCTTTAACTCCTCCCTGTTATTGATAAAACGCCAGCGGGATCGGTGTTCGGACGACGCCCGTTGATCCAACGTAGTGCGTCTCTCAACCGCACACTCTATAGGTACATAATCAGGTGCGCCTAGCGCTGGCTTATCACGGGTCAGTTGTAAATCCAGGACGATATGATCTTCGTTCAGGAGTTTACGTACCATACAACTCAACTTTGGTTGGATACTGACGATACCTATGGGATTGTGGCTACACAGTTGTCCCTACATCATCCAGTAGGAGGAAGTTGGATAAAAATGAAATGAAGGGTAATGGGGTAGAAAGGCAGTCGCTGAAGAATTCGCCGCTATCCTTAAACAGATCGGGACCAGGAACACCGTGAAGCTAGAGTAGGAATATTCGCTCAATCGTAGCCCAGGCCAGCAATCCAGGTTCGAAGTGGCGCATTTCAAACCGTGCCCAAATGCTTAAACGTTCTTTTCTAGATATCATGATGCACCGATGTCCTTGACTAGAGGCGTCTGAAGGACGAAGTGGATCGTCTTGCGCACCAAGTCTCCCGGACTTCTAAGACACCCAGCTTTACGTGGTGTCTGATGACGCGGCGATGTAGAGTGTAGATGCGACCTGAGCGAATATATCGCCATGCCCCGAACAAAGCCGCGATTCTATCAGCTATCACCTGATTTGAAGAGGTCGACTGGGTTTTATCGCATCACGTATAGCTTTCAGTATCTCCCCGCAGCGATGCTTAACATCCGGTGCCGAACAACTGGGCAGGTGTAAGAGGAGTCGCTTCAGGTACAGTTGTATGATTCTGTTCTCCGTGAACTCCTCAGTGGCCAACGTGGTGTGCCAGTTCGTCACAAACCTGAAAGCGCAGTGAAAAGCACCAACGGACAAATGCATTATTAGGTCCCACACAGGTATCCCATAAATGGTAAGCAATGGTCTGTTTTCGACCGGTAACCGATGACAGTATGGCTTAATAGGGGAATACACTCGATTTCACACAAATTGGGTTTTAGTGGAGGCTCAAGGGAATCCCAGCTGAATGCGGACGGAGTTCAGTGCGCAGCCAAGGATGGCCCATTATCTTGCTTGCTTTAGAGTTTGAACGTAAATGCTAGCCAATTAGACCGTTTTTGAAGGTTTGAGAATTAATTTCATGACTGTTACTGAAGAGGAATGCGCAGAATTTTCGGCTAGGGTTACTGCAAAACGAATCAGGCTGTCAGTCCTAGTGGTAGAACCTGAAGGAGTGCTCAAAATATGATGCGATAGGGAAGAGAAATATCTCATTGATAGTGCAACAAGGATGGTATCAATAGTAAGGCGATTCCGCTTTGATGCGTGCAGTCACTAAGGCGACTGTTGGTACCACGCCATATTCGATGTGACATGAGAATCTTTTCGGTAGGGAATTCCATGGTTTTGCGCGAAATGCTGCCAGCCCAACAAACCCCTAGAGAAATGGGCGAGTGGTGTTCTCAACCAAGCCATTTAATGCAATCGGTTAACCAAAGGACAGCGGTTGAATGTCCGTATACTGCTACAATATTGCAAGGAAAAGTCGCCGTGCGTGTACCAACTTCTAACCAAGACTTTGTTCATCAGACCTACTGGTCAACCCGGTATGAACTATGTGGGTGTCAGAATGAAACTTACTGGATAGCTCAGCGGACTACAGTCGCCAAAAGCACCATATTAAGGACCCGATTCCTTTGGGCTAGTGCCAATAGTAGGTGCACTGTCTTCTTTCAGACGTTATGGAACACGATATGCAAGTGTTCGTATGTTTGGGGATGGAAGGACTTTAGTAGACTTTGTACTGCGTCCTTTCGACTGAATACAGTATCGTGTACTGATTCGTTCATGTGGATATACGTTCTTTTTGCACACATTTGAGGTATCTTTGCATCATGTTTTGTTCATATGCGTCACTGTCATGCCTTGTGCGTATCCGGTTGCTCGTAATTACGTTACCGGATATTGTAGAGGGCATGATTAGCTCGTACGGCGGACCTATTACTATCTGGATACCTGTCGTGACTCGAATCGAGACGAGTGGTTGGATTGGCAAGTGGGTGCACGGAAAACAAGCAAACTCCGCTGTTTTGAACCTCAATCCCCAAACCTGCCTTGAGAATGCAACTGATGATGCACCCAACTGTTAGTTTCTTACGGAAATCGAGAATCACAGGCTATCTCTGGGTAACCTATTTTCCTGCGGTTCTGGACTTGTGTTTTGTTTTTGCCCCCTTATTCTATTCCATACAGACTTCGGGTGGTTGTTGTTAACGATTGACATCTGGGTGGCTGTATCTTACACTCACCGCTGCCGGTTGTGCTTAAGCCTTTTCCTCACTGCTTGTCTGTCGTCGAAGCTGTTTGGCCTTTCAGACGGTCGATGAACCGAGTGTTATACTTCAAAGAGATTTGCTATGAAGTGTTCCATCAGTGGAACCCCAACTTGAGTTCATAACAGTGTGCTCATACGTGGAACCTTGACAAGAGATACACACTCGCGAGCATCCTGTGGAATTGTGAGATTAGCTAGCGCACCATTCGATCTAGTCAGTCTTTTTTGCTTGACACACCACAAGACGCAAACCAATTCGATTTGATGGCTTGTTCAATTCATCACCTTTGGTAAACCAGTGTGACATGCAGTAGCCGTGATTCGACGGTTTGACCTTGGTGTTAGGTGCTGTCGTCTGCTCGTCATCTTATGTCGGCATGATTAGATTGCGAGAAGAACGTTACCACCAATCACGAAATGGTAAATAGTAAATAGAATGAATATATACAGACTGAAGTACTAACTGTAGTAGAGTAAACTAAACATAGTTCGGTCAAAGGGCACTCATGGAGTCAATTTCGTCGGTAGGATGAAGGCTTCGTTCAGGATGGATTTGAATTTAGCTTTAAAGGAGGAAGGTTCGCAAATAGGAAAAGCTGTCGGCTTCAGCAGAGCAAGCGCCGGGCTGGAGCGATCAGAAACCTTCGATTCAATACATAATTTACGTCCAATAACCACACAGACAGTCTGCTACTGACTAACGAAGATAAATCGCCTGAAAGGAAGTTGCACTATGTAAACGCAGTGCTGGTACAGTGAGTTCTGGTTAATGGAAATCGAGGAGTTAAATGGGACTAGTCTGAATGGTCAACATTGTAATTACTGCTTCACTGAACAGGTTTCCACTCCATTTTAATAATATAAATGCAGGAAACGAGAAACAAATTCACAGTATGCTTGACAACCATGTGCGTAACCCAGTACTAATAATGAGTGTGTGAATGAACTACTATCCTTTGGAGGCGTCCAGGATGTGCCGGTTGGTGTTCATTCGATTTTCAACCATGTGGGCAGTGAAACCGACAAAAGTTGTTTCGAAGGTTACAAAATGACAAGTGAATATTAAGGGAATTTGTGGTAGGAAGCAAATACAGCATAGAAAATGACCTTGGGTGACCAATAGGTTGGACATGAAGGGTGGAACTCAGCTAGCAGTGCGAGAAGGATCACCGAATCAACAACTGAGGCGTATTACACGTGATAACCAACTTGAACGCACCTGCTAGTCCACAGATTAACTTGCTCGCAGTGAGTCTTTCACAAACCGCGTAAACTTAGCGCAATCTACTAAAATGGAAGGCTTGATGAGAAGTAAAGTCCTCATGACCGGGGAAGTAATAAGCGCAAACGTGGTGTTCACATGGGTCGAGTGAACGATCAACAATCAATAACGTCAGTGTAATGCTGTACTGTTTGATTCGTACCATTTACCTGGTGACCACGGGGAACGCAGCGCTGTTTTGAACACCGATAAAATTTTCCCTTCTTTCACTCCTAGTTTCCAAAAGCAGATTGAAACTACCCTATATATGATGCTGAGATATCCTTTCCTGGAATTGACCGTAAACTGTCAGGATGGAATTTCAGCCGGCTGTTTACTTGGTAACGGGCTACGTGTCCGAGGTTGTTTCACCGTCTTTGTCTGACTGGAGCACAGTTTACGCACAATTCGGGGTATGGCGAGACGCGGTGCGCACGTGCGACCAGCCCTGTATGCGTCGACTGATTTCCCCGTTTCTGCGCTCCATTCTATCTATTCAATATGTTAGCGTGCATTCGTGACCGTCCATCTGTTCCTATTCATTAGCCTGACGGCCATCATCGACCTCTGCTCCTCTTGCATGCTGCTTTTTTTTACGACGTAATGAACTGTTATCCCAGGTGCACCACCAGTGATTACCACTACTATCCCAGTTATTCCAGTTGGATAACATTGGGAATATATTTGCATCTACGCCGTACTTGAATCGACTGCTATTAGAGCCAGATCAGTGATTCCCGTCCGATGTTTGCAATAGTTTTGTTCCCTTTGCCAATAGTGATTGATACATCCCTTATCCAGGGCTTCAAATACAGATGTCCCTACCAATCTCCTTTCTAATTTTTGGTCTTTTTGAGGTCAAGTAACAGCAAACACCAGCCCCTTGGATCTTACATCAATGTTGAATCGAAAGTTACCTTTGGTTTTTTGTTCCTGAGTCCTATAGACCGTGTTGCTGTTCCAGTATGGATTCACTGTCAGCGTTTCAGTGAAATACGCAATGGTAGCTTATGTATCCGAGTGGAACATATTTCCGTCTACTTAAGATGGACACTTGGATCACCCAGGTGCTCCACCTAACCTGCCATAGACTGAGTCCATGTCTTTCCAAAAGAAGCCGCAAGATTCCATTAAGTTTTCCATTTACACTTGTTTGATAAGTGAGACTGGAACCTCAAACCAGTGGTTTAAGGTGGTAAACCTCATACACTTCTACAGGCTGGACGTAAGTACTTCCCCAGGCGCCCACCTGCGGCACACATTGCTGAGAAACAGGGCAGTTTGGGATGGAATTTGAGCACCCACACCTGGGCAAGAGGACGATTAGAGCCTTCATCAAAAGCCTTTGTGTGATGAACATGGCTGATACACTATTCATTGCTCTATTCATTATTCTCTTGTTTTAATATTCCATATGCTGTACATATACGCCAATCAGAATACATACGTGCTACTTGTTGCACTTATCTGAATTCTGGATTTCTAGTTCGTCCGGTTATTCAGATATACGTACGGAACTTAATTCCCACGTTTTGGCGTCGCGATTGAAACAATTCATCACGCCTGCCGAAGTGGAACCGTTACATGTTAACTCAACTGCGCGAGACGTAAAAGATTATCTGAAACGGTTCGACATATGGTGTCTCACAAAATCTGATGTGGATGATAAGAAACTCACGGCATATTTTCTACATTTCGTTGGCAAGGAGGCGTATACGTTGACCAAGAATTTAGTATATCCTGAATCTCCAATCGATATTTCCTACAATGCATTGGGGAAAAAAGTTCTTCAACAATTCAAGCCGATTAACTTCGTAGCAGCCGAAAGAGCTAGATTCAATATGTTGACCCGCTCCCATTCTCAGTCGGTTCGTGATTTCGTATCGCAGCTGCAGACACAGGCAGCCAAATGTGAATACGGTGCCCAATTAGAAGACCAGCTGCGTGATAGGCTCATTGCTGGCATTCAACTGCCCGAATTACAACAGAATTTGCTGCTCTATCCGGATTAGAAATTTCAAACTGTTCGGAAAATATGTGAGCAGTATGAAGAAGTGAAGCAAGTAGCGAAGACTGAGGAAGCAGTCTTGTTAAATTATTCTAAAAGAAATAATTCAAGGATGCATCTCGTTCGTCGCGTACAAGTCTTGACTGTGCCAAAACGGCTGATGTTACATTTCTCAAGGGTAATGATTTACGACCTGATACAGGATCAGTACTTTCATCAAATGGCAAACGAATGGTCACAATTCTCGATTTGGATTATGTATCTTGTCACCGGAGACACATTGACCAGGTTGAATTCGATTCCAAAGGTCAGTCTGTTAACGGCACTCCTGCTGTTTCAAATACTAATGAGTCCTTTGTAGATGATCTTATCGTATCCGAACAAAACGTTGTATCTAAAGAACACACAACCTGTGAAGAGCTGATGTTTCCATTTCGAGAAGATCTAAAAGATTGCGATCAAGACCACCACTGGACTATAAACATCCACACACTCATTCAAGGTTTGGCGGATGTGATGAACATGACTGACACTCTATTCATTGCTCTAATCATTATTCTCTTGTTTTGATATTCCATATGCTGTACATATACGTCAATTCGAATACAGACGTGCACTTATCTGAATTCTGGATTTCTAGTTCTTCCGGTTATTCCGATATACGTCCGAAACTTATTTCTCACACTTTGGCCCAGAAGTCTGACGGTAAGACAGCAGCTCTGTACTCCCTTTGGAGACTATTAGAAGATAGCTCTCCCGATACAGTTGATTAATTCTCTGTTTTAGTCCTGGCAGCCCCATGCAGGCATCGCTAAAGCAAATCTATCAACTGACATTGGCTATGAAATTAAATCCAACAATCCATGGATAGAATAGCACACCTATGCTTTATTCATCCAGGTGGGAAAGACTGATGTACAGATTCGAGTCAGTGTTAAATAGTAGTGGCCAAATAAATCGACAAACAAGGACGACGGTGGAAATGACCTCTAAAGAGGATCTGAAGGCATTCGACATAGTGGCTTTTGTAACAAGGCCCGATAGTGAATTATGGGTTCTTGTGGCGTTTCATAATGACTCACTGACATAAGAAAACTTGTTAATGTCCTCAAATGTAAGGTTTTGTTACCTCCGCCCCAAATGTGGTTGTTTAGCTTCCAAGGTGACTCGGAGCCGCTCTACTTAAATATTTTCAACGTTAAAGTCAAGTTACAATGTATTAGGTGATAGGTCAGAAAATAGTATTCACTGGCGGTAACCAACATAGCAAAACTAACGCAACAGTCGCATGACTAATCTTCACATCTTTTACTAGTTCCTCGTTACTTCTTTCTTGGGTGCATAAGTGCGGGATGACACGAGTTAACCAATGCCTGGGAAAAAAAGAATTCCAACAGTATATATGTATCGCACTTGGGGCCAGCAAAATAATGCCGGAAGGATGCGTAAAATAGGTGGTATTTTGATGGAACAAGCCTTGTGTTACCACAGAACGGATGCTCAGCCCCAGGTTCGTGATTTGTGAGGCCTGGCTATCAAGGTAGCTATCAATCGCATCACCCGACGTGCCAAACGCCAGACGCACCTTGCTTAACCTATGTTTGATGGGAGTACACGCGTTGTCGTCCGTATTTGTGCCATACCAATGCCCCCTTAAAGATCAACCTTATAAATTGCAAAGTAATTCTGACGCCATCAATTCAATTTGAAATTTTTGACCGAAAATTGCATACAAACTAGAGGAAGTTTAGTTGGATGCTACTAAATTCAACCCGCGAACGCAAATTTGCGAGCGATCATGGAGATATGGCGATGGGCACTAGGTACTGGATATAGCACAGAGGAGGCAAGCCCATGGCTGCAAAGGTGGGTTTGTTGGTGAGAGGTGATACTGACAAGGTCACTAAACTTCAAGTCAGCTGGCAACATAAAATTAGGGACAGCCCGGTTGAAGGTGTCATGACCCTTCTGCCAACCGTAGCGATGCAGCGGGTTAAAGGGTAAAAGATAGTCCAAATCGTATACACACAGTTTAGAATGCAGTAAGTTGATGTTAGGCAGATTTTTGGCCTCGTGCAGGTTTAACATCGACAATGTCTTCTGGAAATTACAAATTTAAAGTAATTAGTTTCAGGACAAGAATAGAGGCCAAACAATTTCTTGCCGGGTCAGCATGGTTCTACCAAACCAAAAGTTTTGACGAATATTGGGCTTCTTCAAGCTAAGTAATATTGATATCTGTTGTGAGGTTTGCGGGATATCTAGTGTCCCTATTCACATCACTCTAATTTGAACAGTCTTCCTCCTGTCCTAGCGCAATTATTCGGGTGAGTCCACATCAGAGGAGGGAAGCATTGAACTCGAGTTTCGCCCTTATTAGGGCTAATCCAAT
>NW_008751716.1:536572-575258 GCF_000715545.1 Opisthorchis viverrini
GCCCTTATTAGGCTAATCCAATGATCGTTCCGGGGTTCATATAAGTACTACTGCCCGGTAAAAGACTTATTGATAGCTAAAGGTAGTTTACTGCATGAAAAATGAAACATGACTTAACCGGTTATTTATTTGTAATTGTCTGTTTGATGAACTAGCAGAAATTTTACGATCCCTTGATGTAGTAAAACTGAGGCCTTAATGGAAGCCTTCAGGGTGGTGAACCGAAAACCGTAATGGATGTATAGCGTTCGGAAGTGCAAGGTAAAGAGCTGGAAATTTCAGTATTTTCTGAATAAATAAGCATGCGGGTCCAACTTTAATGTATGGAGCTAGCACAGGATTCAGTACTGTTAGAATTGTGCATTTTGAGAGCCTCCAGTAAAAAGGTGGCCTTCCTGTGTAAATACGACCCCTACGGTGCCTGACACTCCATTGTGGCGGCCTACCTGGATATCTAAAAAGCCACTGTTCAGGTCCCCCATGAATTCCTGCTTTGAAAATTAGGTTTTTTGGCATTGTTGCTGTGGTGAACATTGACTCTATTCTATTCATTCTGTTCTGTTTATTTTTATATGCCTTTGTTTTACGATGCGATATATAGTACGCCCGCGATATACGAAAATATACGATATTCATTCGTCCATATTCGGACTTCTATACTTCGCGTACATTCGGTAGTTACGATACCTACCACTATTCTAATTATCACATTTGGCGTCGCGGTCCGGAATTTTTTTCTCTTCATCACAATGTTATCTGAATTGGAATCGCTCAGTGTAAATTCAACTGCACGGGAGGTGGAGGATTATTTGGAACGCTTCAGCATTTGGTGTCTTACCAAATCGGATCTGGATGATAAAAAGAAGACAGCTTATTTCCTGCACTACATTGGGAAGGATGCTTATGCTCTTGTGAAGAATTTATCATTCCCTACGGCGCCGATCGATTGCACATTCGATGTTCTAAAGAAGTTAATTCTCAGTCATTTTAAGCCTATCAATTTTGTGGCCGCAGAACGAGCGAAATTCAATTCGCTTATTCGATCCGAATCTCAGAGTATTCGTGATTTTGTCCTCCAACTGCAAACACAGGCTGCAAAATGTGACTACGGCCAACAACTTGAAAGCCAACTGAGTGATCGCCTCATTGCCGGAATTAATCTTCCAGATCTACAACAAAAGCTCCTAGTACAGACTGATCAACGCTTCATATCGATCAGAAAAATTTGCGAGCAATACCAGGATGTTAAAGAAGTAACCAAATGCAACGAGACCGTTTTATTTAATGCACTAAAGTCGAAAGGGCTGGAAGGTCGCCCACACGGTAAATTTGAAACCAATATGCGTTATCATAACAAAAACAACCAACTGAATTCGAACATTCAAAATCGTCAAATACGCCAACCAAAAAAAGTTCTTGGCAAATGTGCTTCGTGTGGACAGGACCACTCCAGATATACTTGCATACATCGCCAATCAAAATGTTTTTCATGTGGTAAGATTGGGCATATTCAGGATGTATGTAAGTCCAAAAGAGTTTGTAGACTGACTGTCGACTCAAATTCTGATATCAAGCCTTTGACTGATAACATCTCATCCATGTCTTTATCTGTTTTATCGAATTCTATGCATGTGTCGAAGACGCTCATATCAGGCTCTGGTAAAAAGCATAGTTTTATCATTGATACTGGCAGCGTCGAATCCATTATTCCTGAGTCAGATCTTATAGCATTTTATCCTACTGCTGTTTTAAAACCGACACAATTATCTGTTAGAGGTATCACTGGACATGCTTTACCGCTTCTTGGTTCATGTACTATACCAGTCAAAGTTTCCAGTGGTAACTTTGTTGATTGTAATTTTCTTGTATCGAATTCTGGTCCTTCAATAATTGGTCTCAAAGTTTTACGTGCGCTTAACGTTAACATTTCACTACTTACTTCAAATTTCAACGAAACCGAATTGAAACAACTGATCACGAGCTGCTCCAAAGTCACCGGAGGAATGCGCATACCAAAAGTGAAACTCGAGGTTTCTGGTGATCCGATTTTCCTCAAACGACGTATAGTACCTTTTGGTTTGCGTGAACCAGTGCGTCTAGCTCTAGATTCATTGTGCCAAAAAGGTATTCTGACACCTGTCGAGTCTTCCAAATGGGCTACGCCGATTGTTACGCCATTAAAGTCTGATGGTAAAACTGTTAGAATTTGTGGCGATTATCGATTGACACTCAACAAAAGCCTACTTCAACGCTCGTGTGCTACAGAAGAACCTGAAGATGTGTTGTATCGTCTAGCGGGATCAAAAATCTTTTCAAAAATAGACTTGAAGGATGCATACTTGCAGATACCACTTGATGATGCTACTAGTGAATGCACAGTCATCAATACACCATTTGGATTATATCGGTATAATTTCTTGCCATTCGGACTTAATGTCTCTCCTGCTGTATTTCAAGATGTGATTAATTCAATTACTGACGGTCTTGAAGGTGTTGTAACTTATCAAGATGACGTGATAGTTCATGCTGTCGATAAGGTTACGCACGATTCACGCTTGCTTGCATTATTCAAAAGATTTCATGACTTAAATGTTGCCGTTAATTCTTCGAAATGTGCATTTTCTGTTTACAAACTATCATGTTTAGGCTACACTGTTGATGGAAATGGTTTTTCTCCTGATAATGAACGTTTATCGCCTTTAGTCAATGCTCCATCCCCTTCTAATCTGTCCGAACTTCGTTCCATACTTGGTGCATTGCAATATTATTCCCGATTCATACCTAACTTTTCTCAGAAAGCTTATTGTCTATTTGAACTGTTATCTCTGAAAACATTTTCATGGATATCTGAGCATGAGAAAACTTTGCGTTCTTTACTCAATTATCTTAAATCTGACGCTATTTTGAAACCATTTTCTGCGAAAGATCATTCAACCGTTATAACTGATGCGTCTCCAACTGGATTAGGTGTTATTCTCGAACAAAATGGCCGTCCTGTCATTTGTGCATCCCGTCGACTAACACAAGCCGAACAGGGCTATTCTCAAACACAGCGTGAAGCTCTTGCTGTCTACTGGGGTGTAAGTAGACTACACAAGTATCTTTTTGGTAAACCATTCACGATTGTGACCGATCATGAAGCCTTGAAATTCATATACCATCCTATGAAATCATTGGCTAAGTCATCCGCAGCCATGGTTCAACGTTGGAGCATCGCTCTCAGTTCGTATACATATGACATTATTCATCGTGGTGCTAAATCCATTCAGCACGTCGATTATCTATCCAGAGTTCCAGAAAGTTTATCACAATCTAATGTTTCTGATTGTTTGTTAGTACAACCGCTTCCGATTAAACGAGACGAGCTTGTGCGTGATACCCGCAAATACTTTTCATCCGTTATCTCTGCATTAAGACGAGGATGGACGCATCAAGAACGTCGTCGATTTCCCGCATTTTATGCTCGTCGAGACAGTTTAGCATTGACACCTGATGGATTGTTGTGTTATAACGATCGTGTCGTGATTCCACCAACACACAGAAGTGCCATTTTATCCGATTTGCATTCCGGACATTTAGGCATCGACAAAATGAAGTCTCTTGCCAGACTTACTTGTTGGTGGCCAGAGTTGGATGCAGACATTGCGCGTACGGCTAAGGATTGTATGAATTGTACACACAAAATTCATTCCAAACCATCCAAATGGATTCCTTGGCCATTGTCCTGTGAAACATGGCAACGCATTCATGCAGATTATTGCGGTCCATTTTTGAACAAATATTATGCACTGGTGGTTGTAGATTCCTATTCACGCTGGACGGAAGTATTTCTCACGACATCCCCGAGTTCTGAGTTTACTCAGTATGCTTTGAGGAAACTATTTAGTCGTGAAGGTGTACCATTGTTTTGGTCACTGATAACGGCTCACACTTCACAGCGAAATCTCTCGAATATTGGTTAAAAGGACTTGGTTGTCGTCATTTATTTACTGCTCCCCGTCATCCACAGTCTAATGGACTCGCTGAAAATTTTGTTCGAACTTTGAAATCTGCCATCAATTCTATTTCCCCTGTTACTTTTCATGATCTTGATCGAGGTATTGATAATTTCTTGATGCAGTACAGGAATGCTGCTCATTCAATTACTGGTAAGAGTCCAGCAGAGCTATTCAAGTCGAGATCCTTACGCACGAACCTGGAATGCATTGGGACTGCCGACGTAACATTTTTCAAGGGTAACGATCTACGTCCATCTACTGGTGTTGTTATTGGGAGGAACGGGAATCGTATGGTCACGGTTCTTGACCTCGAAGATCTCTCAAGTCACAGACGGCATGTTGATCAGGTCGAATTCAATGCTAGAGGTCAGTTTGGCGGCAATACGTCTGTTGCTTCAAACACTAATGACCTTTCTGATTCTCTTACAGATGGTTCTGATGAGCATGAAACAAACACTGAACCTGACAATCCGACATTGAGAAGATCTGAACGTTTAAGGTTCCAACCTATTAGAGACTATAAACACCCGCACGCTCATTCAACGTGTGGTGGATGTGGTGAACATTGACTCTATTCTATTCATTCTGTTTAGTGTATTTTCATATGCCTTTGTTTTACGATGCGATATATAGTACACCCGCGATATACGAAAATATACGATATTCATTCGTCCATATTCGGACTTCTATACTTCGCGTACATTCGGTAGTTACGATAACTACCACTATTCTAGTTATCACAGTTGCTTTCTTATTTTGGAGGTTAACATTCTACCCGTCTTAGAGGACTCAGAAAACACTAAATGTCGAAAAACAGACATTTTCGCTAACAATCACTAGCAAATCATCCAAGGGAGCCTACATGTTCGCACCATATTCTTGCTTTGTATCAACGGCGTCTTCGGCAAATCATCTAAACCTAGTGTTTCGCCAGTCGCTGGCCAACGACGGCCGCCTTCCCTCTGCTAGGAAGGAAGCGACTGTCACACCAATCTACAAAACTGGTGATCGACTATCGCCTGGCAGCTACAAGCCTATAAGCCTCACTGGTGTGCCATGTAAGGTGATGGAACGCATTCTGAAGCGAGCTATCCCAGATCACCTTGCTTCCAGCAACCTGATATCTCCAGCTCAACACGGATTTCTCCCACACCGCACTTGCGTGACAAACATGCTCGTGTTTATGGACAGCTTAACTCCAGCCAAGGACGAAGGACTCATATCGGGTGCCATATTTTTCGACTTCTCAAAAGCATTTGATAGGGTCCCACACGTTCCGCTACTCCACAAACTCGAGTCTCATGGAATTCAAGGTAAAATCCTTCGCTGGATAAAGGCGTTCCTATCAGACAGATCATTCCGAGTGAGAATAGGCTCGACCTACTCTTCTCCAGCGGTGGTCTGCATTGGAGTTCCTCAAGGCTTCTTCCCGGGACCAGTGCTGTTTCTGATCCAGATGTTCTTGCAAGTCCATGTCTACTTTTTGCGGACGACAAGAAATCCTGCCCTCCAGATGGATGTAGACGCTGCCAAGCAGTGGTCCTTGGACTGGCACCTTCCTCTGAATGACGAAAAGTGCGTCCATATATCGTTTGGGGGAGACTCAGCGATTGCCTTCGTTATGCATGGTGAGAATGGCCAGAAAACATCACGAGGATAGATGTCAAAAAGGATTTGGGTATCCGGGTCTCCTAAAACTTGTCCTTCTCACTGCACCATGAGAAATCGGCCCAAAAAGGCATTCTCCATCTTACGGATGATCCACGCACCTTCTCCCGTATTACTGGCATGGACTTCCAAACGCTCTATGGGGCCTACGTCAGACCGCTCCTGGAATACGCCACTTGATCTCTTTCCCCAGGAGTACCGTCGCCTCCGAGGGGATCTAATTCTTACTCATGCCCTGTTTGAACAAAGCTTGAAAAACAGGATTCTACCGTTGACCCAGCAAACACACGGCGGGGACATGGTGAGAAGATTTTGTAAGCTCGGAGCACACACATTTATCAGACAAAATTTTTCTCATTTCGGGTAGTAGGTGCGGTTGTTCACGCTCATTCCAGAACCCAGTTCAAAGCACTATTAGACACTTATTTATGCGAATCCTCGCGCTGGCAAGCATACTGTCCCGCGCTGAGAACATAACGAGCAGTGCTACATCCTCTTTTCATTTGTGCATTTCAGGTGAACGACAGCCACTGACCGACAAGAATAAAAGCGACCCGGGAAACTTGGGCATTAGCCTCGATCCTGTGTATCAATCCGTGAGTCCGTGAATCCGTGAATCGGCACGAGTCACATGGTAAACCCTTCTTCTTATACCTCTTCACTCGCCGGAATTTACTGACCTCACCCCATCGCCTCCTCGGCTCTATCTACTTCAAACGCTCCGAATGGTCGTTAACAACCACATGTGATGCCCGCTTAACATCCACAGGGATCTATAAATTAACAAAAATTGCATGTGATTCACACATTCGCCTGTTTGGATCCCCTTGCCAGGCCGTATCACGCGGCACAGAGATAGGCATATTCCGTTTCTAACTTCCACAACCAAGGCGTCTGTTACGGGGCTACCCAGAAACCGAAGTTTGTCAGTGCGAGGAAGATACAGCCTTACAGTATCCAGCTTGATGACACCCGTAACTATTCCTTTCATAATCTGGACTACCCCTTCCAGTGCTCTCGAAAACCGGGCTGCATCTACAAACGAACCATTTATCTGGCCCAACCACCTCCGGGAATAGTTGCATCCCGCCGAACCATTCCCTCGGATTTAACCATCGCGCTGTACTAATTTTTTCTGCCAACAGATTTAATAATTCTCTTTACAGATCTCGTAGTGGTACTACCTCAACCCCCAAGGAGCCTTTACACCTGACTCCCTTCCAACAACGACGCCAGTGAGTTTGTTTATTTTCACTGAACACCGCAGTTCTGAGATGCTAGCCACTATTTATCTGCCCTGCGAATTCCTCTACCTCATCATCCCCACTTGAGATTTTCGTGGCCATCGTCATCGCCTCAACTGCTCAAGGCCACAACCTCCCTCGACGTCTACTTTAAACTATGAACTTGTTGTTTGCCTAACCCGAACCACCTCTGGGCTGTTTTTCATTGCGTCCGCTAAAACTTTCCACTGGATTTAACCGACTTTGCGTTCCGCCACACTTTCAGTTTGCCCTGCCCCAAAATTAAACAATGTTTTCCATCGTCCTCGTTCCATTCCATGTTTTAGCATGGCCTAATCCTCCGTAGGATCATTTACTACTGCGTCCTCTTCAACAACACTTTCAGTCAGTTTTAATAGATTCAGTGTATAACGTGTATGTGGGATGCTACTCGTCATTTAGCTCTACCACGAGCATCACCGTCTTACCATCTCGGCTAACGCTTTTTGTGGCCCTGGCCAATAGCACCCCCTCGAGGATCACCCATTTTGGGCGACGTGTTCCAGTTCTGCTTCAAATTAACCGGCTTAACCAATGAAATAGTTGTAACTAGTGCCTCCTTGACCTGCTCTCTTCTTCCACTGTTCACGCCAGGAAGTTTTTTAGTGCACGCTTTGCATGGCCCTCCACGAATAAGGATTTGACATCCTTAGCCAATCAGTGAATCGCCTGTGAGCGCAGTAAAGTAACTTGGCACACGAACTCACCCAGCAGTTCATTTACAGTTCCTCATGATCAGTTCACACACGTTCATCTTGATATTGTTGGTCCAATTTCCCCATCAAACGGTTTCACTCATTTCCTTACCATGATTGATCGTTTTACCCGTTGGCCGGTAGCTGTACCCATTGCGAATACTTCAGCTGAAACGGTAGCCTTTTCGTTTTTGCAGCACTGGGTGAGTAGCTTTGGCATACTTTCCGCCGTTACTACCGATCACGGTTCACAATTTCAGGGTGATCTCTTCCGTGAGTTTTCTACACTACTCGGTTCACATCACATTTCGACCAACGCGTATCATCCCTGTTCCAACGGTCTGGTTGAGCGTTTCCATCGCTACCTCAAAGCTGCTTTGACTGCTCGGATGAACCCATCTTCATGGTCCTCTTCTTTACCCTTTATTTTGCTTGCTATTCGCCCCACCATTAAGGAAAATCTTCACTGTTCACCAGCCGAACTAGTGTACGGTACAACTTTACGTTTACCCGATGAACTGGTTTCCCCTTCTGGCGCACAGCCCGAATCACCCGTCACATTCGTCACCCGTCTGAAACAGCATATGTCCGAACTTCGTGCGTTATTGACCAGACGATCATGGCGAAGAGAACACATCTCAACCGATCTCCTTTCTACACCATTCGTATTTATCCGACATGACGCAACGAGGAGACACCTCCAACCCTGTTATGATGGCCCCTTCAAGTTTATCGAATTTCACTCCAAACACTTTGTTTTAGAGAGGAGCGGAAAGCACAATGCCGTCTCCATGATCGTCTGAAACCTGCCTACATCGAAGCACCCACGACCACATCCAGCAATCCTGCTATCCCAACAAGACCCGCACCTACTCAAGGTACCCCTGCCGCCAAACTCACTCTTCCCACTAGCCGTTCAGGAAGACGCGTCCGTTTCCCTCAGCACTTAGCTGATTACGAAACTTGAAGTGGGCAACTTTTCGATCCATTATTTTTATTATTCGAGCGTTTTCCCCTTTCACGGTCAACGCTCTAGTGGGGAGGAGAGTAGTGTGGCGTTTTGTACCTTTATTTTGCTCTCATTATAACACTACATATTTCGCCAATTGCACAATCGTTTTTTTGTTTGAATACGAAAATCCACAAAAGCGCACACTTGTACAAAAAATTCACGCAAAACAAACGTGGTCACGTGCTTCAACTCTCTCTTCTGATTTCCCTCTTGCAGCGGTCATTCGCGAGTCCCATGTGCTAACTCTGGTATCAAAATATTCCAGACCATCTCCGGGATCTATTATATGTGGGGACTGTTCAGACGAAGACCCCTGGAAATCTGTGATCGGATTAATGTTTATTCACTGACCTGGGCCAACGACTGGTTAAAAGAGAACAATTATTAGTGAGTCGGTTCCATTTGACCTCTTTATTATTTTATACCCAATCTAGCGTTATTATTTTTATTTCTTTGCCACACACTCCCGTTAAAGTAACTTATTGGGTACCAGACCACTACACTCATTACGTGATTGGCATATCCCCTCGGTTTTTTTGTTTCCATGGATGATTTGTCTGCCTCATTCACTAATTTTCAACGCCCAATTGCACTAATCCCACAATCTTAGGGTGTACAGGCGCACTGACTAAGCACTTACGATCAAATACGTCCTCGGCCACGTTTTGACTCGACTATTTTAAGCATCACAGCACTCATCATAAGCGACCAAAAGTGCCATAGATCATCAGGATTCGGCTGTGGCAGCCAAACCTGAAGTATGCGTACGCATACACATATCCAACGACGATGTGGACTCCAAGTAAACACATGGCCAACGGTGGCCAATGGTGGATATCGGTGGCTAAAGGTGGCTAAATTCTGAAGCGTTATTACCACTGGCAGCCATCATGCATACAATCCGAATATAGTATTTTTTAATAAATACCTTCTAAAATTAGGGAAAACAGAACGAATAAGATGTTAGATCCCTAGGTAAAACGTTATTTTTGACACCGTTTTGTTTTAATGCACGATCGATTAAAAATGCCGTTTATTGCGCTAAGTACGGTTCTCTATAGCTGAGTCATTTTCCGCTTGTGCCTTGCTATATTTGGTCCGATTTTTGGACGGTCGACAACCGTCAACCGGTCGTGTAAACGAAATGCACCTCAGTCAGGTAACGGCTTTTGATCAGTTTAATTATTCTTAGAAGTATCGAAGCAATGCAGCTGGGCTATCGTTTCAGAAATCGTTAAATTATTTTTCAAGTCTGCTTAGTGTGGGCGCGGCGTTTGTGAGGGCGCCGATACGGGTGTAACAATTCGGGAAATGCAGGAGGTATGAGCTCTCCTGCATCACGGTCCCGTGTATTAATATATGGTGGGTTAATAGTATGCCCGCAATCTTGTGACTGCAATTTTCACAGCAGCGGAATCTACGCTATTCACCGCAGAACAGGCCTCAGAATACCCCAACCTAACACGGCGTAGGTGGTAATTTAGAGAGTATCTAGCTATATATCTTCTTTTTAAGGCGCAGTAATTCCGTTCTGGGAGCAACATTATCAAACGCGAAGGACGTGCGCTATGCCCTGGAGTATCTGCCGGTGTCCTTCAAGTACAAGTGTGTGTTACTGTTCATTCTGCATCGGCGCCATCCTGAGTTGCCGAAGGACCCAAGAACTCTGCTTTTTACACCAAGAACGACATAAACCATTGCCAAAGGTGATTATGTCCATCTTGGGTTGCGAATTAGTCTTCTTAAAGCCTGGTTGAAAGCCAACATGCGCAGTGAATTAAGACGGCTCAACGTTGTGCTTGAAAACGATTGCGTCGGTTTAAACGGGTCGTCGAGAAAACAGATCTGGCCGATTCTCGCAACTGCATCGGAATTGGCGGAAACGAGGCCATTTGTAGTTGGTGTATTTAGGGGTGTTTCGAAACCGATAGACGTCGAAGCCCGTCTGCAATACACAATAAGTGAACTGCCGCCGGTTTTTTACAGTACTTTCACCTCTCCAAGTGATCTAGAATGTGTCTGTTCACCTGTCGCGCATCATTTGTGATAAACCAGTCAGGTCGTCTATCAAGCAAAACAATGGACGCTCTGGTTATTACGGATGTGGTAGGTGTGTCCTTCATGGAGTCCGGCTTGAAAGAACAATGACTTTTTCACAACTGGACGCCCGTTTGCGGACAGACGCCGACCTCCGTTTCAGGTCCAATGCCAGACAACATACCGGTGTCTCGCAATTTGAGCGGCTACAAATGGATATGATCAGGCTATTTCCACTTGATTATACGCACTTGCTGTGCCTTGGCGTGACCAAGAATCCGCCGGAATTTTGGGTTGGTGGTCAGGCGTGTCATCCTCACGGATTGTCACAAACTCTAAGGACGGAAATTTACCGCCCCGTTTCAAATGTACGCAGTCATTTGCCCAGCGAGTTCCCACGTCATTGCCATCCTCCCGAGCGAGGACAACGGGCTGTGGAAAGCCACAGAGTTTCGACAGCACTGCTTGCAGCCTATTGTACTTGCAGATTTGGTTGACATCGACGTTTACAGAAATTTTCATGAATTATTTATTTCTGTGTATTTATTTCTTCCGCCCAGTTCTCCACGTTGATTATGCTGACTTTGCTCAGGGCACAACACGCATATTTGTACAGAACGTTTCCGATTAATATTGTTCGCTGGCTGTCACGTGCAACGTACATAGCTTCGTACATTTGGCGGACGATGCAAGGGTGCATGGACCCTTGGATCGTTTTGGGTAAACTGAGGAAGGATGTTTCCGGGTCGCGTAATCCATCCATCCAAATACAACGACATACTGCCTTTGCTGACATGCTGGATTGTTTGCTGACAGATTATTGCGGGGAAGGTGCACCCGTTCCATCCGACGGTTTAACTTTTTGACTTTTTTATCTCTGGCTCTATACGAGACAATGCAGTTGTTCTTGCTAGACGCCCATGTGTTATTGCAAGACTTACAGCCCTCCATTTCCACTGTATAAGGTTTGATCTTGTTTGTTGTTTTTTACGTTTCCCTTACAGTGCTAGTTTGTTGAATGAACGTGTCTTGGTTCAGCCTTTAAGCCGCATTACATGTAAATGTTTCGCGCTTCCTGTTAATGATGAATTTATTTATGTTCCACTGTTACATTCATTTGAAAAATAAAACCTTCCCTTGACCATCGGTTTAGATTGGCCGACCATGCCGTGGCAGGTCTTCTGCCTCTCCAGACCCATTATCCTGACTCCATACTTCATGCAGTTTGAAGTCTTTTTGTAACGTTCCAAGCAGAAAGTTTTTTTCAGTGCCCTCATTCGTACTGTTTTTTCCGCCACTTTTAAATCCTAACGATCATATCTTGTGTCATCTGATATGTTCTCCATAGGAGATGAAGAGTCCTTGCAATTTTGGATCCCTACTCATGCCACCTCAGGTGTGATGAATTCCACGTCGTTAATGCCCACTGTTTAAATCACGGTCCCTTTTCGAGGGAATTCCCATTAATCACAACCCCCACCAGTCATACTCCTATTCTGACTGTAATGCTGTGAACATGTCTGACGGTATGCTACCCACTAGTTGGGAACAAATATTATTATTATTGCCACTACTATTATTAAATTTTTGATGAGTTTAATCATGTACCTGCCTCCCTTACAGATGTACACAATTTTCAAGCTCTTAAATGAAGAACAGTCTGCGATTGGATTGGAAGAGCTGTTTCTCGATGAAAAAACCATTCATATAGGCCCTTCGATGACTACGAAGCAGTGGAACACGCCCGAATAAACAACAAGGGCATGCCTTCAAACGGCATCACGCACTCCGTTGCAGTCATCAAGAAGTTTGGTGTGATTAACAAAAGAAACCTAGTTGGGCATTAACACGTCCTCAGGAGCTCACTCTGAAAAGGTCCGCTTCCGCGCAGCGCTAAACTCCAGCGTCGGCACTTCAGACACACAGG
Source organism: Opisthorchis viverrini (assembly GCF_000715545.1). Taxonomy (NCBI): domain Eukaryota; kingdom Metazoa; phylum Platyhelminthes; class Trematoda; order Opisthorchiida; family Opisthorchiidae; genus Opisthorchis; species Opisthorchis viverrini. The sequence continues at coordinate 549,193 of NW_008751716.1, forward strand.
CACAGAGCCACAGACCTACTTTAGCTGCATGTAGTCAGTGAGTACATTCACGCTGGTCCACACTTTAATAATAAAGGTCATTTTTCTTTCGAGATTGGTGTGCTCTGACATTCACCTCTCAGTCAGGAACAATATGCGTGCTCCGATTGCTCCGGAATTCACAGATCATCCGACGTGATTAAAGAAGATAAAAGACCTTTATCAAGCACAGAGTTGCCAGGATTCATAAGGGTGAGATTACTGTTTTACATCGACACTTGTCACTTTGGATGCAATGTATTCTGGGGCTAAACACTCGAGTGTCGCAGTGGATTTCATGGAGAAATCAATTCAGTCTTGCTTCAAGGGAGCCTTTGATCGAATCCCCGGAAACCGGAAGCTGCGACGCGGGAGGGCCGCCTTGCGGCGCATCGAAAATATCTATGATGATGTAATCGTATTATTAATACGTTTATATTCTTGCACTAACCTCGTTATTCTTTGACCATGCAACACGTTGTCGCAAGAACGACGCGTTTGGCGATTATCTGCGGCGCTCGGTGACAAAACGCATGCCTTGAGGTTAGGTGGTCAGAGTGATTAATAAGGAAACAGTCAGTTAGCCGACAAAAATGTCTCGACAAATTTATGGTTGCAACCGTTAGCCTCGTCCGGCTGCAAAGGGTTTCGAAAAAGGCAACGAAAAAGGTTGGCGGAAAATTTTCGAGTTGCCTCTATTGGCCGCACTTAGCCACCGGTGGCGCTATCGGTGGTAAGCGTAACATGCCACCCTTATTTGCCACCCTAGCGCACGGATGGCCACCTGCGGCGCCACCGGTGATGAAACCGGCGATGCCATCAGTGGCCTATATACTGAGCTGTAGACTGACATCCGCCAAGTTCAATTGATAAAGACTGTCTTTCAACCTAAGAGATAATTAAATTTGGGATGAAATTTAATAGTATTCTGTATCCGCCTTTGCTTTATGGGGGACCGCCTCCATTCCCTCTCCCTGAGTGAGCCTTTTCTCAACTTGCAATCCTCGATAGTCACTCAGGGCACTGTATATTATATAAGTATTTAGAACTGAACTTAGCTTATAAACAGTTTTTATGCCTACATATATTCGAAGATATGCATAACTTGCACCTGTTTCCAGTAGAGGTCCGGACACCTACGCAACGCCTTTCATTTCAGCCGCTACGTGGAGCTGAGTTCAAGCAAGACTCATAACTGTATGCGCTTGCAAGCCATCGGCCTCATGCTACACTGGGCGACAACTATGCCCACTGCGCGACTCGTTCCTTGTTCAAGGCCATATACTCCACAAAACTCCCAAACGACCCACACTGATAAAGACTACAGCTTACTTGAAAACTCCCGGTATTCATCTAAGCGCTCATATTGTATCCTTAAGTGACGTCGTTCGTTCACTATCAAGCCGTCCTACTAGATCCACTGAAGATCCCTAAAAAACTACTATGTTCATGGACTTCCGAATGCTCTGTAAGGCTTGCCTCAGTCCGCTTCATGAATATGACAACCAAGGTGTCTACTCAGGAAGCAGGAAAAGCTTGAAATTCATTGATCGATTCCGAAGAGTGGCTACGGAAATGGATGCTGGCCACAAACCCCTTGATTATAAAACGTTTATCCCGGTGCTTAACTTCTCTCTCCCGGAATAACGTCGTATCCATGGTGACCTAATACTAACTTCCGGTTGAACAGGGTGTGGCCAGCCGGTTTTTAAACCGTTTTACGCAACTAACCCACGCCAAGGAAATGGTAAGAAGTTTCTTATACTCAGAGCGCACACTTCTATTAGTCAACAAGTTTCTTTATCTGGTACTCATCTGGTACTCAGTTAAAGCCACTTTTTATATGAGCCCTAGCGCTTGCAAGCCTACTCTCCCGCGCTTAGAACTTGAAGAGAACTGCTACACCATTTTTATTTTGTACCTTTCAACTGGACGATAAGAACAAGGACTTGTTTTCGCAGCCAAAGAACCAATCCTTGACGTGTGACAGTCCTGGCGTAGTTTTTGTTCAGGCGGCCCGCGCGGGATTCCCTTACATTCAACGTGAAACCGACTTCTGAGTCCTTCTGATCAGATTCAGTGAACATGGGAGACGGCGGCGACTTTGATATTTGCGAATGCATTAACGGCCATGAATCTGCCATGCGTCAATTGCTTGGCATGCTGCGACAGTCGCAAGCATTTTGCAGTGACAGCTCGTGTGTTGACGACCTTTCTCCGTTGCAGCGTTCAGCTACGGACCCAGTCTCTTCAACGATGCTGATTTTTGCCGCCACGATATTTGCAGTCATAGGAATCCTGTTGTTTGCCAGGCCAGGGCGGGAACGAGATGGGAAACCAAGGAACCCTTTCCGCGTAAGTTTTCCTGCTGGCACAGGTCTGTATGTATGCAGAACTTTTTGAACTATTTTCGATGCGTGGAGCCAAGCTACGTGTCTATACAACCCGTTTGTTCATAGTCCAACTCGTTGGGATGATAATGCTTTCTCTCTATATACCTGAAATTTCTTATGGACATTTGGTTCTTAGTTAATGCGGGTTCAGGGGTGATAAGCGTGCATACCTGCCCTGGTAACACGAAGAGAATAGTTGAACATTTCCATCTGATAGGTCAAGCCGAATTTTCCTTGCGTTTTGATAGTTTGCTCTGCTGTCGAATAATAAGAAAATGAAACTAGGCGGTTATCGTTTAGACACGAAGATCGAAGGTGACGTACATCTCAACGTATAGTAAAACCACCGGCCGACAGCTTCTTAAAATTTGAAAGGTTAGCCTCGCTAACGGCTTGATATTTATAAGACACGTGAATGTGAATTGCGATTAAATATGTCGGATCCGAGGCTGTGGTTCGTCTATATTTTACTAGTCGGCAGGGTTACTTCGTAGGCCAATGGAGAATTTAGTTCTTGCTAATATGAAGGAGATATCACTCGCACACACCACATTCATGTACTTTCTAGTTCACTAGCGTTGGTCATACAAGCTCGCTGATTTAGTTTTTCGTGACTCATTCACTCAACTAATAACGCTGAACGAGGCCATTACAGCCGCATTAGGATACAAGCTGCCTGCACCACAATCACTTCTATTATTCATATTGCAACGAAGGTTGTAGCATGTGTATACATGCTTATCTCTTTTAACGAAAGATGACAGCATTTGCAGCAATACCTTACTCGATTGCATGATTGTTTCACGTTCTAAGAGGGACAGTCGAAGGGGCCTACTTATAACTGTTGGCCAAAGCACAACATAAGTAGTGTGCTAACAGATGATACTTGACAACATGATGACGTGTGTAATACTACCATGACACACATGCCACGATAGTAATATAAACGTGTAAACATTCGGCCGTAACACCCTTTTGATGCCTTGTTACAAGGCCACGCAACACGAGGGCCCAGATACTGTCAGGATCGGTCGAGGTGCAAAAGCTGAGTTCAAACCACGGACCTTCCGATTGGTAAGTTTGTGCCTTAACGACTGAGCTATCTCGCGCTCTACTGTTGCGATAACGTGCACTGAATCATTTAGCCTTTGTAGTGAGTGCCATATACCCCACCCATATTTCTAATTCAATTATTCCAACTCAAGGCGAACTCTGACATTAGGCCGCGTTGCTGGAAAGTTTGGTGACCAATATTTTGGTTTATTGTTGAGCACCATTTCGCTTTTAATATTAGATTTACAGATAAAGTGAGTAGGTTACCACAGTGGCCAGGTTGTAAGGAAGAACACAATTAATCAGCGAGATCTCCGCCAACTATCACCCTGAATTATTGTTGAACGTTGGCTAAAAGTCTTCGCTGGTTAATATGGGTGACTGGGTCTTATGGTCGGTGGATTAAAGGTGTTTGTTGTTGACTTCATATTAGAGACCTTACTCTTCAGGCTCAGAGCACTAAGAATAATAGATCCTGTTGTTTTTCGTGCTATCTTTATTGGGTTGTTAAGTATCTCTATGATTCAGTTAGGAATGTATGGTTGAGTGGATATTAGGCGACTTTGGCTATGTACCTCAGGTCCAAACCACTTCTATCGTTGGGTTGTCTACACCGATAACCGAACGCAGCTGTGTCACATTGGTCAATATGAAATCGCTCTTCATGCGCTCGTCAGTTGAGCCTTCTGTCCTGTTCACGCCTGGGTGTTTGGCAATATTCGACACCTCAGCCACCAGCTGCTGTTCCATGAGACGTAGTTTCCCTCAGGATTGCTTCTAAATCTACTTTGTGAGACGCCTCTAAGGCATGTTTCGCCATTGCTAAATGTTTAACAGGCATTCCATATTTATCGGCGATTTTTGGCAGCGCTTGTTTGCCTCTTCACCTATTCTGGGTGAAGTTTTACGACTATCCGTCCCATGTTGATCTCAGTGCATTAGTTGCTTTTGATTTTGTATACAGTCTCCGGTTTTGTGTATATTGAACAACATTATTCTCTTTTTGGAATGTCGCTTTTATGTTATCCTTAGATATACTATCTTCAGACGATTTCAAAGGTCCTCAATATATGATGAATGGTAGCTCTATCCATTCTCGGTAGGGCTCCACTTATCATGGTCGACACTATGAAAATAGCTGCATATCCAATGTCTCGACATCCTTTTGTACTGTAATCGTGATCAGGTTCGACCGACTTCTGTGCGAGACTCCTTACTCGGCAAGAAATTGACGAGGTTAATACCGCTGTAGAATATGCGCAAACTTATTGACCGGAAGATCTATAGTTTGAACCTAATCCCGACACCTCGACTGCGACCTGGCGGCATCTTAACACTTTTTTCCGGGTGACATGGCAACTAGGCATCGGAAGGTTTTAACAGCTGAAAGATTATTATTTAACGACGAATATTACAAGATAACCCTCAACAGCAGTCCTCCAAAGAATCTCTTCCCCCAATAAAGCTACAGGTGTTTTCCATACGGCTGGTAGGCAATACGAGCATTTCGACTGCTCTTGTCTAAACTTGAGAAACCTTGCGCTATCTCACCCCTCGAGTTTTAGTTAGGTGGCACGGAGCCTAAGCACTGATAGAGTGCTATGGCGTAACGATTGTTACCACTTTCTTGTTATGGGTCAACGAATAGCTGGAAATAGGGTCAGTATCAGTTAGTTCCTGGTGTACGATGGTTTCGAGGTTTTCGCCATTTTAGGTTCCATACAGTTGAAGGGGAGTAATATGTCCGAAGTTTTGAGATTCATGGAATACGTTGGTAAGGCTCATTCATTGTCATTAGCATAGTGCCATTTATTTTTATCGGGTATGGAAATCCTGTTGAAGCCCTCGGTTTGAAATTCTCACTTGAGTTGTTAACCAAAATGGGAGAAGCTGGGGACCGTCACACGTGTCCGAAGGACTCACAGAATTGGACGCTCGTCTGTGAGGTCTGTGATCCGAAGCATGGCGGAATCACCGCAGATAATGGTGTCAATTTTTTTACCCGATCGGAGTAATTAATGAGCTACGAAACGCCCTTCTATTCAGTTGGCCGACAATCCTGTGGCGCACTTAACATCCATAATGATTCGGAGCCATCGGTGATTAGAAAACTGAAGACGTCCGTGATCATCTGCAACCGTGCAACACTGTTACAGCATCACTGTAGCTTGGTACAGTGCCCACTGAAGCCCAGTCATATGGTTCTTTGATGCCGTAAGTGGTGCGAATTCTGGACCCTTTGAAGTTCTTGCCAAGTTTCATTAAACTTTCCACCAAAGCTAGTGCCACTTCCAAAGTACGCAGGGCTCTCCACAACCCTAACTAGTTATACTGCTAAATTTCCGATGCATTGTCGGCCGAGGAGGTATGAATTTGTACAGTGTATGTGAAAGGCTTGTGCCAAATGATGGTCAGTTAGTGATCGGTTTATATAATGAGGATTATGTCTTCTGTTTTCCTCTAAAAATGAGTATAACCTCAGCTACATGCTTCAGGCCATTTGATCAAGGGATATATGACTACCATTGGGTCTTCGCTGAGCTACTCTATTAGTGACGAAGTTGAACAGAGCTGAGTATGTACACCCTGTCGGGTGTCATTTTTGGGACGCTTCTGCGGAGCATTACCTACCCAATTCGGAGTGGCGTAAACAGAAGTGGCCAACCGTTGACTTGGCAGAGGAGTATGAAGGGAATCACGAAATGCTTGGGTGCTGTCGGTGCCATTTGCATTCGAGGATGGGGACCGCGTGATAGTCACTGTGCTTAGTTAGAGACACTGCAAGATATGGCTGCCAACCGATGTCAGTAGCGTTCTTGTTGTCAGTTTCTATCCAGATCGCCTGAGTGAATGTCTGGAGGTATAGGCACTTCGGAATGATTGTGGTAAGCTAGCACTAAGTTCCTTTCCCGTCTACCTTTACCTCTTTTTACAATAAGGCTTTCAAATAAATCATGGTTGTACGGCAGTGAAGCATCGGTGTTGAACACTGATGTCATGCTGTCGATGATGATTACCTGCACCCACACGCACATAAGTATTTGAATATGGTGATCGACCATATTCACAAACTCCGACTTATTCGTTGAGCAAGCATGGTCAAGAGAAGTGATTAGTCGACGGAAATGCTTGGGCTCTTTAGAGCAATAGGAAGGAGTATGTGGCTTTTCCGTATGTATGTGCTACTTAACCCCCTTATGTAGTATCGTGTGATAAATGTAGCTTCTGTGATGTCACAACCCCGCTTGTAGGTTACGTGGCAAGGTTCTACATGTGTTTTGCTGTATCTGGTTGCGGACCTCATTGAATTTACGCTCACTACACTCGTTTGAGTAGTTTTGTTTCGGCACATTTACCTTGGTTGGTTCAAATGCAATACAGAAACAGTAAAGTCTAGTTTTACGGTGTTCGGGTGGCATTTTCGCACAACCACGTCAAAGGTGAAATCGAGCCAGGAGAAGTCAAACAATGACTTGATAGTGAAGTCTGAAAACCACTACCAGAAGACTCAGCCGTGTTGATCATTGCCGTCTCCCTGGATGGGTACCCCGAGACGGGACATTTGCACATTGTCAAGCAAGATGGCTCAAGTGTTGAAAGCACGAATTTACTGGCCAGAAGGTTCGTGGTTCGAAACCGACCTCTGCCTCTCGAATTACCCTGCCTAGGCTTGGGCAACCTGGCAGTATCCCAGTCCTCGTACTTCTTTCGGGTGGTATGGCAACTAGGCACCAGAAGGGTATTACAGCTGAATGATTATTATTATTGTTATATTGACCCAGTCGCGCCCTTATTAGCCCTCATTGCAAAGCCCCCCCCAATCTCTCCAATGAAACGTCTACTGTCATCCTGTATTTACTCATCAATCGCATCTGTTACCATATTCAGTGCGTAGCTATCCATCCTACCTCCCAAAATCATCGATGAACAAAACGGTGTCAGATACAACCACTGTACAGCATTTATGTGGTTTTACAGCTGAAGATGATTTCGTTAACTTTGTCTCATTGCAAAGGGTTTTTGCTTAGGTGTTACGCAATGTTTTTGTAGGACGTTTTTTTGAGTGCTAAAAGTAATGTGGGTGGGTATTATCTGTCGCCCGTTGGTTTTCGCAAATGAACTTTGTATTGTATCCCTTGTCGCATCATGCTCCAGCCATCCGAATAAGCATGTTTTCATCAAAGTGAACACGTGCATCAGTGCCCTTACCCCATTGACAGATGTGCAGTGACAACGACATACCCGTTGTTTATTATGCTCTCGCATACTGGCTGCTTTATTTTATTTATCCTTGCTACAATGTTGATCACCAACTCCGACGAATTAATAACAGTCGCTACTCGATGAGCATAAAGAAAAATAACAGGGTTGACAACTGCTTGCATCACCTGGTAGGGAACCGGGAATTCGTGCACTACTATGCAGGTAAACAGCATTGTAAATTATAAACTTTTAGGAGTTTATAATACACCAGAAAGAATAAGAGTTTATCGGATTCACGCAAGATAAATAGAAAGTGACCAGAACGAATATTTCCACAGACAAGCCAAGCTGTTAATTGGTACGGAAGATCTTTGGGATCGTTTTTAGTCTGATCGATGACATCGTGTTGATCATCTTAATGCCAGGAGATTGTTGTCTTTCACAAACAACCTGAAGTTGTTGCGAATAAAATTTATTCGCAGTGTGCTTGATAGTGATTTCAAATATCCACTTTTATAGACATCATCCCCCACTTCTCAGTCATCTCGGAAATAGTGGTGTTGGACTGTAGAATGGGGAAGATGAACCGAATTCGGAAACATCACCTCTGGTCGACATACCCGTTGTTTATTATGCTCTCGCATACTGGCTGCTTTATTTTATTTATCCTTGCTACAATGTTGATCACCAACTCCGACGAATTAATAACAGTCGCTACTCGATGAGCATAAAGAAAAATAACAGGGTTGACAACTGCTTGCATCACCTGGTAGGGAACCGGGAATTCGTGCACTACTATGCAGGTAAACAGCATTGTAAATTATAAACTTTTAGGAGTTTATAATACACCAGAAAGAATAAGAGTTTATCGGATTCACGCAAGATAAATAGAAAGTGACCAGAACGAATATTTCCACAGACAAGCCAAGCTGTTAATTGGTACGGAAGATCTTTGGGATCGTTTTTAGTCTGATCGATGACATCGTGTTGATCATCTTAATGCCAGGAGATTGTTGTCTTTCACAAACAACCTGAAGTTGTTGCGAATAAAATTTATTCGCAGTGTGCTTGATAGTGATTTCAAATATCCACTTTTATAGACATCATCCCCCACTTCTCAGTCATCTCGGAAATAGTGGTGTTGGACTGTAGAATGGGGAAGATGAACCGAATTCGGTAGAGCGCAATAATGTCTGTCCATTTGACTTTAACATCACCTCTGTAGTTCGTAGCATACTCGCTTATCTGAGAGAATTTTAGTCTCCTCTGGGCTGAGTTTTCTACCCTAGGATTGGAGAATTCAACCTAATTGCGGGGTCGAATTATTCTTTGGCGCGGTCCGCGGGTTACACATTCCGCAACCTGCGAATTGTCTCATTTTATCAGCAATGGTTTTGTTCACTAACAGTCTTGACTTTTCAAAGCTAGCAAAGTATCTGCTCTCGAATAAATAGGAAAGCTAAATTCCGACCGTTTGGGTGCTCAAGTAGAACACAACTCCAACTGAGGGTTGGTGCTAATGAACCTACACATGGTTCATATTTTCATGGAATTTACAAGTCAAGTCTTCCTCCGACCACTCATTTATCCATGTTTCTGTTTTCCATTAATTTTTCCGATCACGAGGTTATTCTAGATTTCAGGTCCATAAAACGTTCCAAATATCGATTCTGGCTGATTTTCATCCGTTCTTTTACTGCAATCAGTACATTTTCTGTGGGATCTGGTGAGAATTTAGAAGGAGCCAACTGTAATAAGAAGTACGCACAATTTTTTCATGAACATCGTCACTGGAGCTATCAGGTTTTTGAGCGTGTTTGAATGAATGATTGAAATTCGACGCGCAGAAAATGTAACAGATGGCGTCCGACACTGCTGCTACCCGTCCACTGCGATTTGCTGTTTAGTGCGTATGATGTTTGTACAATCTGTCCTCAGATTGTCTCTTGAAACAAAATGTTATCACAAGTCATTTACTTGTCGAAAGTGAGGCTGCCTCATGATGTGTTGATTCTGTACCGTATCTTACTGGACTTGACAGTCACTCGACGATTGCTTAGATTCAGTCTAAAAGAAGCCATATTGTAATGTACTACTCATAAGGTTGCTGAAAGTCCGTCGCAGCACACGACCGGTTTCGCCCTTTTCGGGGCTCATCAGGTAGGCGCAGTCCCCGGGTTTCCGTCGACCTTATGTTCTACTTGAAACCAAATTGCACGGACCCTTATCGTTTGGTTTATCCATAAGCAAGCCTTCAGGAGACGAAATAATCTAATCAGCAACCTTATGTGTAGTGCATTACAAATATATACATGTATCGCGATATTTCGAATATCGTGGCGACTGAAACATGAGGCGGCCTGGTGCAGCACATTCAGTTGCCTGGAAACACCACAAACGAGAGATTCAGCTTGGTTCCAGGTGAGTCTCTCGAAAAAACCAAATTAGTTTGCAAGTGAGTGTGTATTCGCTAAAGTCATATTGTATGTTGCAGTAACATTTTTCTTGCATTCGGTACCCATCATTTCTGTGCTACCCATTTTCAGCTGAATAAGGAATTTCATTTTCTATGAGGAAAATGTGAAATCACCTGCGACGGTATTTTACCTCCGTCATTCGAAAATCTCACAACTTGCCATTCAAGCTTTCTGTTCCCTTTAATATTGTCTCTTGACCCGCCGCAACCTCAAGCTTTCTCTTGTTCCATTATGCACATTTGCTTTGAGTATCCTCCGCCTGACAAGTGAAGGCTGCAAATTCAGGAATATTTTACTGTGAACATTTGAGTTACATATGTCGCAAGCCCCGGCCTATGTAAGAGCACTTTTGCTATAGTGCTAAACAGATGATAGTTATACTAATCATTCAAGCAAGCAAGATTTCTGTTTGTTATCCCTGTTGTAGATAATCCAAGTATAAGGCCAAACCGAATGTGCTAGGCGCAGCCAGGTGTTTTGAGCTGCTGTTTCGTTTCACTCCTAATTACTTTGTTTATCTCGTTTTTTCCAGGGCAACGATCCCGAGCCGCCGGCCATTTCCTAACCTGGTTAGATGGATACTCAAAGTTCTTTCCAGCTCCCTGTGATGGTGTCAGTTTAAAACAATTTTCTGTGATCTGACAAGTATTGGTAATGAACCTCACTTTGTCGAGCACTTTCTGTATGCTGCCGCCACACACCTCCGTCACGAACTGCACCTCGGTCGATTCTCTGATGTTTGTTTGCTTGTCCCTCCCCAGGGTCAGATTATTTTGATCCAGTTAACTTGGTTTGCTTTTTTCTGTTTTCCTACTAATCACAGACCTTCGGTCCACAAATATCGTGTGACATTGCACGGGGGTTCATGTGTGCTTGCACGCTGTTTATCTGACGATAGTCCCCTGGCCTTACCAGCTCCTCAAAGAGCGAATCGTGCTCGCTTAAAACGTCATTTTTGATTTTTCCAATTTTGACCTGTGTTGAGCTCGGGTTGAATGGATTAACAACGGCTACGTGACTTCAATGCAAACTGGTGTCTGTCACAGCTATTTTTTCCATATACTACTTTTTGTTGTTATCTCGGTCTATCTGACCACTTATGCAACTCAGCCTGTTTGCAATGGGATCACTCCGGTTTATGTGAGAATATATACGGCAATCTCATCGATGTTTGTTCTACTTGGTACTCGCTCCAAGTAAATTGAGTGAAATTCTCGTTTATCCCAAGTGGTTGTCCTGTACAAGTACGCTTTACGTTCAGACAGCAGTCCAGCTGAACCTTATCTGTTTTACTTTATTGTGAATAGGCACTGTGGTGGGATGAACCAGTTCTATGAATGACACTTGCTACATCTGCGGCAAGGTCTTCACAAGTGACAACAACTGATTCCACTTTCCTAGACCGAATATAGGCTGGGCTGATCGAAGTTTGGTATGAATGTTGACAATCCGGTTTTCAGTAGTCTATTCGGTGGCGATACCACCACCATGGATTAGGTTCAGAATCGGTTTAAACCAGAGCCCTATTATGAACCATTGTTCACTCACATCCTTCACTGAATTACTGAAGTAGGCTTTCCGATTTGTTCTTAGCGCTATTTGGTGCTCTCGCGGTTTTTAAACTACAGGTTACCAAACAGCCTGTAGTTGCTCGGAATTGATCGAAATACGGACCAACCTTGTCATCAATCGCAGCATATGCAGATCAGTAATTTGCGACATACATGGGATCAACGTATCCGGTCACAATGGCTGGCCGCCGTGAAAAAGAAGGAAATGTTGTTTCAGGACTCAGTATAACAGTGCTGTCAATTTGCATTATTGAAGATCCGAATGATGTGACCCTAGTGATCAGATGCGTAGTATCCGTACATTCTCACACAGTGGCAGCCATATCTTGTACCTATAACGATGAATAGGGGCCTGAATAGTCTGGTTCAACGCAGCAAGCCGGCCGCTGAATCAAGTCAGAAAATTTCGATCTCTTCTTAAAGGGAGACTCGTCATTCATTCGTGAACTGTGGTTCCTCATCTAATTACTCGTAGCCTGGTCGGTATCAATTCTCCTTTACCATGCTTGTTTGCACCACACTTTCAGACGGTCAGAGGTTAGTTATTCGGGCTGAAGGTGTCTTATCTGGTTGAACATTCTGATTCAAAGTACACGTCCAAATAGTGAGGAACATTACGACCGACGAATTAGTTCTAAAACCTTTGGTTTCTTTCTTACCACCTTAGACCTGTCTAGTACTTGTAGCCTGATGAACATTATTCAGAATCTTCAACATTACTTCTACTCACTTTTTTGGGCTTGCGTGTTTCTTGAGATAACCAGCTTGGTGTTCCACTCGCTCAGAAAACCCGTTCGACCGTCAACCGCGTGTTTAGAGACGGGAGCGCGCTGTTTGGAAACGAGCCTTCCGGGTTTTCTGCAGAAGGTTAACGTACTCCTAAACAATAGCACACCGTATGACGAAGGTGGGCGGAGAGCAACATCGGATCGGCATGCCAGTGGATTGACGGCAACATCGTATACCATTGTACCTGCCACTGACAAATCATCAGCATCGACAGCATGACATCAGTGTTCAACACCGATGCTTCACTGCCGTACAACCATGATTTATTTGAAAGCCTTATTGTAAAAAGAGGTAAAGGTAGACGGGAAAGGAACTTAGTGCTAGCTTACCACAATCATTCCGAAGTGCCTATACCTCCAGACATTCACTCAGGCGATCTGGATAGAAACTGACAACAAGAACGCTACTGACATCGGTTGGCAGCCATATCTTGCAGTGTCTCTAACTAAGCACAGTGACTATCACGCGGTCCCCATCCTCGAATGCAAATGGCACCGACAGCACCCAAGCATTTCGTGATTCTCTTCGGCAAACGATGGTTCGGCATACGTAACACATGTCCCAACCAACGCAGCTTCTGGTGCTGGACACATTCTTCAATGGAAGTACCCTTTACACAACCGAAAACACGCTTTCTAACTGCCTCGTTACGGATTCGCCGACACCAACCCACACGAGCTATGGTTCTGAGACAACGATTGTCGAACACCTGAAGACATCTCAGTTTCCCTACTCGAATAGGCCAAGTCTCACAGCCATACAACAAAACAGCCCGTACTGTAGCTTCATAGACACGTCCCTTCAGACATTAGGCTAGAGGTAGGTACGCCTACGAAAAAAGGTTTGGATCGTTACACCATAGGACGCAGACATTAACGACCAGTATATTCTGTACTATACGGGTCGAACTTTTTATTTTCCCTCACATATACGGAGCGCCATTTATTTCCTGTCGGGTGACGGCATCGGTTTCTTTATAACTCGTTTCGTCAAGACTGAAAACCGAGATTCGATGAGAGACACCTTTTGCGAATTATCTCCGAACCCCAGACCGTTATTTTTGTAGATGATGACCCTGCGGTTTGTACGGATGCTCGCAGCGGTAACAACACCATGAATACAACTTCAACGAACTTGTTTAACGTCCCTAGCACAACACCATGCTTGGTAATCCGGTGATCACAGTTCTTCCGTGGTTCTATATATTCCCGTTCGCTCTGACACTCACGATCGATAATGAAATACGTAACTGGCTTCACTTAGGTAACTTTACGAAAACAGTAAGGTGCATTGAATTCTTTCCAACCTGGTGAATGGTGGAGATGTCAAACTTTTCCACATTCAACTCACGATAAGGAAGCGGCACTTTGCGTAAGCATATGGACCCTTATCGTTCGGTTTATCCATGAGCAAGCCTTTGGTAAACAAAATAATCTGCGTGACTGTTTTCCAGTTTGTATCAGCTTCCTGTTGAACTGTTCGGCGCGCCAAATGACTATGAAGCAACTTGTACTCGTTCTTGTGTGGGCCATCAGCTCTTGTTTCTGCAAACTGTTCTCCTTCCATATCACAGCTGTGTAGGACGTCGGAAACCCACTGGTCTGATTAATACTCATTGTGCGAAGTATCAGCTGAGAATGTGTATCCCTAATTGATGGTTCAATCACTTTTGTGGGTCGGCCGTCCTCTCCTTGGTCCTCACCTAAAAGCCAGTTGATTAGAAAATGCGGATTGTACTTGGTTCCTTGTGAGACAGAGTTGCTTTATCCAGGGAAAACCGAATGACATTGTGAGAAGCTCCCAATCTACTACATGGTATTCGTGTGATTGACTTCTTTCCCCCACAAGGGGCGACGCTAATGTAAAGACCCAGTAGACCGGTTTTCTATCGAGGGCAATGTTGGTAGCCCTGGTTGCATAGATGGCTATTTTGTTCACTGACCTCGTCACCAAACGAGGTGGCGTCATCAGTGCGTAGTAAGTTATCGGTGTGCCCGTGTGTAGCCTGCACATTGACGCACTGATGATGTCAACTCAGATGGTAGCGAAAGGCTTACAACCAAATTATCCAGCTCAGCGAAGACTAACAACGAAGCTCAGTAGTGAGGATAGTGATTTAACTGTCTTGTATTAAGTACTAAGGCGTGGACATGCGGTTACATGTGCGGTTTCCCTTCAAGAAAACGCTCTCATAGTTCACCCACTTAACGAGAGGTACCACCTCAGTTCAACGGTTGAAGGTTTCTTTGAAATTACAAGGTTTATTGTGGGGAAATTCCATTTCACCAATTGTGGAAATCATTTTTGTCTCCTCGTGTCCCTGGTGAACGAGCAGAAAGCTACCTTCATGTCTCAAAGTATCCACACGTTGATCTCTGGAACATTTGTCATTTGACGAGAGTATATTTTCACGGGTCAAAAAGGAATTTGAAAGTTTTTTCGCACATCCTATGATTCGGTCTTCTGATGGACAATGTGTCACCTGCCGGCTGAAGTTTCCACTTTTCTAGTGATTGTGAGCATTCGGAGGACACTAGTGAGATCAACCAAAATGCCTATCGGTCTCATTATCACGCACGGTAGGTTAGGTATCTTTTTTGCGACCTTCAATCAGTCAATTTCTCAGCTGTAAACCGTGTACCACAGGCACATTGCTTCCAGCTGCTACAGTTTCGATCATTGAAAAACGGGAGTCTGGGACATACAGCCAAGCCTCGGAGGCGATGGCATGTTCAGTTTGTTCGGAAATTGGGTAGCTACTCGTTGAAGGCGACAGCTTTGGTTCGCGAGCGTCACTGGCTACGCGATTGGACCATTTCTGCCAATATCATTAGCCATTCGTGACTTAAGTCCCCGCGTCCCCATCCTGAGAGGCGGCACTTGCGACCCCTAATTGGTGCACTGATCGGTGATGCATTTTTATAGAACTGGAGGTGGAGTAAGCTAAGTGAATCGAGTGGTGTTCATGTCTAAATTTGCTCTGTCTCTGTTTGTTGGCTAAACACACCAGCATATATCTTCCCCAGGTAAATAACATTAGTGTATGTATGCTCGTGTGTGTTGCATTACTTCAAGTATTGATGTAGTGGATAACGTAGAAAAGCAGAAGCAGAATTGTTGTTCGGTGTGTTTTATCGGATCGAACAAAATTTTCTTGCAAAAATGTCCTCTGCGTGATTTGCTTCATTGACCATCTTTAATTCACCAACGCCCAAACCAACTTTCCAGGAATGCTTAATTCATTCATTTTCAAAAGTTTTTCAGCCTCGTTTGTATTGTTGATCCTCCTGTCATAGCAAACTGGTTGAGTGTTACTTTTCACGGCTACTTATTTACATTGATTGGTGCCGTAACAATGTGCTTCTGGCCGATATCAACCACGTTGGTTCTCAGAACATCGTTTGTAGCTAATTTACCGGATTTTTGCACATCTATGGTGGAACGACCACTCAGTGAACACTTCCTAAGAATTCGCGATACTTCAGAGATTTCTCCACTGTTGTTATCGTTGTTTTATTGGAAGTGCGGTGATTTTCCGCCATCACCGGTCGACCACACAATTATGGTGAATCGACCGGTTCCATTCACTTGTCCACCGGTGTTTGTTGTTGTGAATGCGTACTCTTACCCCGGCTTATCTGAAAGTGCATGCTGGTGGTACAGCCGGGTTGTGGTGAAACGTATGTACTTACAGAACCACAATCGTTTTAAACTTATTACCCGAACGTAAACTACTGCGGTCACTTCGTATGTGAAGCTGTGTATGCACTTGTAGGTATAAATACACTGGCCTTTTTTAATTTACTGGGCTATCGGGTTTTTACATTCCCTTCTTCAGTCCGGCCTTTGATAGTCGACCTGTTTGTAAGACCTGATTGCCTAATAGGGTGATGCGTTACGTCAGTGTTGAAATGCATCAGTTATGAAAATCTGTTGATTCATTGGTTAACTTTCGCACTTCAGAGAATATTGGATTGCCTGAGTCACAAGTACTTGCTTATTCATGTCTGTTAGAACATGCACAGTGTACCCTCGTTTGTCTTCACTTAGTGTGGCGGTCCGCCTGGCTTTCTCCATCCATTGAGCTTGTACAAACTGACTTTCTACGGCGTTCCTCTTTAAACCGTCATCTGTCAAACATATATGTTTCATTCCGTCGTACGAACCTTGTGGTAAAGCGCAAGTTGTCGTGGTGACATGGGTACTGTTGCGTCAGCATTTGAATTACTCATCATACCGCTGGATAACATCTACCACGACGGTTCCAGTCAAGAGCTTCAATGAGGCCTTGACAAATAGCGGAATTTCATTGATTTTGCTTGATCTATTGACCAGTCAATTCGGATGATCAGGTTTGAAATACTGGCTAATCCGGTAGTGGCGAGGCAGTGCTTATGCGTTGAATGACACCTATTCACAAACGAGTTACAGTCTTTATTGCCTCATTTGTGGTCCAAGTATGAACTTTTGAGTTGGCCTTTTCTCCTCTGCCCATGACATCGCCTTCACAAATTAATGGAAAGTTCACCTTTTAGAGAAAGTGACCGAGTCCATTATTGCTAATTTGGAGATGTTGTTCAGTATTGCTGGTTGCTGTGTATGGTTGTAATGGACAATGGCACGTGGTTTGTTTCGTCCTGAGTCATACAGACAAGCTGAAGGCTTTTTAGACAAACGGTCCTTCCAAAAGTTCCAAAGTGGGGGCATCAGCACTAGAGATAATCTCAGCATTCGGGTGAACTATCGGACTATTCTGAATCGAAATGCGGCAAAATGAAGGTTTTCAGTCGAGGGTCCGTTGTGAAGGAAAGATTAAATCGACGTGATCCTGAAAAGCCACGGAACATTCATGTGCGACGTGAATGACTCTGGAAGAGTAGTATTGCTGTTGATGGACAGAAGAAAGCAGCAACGCTACTAATGCAGGTTCTCCTCGATTACTTCAAAATACTCACAATCAAGAAACTATAACACGCCTTCAGGTGGGACACTCTAGGAGTCGTTGTCCAGCTGACCACACTGAGATATCATCTTCAAACAATATTCACAATTGTTAGGAGACCGTGGGGTGCCTAGTTGGTTGAAGTTTCGCGAGGTGGATCACATATGGAAAAAGAGGGGTCGCACCAGCCAGCTAAAGACGAGTGCGAGTAACTATAAGTGAATGTCCGTTTGGTGAACAAATGGCACGGCAGTGAACTGTCAACATTACACACCGTTTCAACAGCGTCGGTTGACTCTACTGAGGTACTCCGAGATTGGATACAAGCTAGTGTTTTTCTGTACCAGCGTAGCTGACAGTACACTACACCTCTGATTCGCTGATAATCTCAGCCCACCCCAATGCCATCTGATGGTCAGGCAGGTCTAATACACCCCTGCGTCTTGGTTATACAGCAAACAAGGGTAGCCAACACTTTTCTGAACTCCCTTTGTGCGGGGACCACACTGGGACAGGGTCGAGCGCGCAAACCAAACGAAACCTCAATGATGTCATCCACGACGGTTGTCCAGGCACTGGACGGTTGTTAGGGTCTTCTAACTTGTCTAACCCCAGTGACTTTGTAATTGGACTGAAAATCATGAATTGAAAGTGAAAGCCATCCCTTGGAATGGCGTTTGCATTACGAATAAGGGAGGATACCACCAGGATACCGTCCATCCTTGGTTTCACTTCTCTTCATTTCACTAACATCTCTTTTCGTAGATTCTTCAGGGATGTAGTCGTTATTTGTGAGGATTATTCTAGTGGTGTGGCATCTGTTTACAGATATGCATGACTCGTCGAGCTATACCATACCCTGTGCACAATGGTTAACAACAGAGTTTATGAAAGTCGGATTGAGACCATCTAAACGCCCATTACCTCATGACGGAGGTAAGACCAGTAAAAGAGCGGAGAACATACATATAGGTAAGGTGAGTAAAACGCAATGTCTACGAGGGTGAAGCATCAGTGTTAAATGCTGACATGATGATGATAATAATGAAACGTCCCATCAAGACATCTTATAAATCTGAAGGACTGGACAGGTACTGCACTAACCTAAGCCTAAGACCGTAGGCAAATCTGAGCGGGATCGGAAGAAATAGGATGTGGAGCATGGCCAGAGACCCATTAATCTTTCATACGTGTATCTCACGCGGGAACAAACTATCTTACTTACTCACACAAAACAAAGCCTGGATCTTCGCTATCCATAAAAATTCTTTAAACTTGTAACGCACACTTTTGGAATGAACAAACTGGTAGCGTACTGGACAAGCTGAGCGCATAACTTTCCGTCTATTGAGGGAGGAGTTTCGGCTAGGCTATATCTCAAAATTAAGTCCATGGTTCAGACTGAAAGAACACCTTCGTCGGGTCCTAGAACTCAACAAAAACTTCACGAAAGCAGCTTAAATCGGTCCTCTCTTACGCAACCAGTTGACTGGTCTTTCTAGGGCAGGACAACTATCTTATCGACCTGGGCTTGATGAAGGCAATACTGGCAACTTAATACGTTGTAAAAGTGACACTTTATATCCCATTTCTAACCCAAATGACGTTTTCGGTTGCATTCAGGGGAGGAACAGTCCATCCAATGTAATTTACCATTGAGATAAGTCGTTTTTCTGTACAAACGGCTCGGATCTACAAGTCTATTTATTATACTGTGCAATACACAACCGTCTAGTCTATTAGACTCGTGTTAAAAAGATGAGATACACAGGCAGCCTAAAGGGCATTGACATAACATTTTATGTTTCTCTTACTTAGTGTCAGGCTTCTTCCAAATGTACATACAAACAACAATACACACGCTTCTATGAGAAACATTGAGCAAATTTACTAATGTGACAAAGAATTGTGTAAACCAATTTCTACAAACACATTCATATTGACCAGGCATCACAGATCCCGACAAACACAGCTTATTAATCAACCGGTGTAGATTCTATGTGGGGTGTATTGGATGAAGACTGCAATGTAAGTCAGTATGAGCAAAATACTAGGCTAGTGTCATGAAAACACTTTTTTTCAGCAGTTGTTTGGCAGTCTTCGATAAAATCAACAGTCTGCGTATTCTGGGAATCAGCTGAAGGTGTCTATTATGATCCGACTGTGGTGCAATACCAAAACAAAAGTTGGAAATTCTGTCAAACTCCAAGAGATGCGATCGACTGCCAGATGTGATGAATCTTGTATTAATCAGCAGAAGTCTCTGTACTGTTGAAAAGATCGTTCGCTGAGTCAAACTACCACAGAAGGTTTGTTATATAGCTCAGATGCGTTTATAGGAGGTCGTTATGCGCCAAGAAAAATCAGAAGGGAATCCGGTTAGTTTATTCAGTAAAGATGAAGCAGGTTATCCCTACTGGAATAAGAGCAGCGTGAATACTACTCAGAGGCTACGAAAATGCACCCGTATTTCGTTTTGGAAAATCGGACGCCGGATTGAAACGTTTCCAACAGAGTCAATAAAACTCAAGAGTATCCCCCCGAAAAAAGCAAAGGTTTGACAGCGTCACCAACTTATACCTGATCAACAAGACTGAATTTATCCTCAAGTTCACCGTTGTTATTCACGTTTCCAAACAGAAAACTCTTGAAATTTCGATTACCTGGCCGAATGTTTATTTCATTCATTCATTTTCATTTTGTTTTTCATTTATTTTACTTCATTCCATACAGCTCAAGCACGGGAACATAAAGGCCAGTACACGGAGCATCTTTTCAAATTCGATAACAAATACTTGAGTAAGGGTTAAAGAATAGCAAGGAAGCTGTGTTGATAACTATCCCATACCATACGACTAAACGACAAATTAATTACTTAAGCAGGATCACTCTATCTGAAAAAAGACAAGCTGATACAGTCGCATCTTCGAGTGACTTTGTCTAAATCAATGGCATTGTACTACTAACATTTGGATGTCATGTGGTCCTCAAAATGCTCTACCTAGCAATCAGGTGTCACTAATTTGTTAGCTAATTTAATTTTCCAATGAGAGAGGTCGGACTCGTGTTGTCCGAGAGGCTGCTCCCCTTTTCTTCACAGTAGCTGAAGGCTGAAGTCAACCAGAAACATGATTTTCTAACTGTACAGTCGATGTGTGAGGAATAGAAATCTAACTGCTTTGGGTAGCCTGGTAGGTATGTGTTCCTTCAGTGTCTTGCTTGACACAGACTACTGTGCATTGATCAGTGATCCAAAACTGTCGAAAGGGCACAGTCCCGATTTCGGACAACGTAATACCCACTGAGTTACCACTTATCGCGCACAGGCATCACCGCACACACGAAAACAGTTGCGCATGAAGACACGCAGGAGATTACTATGATTACTTAGGCAAATGAACCTGTAGTTCATTTTATTTGTTTCGGCAGGACTTTAGAACAGTTGTTTGATAGAAAAGTTTTTATAACATGTAATGAAGAGTAACATTCGCCTCCTTATGGTGGTAAATCTCCCGCCTCCAATGCGCAGCTACCTACCCCCCCCCCCAAATCGTCGGGGAACGAAACTGTGGCAGCTACAACCACTGTACTACGAGTACGCGGTTATTACAGTTGACAATGATGATGATGATGAGGATGATGATGAATCTCCATGGTCTATTTGCAGAGTGAGATTTATCGGAAATAACGAGATCGGTATAAGGGCTTCCCAGATTCCGCCAAGTGAAGTTCGGCTCCCTCAGAGGAAGTGTCATGCAATTAAACCAACTTTTCCGGCTATCGAATGTATAATTATTATTCACAGACGTTCCGAAATCAGGTAGAACTCAAGGATCGGATCGCCACTCTAACAGTGGACTCCCTTTCAGTTCAGTTATTAGGCTATGGGCCGCGTACTATGGTTCAGTGGTTCCAGTTGCCACAGCTTGGTGTACCGAGAATGGGGAGAATAAGGGAACGACGACCGGGCAGTGGAGAAGATGGCCCTCCATTGCCGGAAACTTTCTCCATCTGACTAATAAAGCGAGGAGCGAGCAAACTATGGAACCGCCACTGACTGCATGACAAGACCAAATCCCTCAGGTTTGTCTCAAAATGGGGAGAACGCAGTTGCTAAAATGAAGCTTGGTTATCTGCTTGAAGCATTCACTTTTCTTTGTCTACTCACGAACTAACCGCTCCTGGCTAGTTTCTATCCCACGTCTGGCTGGGTGTGGAGGGCTTTGCAGGAAAAATGTCCACGGGTGTACAGGTCACATGGCTTAAGGAGCACAACCTATGGGGCGTGAGTGGTTGTTTCACACAGGAGGGATTATTTTTTAAGAGCCACCAGCCGTATCTCGGATTTAATGATTCGTTGTTGCGGTGCTCCAGAAAGACAATAGATCTAACATAGAGTGTTGAAAGATTTGCACACAGCGGCCTCATTTCTCATAAACAGTTGTAGGTTAGGTCGTGCTGCGGTAATGTTCAAATTGGTGTTTGTTCCGGGTCATGAACTATCAGAGGTTGGCAAGCACTGACTTAAGCTCCTCCAATCCGGGAAGAGTTTTTAATTTTTGGCCAATCCACCTGAACTTGTGAAGCTACCCAGATAGGTGAACTTATCTACCGTATACATATCGGTTTATCTGCGGGCATGAGGTTTGTACTTGATGCTACTCCTCCCTGTAGTAGCATCTGAAACCGCGCGGTAGAACTGATCAGGTTATTTAACATATTTTCCATTTCCAAGTAATCTGATCCAAGGAGAGAGATGATTGGATCGTACTTAATCTCACTGAGCAAAGGCCTCGGAGGGGGGGGGAATCGATTCCCGAGATGTCAGTCGCATACGAAGCTACTTTAAGCTGCACTTCGATATTGAAGTTGAAGAGGAGGGGTGACGGGGGTAGTCTTTTTTGATATTGGATTTAGTGAACTCAGATGATGGCTTACAGTTTATATGTGCGCATCCATGGGAGGAGGTATATAGAGTATTTTTGAGATGCCAGAACTTAAAAGAGACATAGTCCATCGTCAGACTGTCGAGGTATTCGAAAGCAGCATGTTACTGAAGAAATGTGATCGTTGATCACCGTTTGGAGTAATGGGACAATTAATTCAGTCGGCTGAAAGTGGATATATAATTGATAGAACCTAGGTCCGATCGGTGTCCAGTCTGACTCTCAGGAATCTGTCATTTCTGATGATGGGTCAACCGGCATACCACCCGAGAACACCTTGGGACCTAGGAATACTGATCTAATGCCCCGCAGGTGCTCGTACGGCGTTATTTGATCTTTTTAAAGAACGGAATAGCCGTCGAGGCCTTTTTGCTATCGGCATTCTATGATCATTCTACCCATTTTAGAGTAAAGTTCCCAAACTAGCTTCCATCCCTCTTTGCACTAGTTGATGGGATTAGTTGAGTTAAGGTGTGCCTGTTCAACCTTGCAAAGACTTCCCCATCTGCCTGGTTTTCGCCGCCCACAAGTGTACCTTCATTGTCGTTTGCTGATGGTTGAGTCTCCAAGGTGTCGATGACAGCTCCCGGTCCTACAGATATTCGGTGAGTGTGCGGGCGACTCCAGACAAACCATTTTGAAAGCTGTAGGCACAGCATCGTTCATCTTTTCACTCGTTCCCAAGCTTTTTTTCAAGCCAAATCAGCTCGATAGGATTTGGAGACTCTTTTGGAGTGATAAACGGACCACGAAGTGTCATGGTCAGAGTCAGGATGTATACTCCAAAGGGAAAGATGACTTCATGGGTCAGCTGAGTTCACTGCACGTTTGCAGCCAATCGTCCCTGGATAATGCCTGTGCTTAAAGTTTGAACCGCTTAGGTGTAAACCAAATGCGTCACATAACTGAAAACGTCAGTCTCATAAGCTCACTAAGATGGGTCTCTCCTGGAATAAAGCATCCGACCTAGGCATTCATATCGCTACTAGCATCAGATAGCCAGTGCTATCTGATTCTCTAGACACTTGCGACGAATACCGCAAGAAATCATCTTCCTCACCACCGACAAACGAATACCGTTTGCCGTGTGGAGATTAACTTACACTGATTGAGTCAAAGAGCAACGACAACCAGTACTACCAGACTGAGAGATAGATGGATACGATGAGTGACTGTATCAGGGTTGTCAGGCACGTGAATGGTGAGTAACGATAAAATGGATTCATTATCTTGAGAGATTACGGGTACATGACCAAAGTGGAGTCTTGTAGGCGTGTCTGGTGTAAACAGCACACGTCGATTTGAAGCGAAGGCAAATTATGGTCCCGCTTGCTGTATACTTTGAGACAGAGTACGGCGGAGTTGAAGATATACCTTGAATTTTTTGCCGCTATACCTACAGGACCTTGGCTTGGGTACGTGTCGCACACTGGGTGTTTTTGTGCTTCGTTACTGGGAAGAGAACTAAAGTAACACACTCAGATTGTGACAGTTCCTTGTCCTCATGGTACGGCTAGCACATACGAACTGGTCTTGTTTGTGACACAAGGAAAGCAATACCCTGCGATGGTTTTTTTCTTTTTTCTATAGAGGAGAATATCGGTAGCTCAGGTAGCGTAGATGGTCGTTGGCTTGTTCGTGATTGTGGCACAACCACTAACCTACCGCTACGCACAACTACGCACTGGTGATGTCACCTCGATTGGTGATTAAACGTTTGCAACCAAATTGCCCAGGTCAGCGAACAAGCCAACGACCACACACAAGCTTGTTTGTTACGATCTTAATTCACGGGATATGCCTTGATGAATTCTTACTGAGAGATACCGGCACCGGTTGACTTCAAATTATGGAGCAGGAGAATTAATCATTAGAACGAGGTAGCAAAGAAGAGCCACGATTACAAAATACCCTGGGTCAGGTGATGCATACCTACGCCGAATACAATAATCAGATACCGGTCATTCATACGCCAGATATTTTCTTCAAACTAAACGTTATACAGCGAAAGTATCATCAAGTACGGGAGGCTAAACCTTTGATGCACAAAACGATTCGGTCGACTGTGTAGATGATATCCAGTTCGGTTGTTGTAGATCGCATCAAAAATTCCCGAATGCTCTTATATCCAACCGCAACATCGCATCTGCTCTTACGAAACTCAAATGCTTCGTCATCGGAGCACCCAACAGACAGTTTTTATGGTCTCACGTAAGCATGAAGGTGACTAACTATGTCACTCTTCCATAGGGCTCTTCTCTCCCTCGGATGCACGTTCTCCCACATACTGTCTACTAAATTGAAAAATTCCGAATCACTGATGGAATGTAGCCAACTGTGACCGCGGTTGGTGAGTTGGCCGCTTCCATCGTCTATGGTGCAAGGGACCGATGGAGGAAACCGTGACAGACGATGTAACATTAATCACAGTGACACCAAATACGATCTGTATCACATGACCAAATGTCACAGCAGGTAAACGATGGAATCCGTATAATTTGGGAAAATATACCGGCCCCGCCCGTAAAATCAGTGGTACAACTAACGATACGCGGGATGGGTTCGTCGGCGAAGTCGGTGCAGCCGCAGAGAGTAGGCCCATAGCGAAAAATGCTAGCAGCACTCAGATTTGAACGTGTACTTGGAATAACTGTGATTTCCCGTGTTTCACTCATGAAAGCCATACTTTTTCAACTGAACAGTATGTTAGGTACTCTTGAGGCCAGCATCACTCTTCCTTAGAGTGCTTGAGTTTCCTGGTAAGTCCAGTAAAAGCTAAGTATTCAGGCCAAAAACTTGTATACACCTTGGTGAAGAATACTAACAGAGGGCTATCAGCGACTAGTTCATGAGGTAGTCAGATACATGGCAAATATGATTCCACTACGGTCGTTTATTGATGTATGTTCAATTCGTTACCACTCAAATTAAACTGATTGAAGCACTTTTGAAACAATAAGACATGCAACCGTCTTAAGCCCCCATTTAACTTGTGTGGGCCGACGGCGTAAGAATCTGTTGACACTGAAGACTTTTGGAATAACTCATATACCCTGGGTTTAAACCTAATTTCGAAAAAGTTTGGTGACAATCGGTAGATTTATTGCTGGGCAACGTTCTGCTTTTGACACAAGAGCTTCGTCAGGCCAAGTGACTAGGTTCCGAAGTTGATCGAGATTTAAGGCAACGATTGAACCAAAGTTTACGTAGGCAAACTGTCAGGGAATCGCACACCAGAATTGGTAGGCATAAAAGAAGGATAAACAAACCATCAAGGAATGCAGAAGAAACGCTGGTCAAGGACTCACCGATGGCGGTACATGCCTTACACACGGGACATAGAATAGATCTGGAGAATATGGAAGTTTTAAGACGGGGACTGCGATTTACACCACAGTGGCTAATAGCCGAGGCGGTGGAAATTGCTAAGCAACATAGCGTGAGTAGAATCGAGTGTGTAGAACTAGCGAGTGTATGGAAAGCGGTCTTAGATAAGCCGAGTTTACACGTGACTGTGCGGTTGTCAATCCACGTAGAATCATTACCAAAAACGAGGGTGGGGGTGGAAATCCCGACCCGACCAAAGGTCACAGCATCCCTACTACACAACTACCTTAGCACTATCTGTGTGATGTACTATTCATAAGGTTGCTGAAAATCCATCGACAGCCCAC
>NW_008751716.1:575509-591855 GCF_000715545.1 Opisthorchis viverrini
AATATACATGTATCGCGATATTTCAAATATCGTAGCGACTGAAACATGAGGCGGCCTGGTGCAGCACATTCAGTTGCCTGAGAACATCATGAACGAGAGATTCAGCTGGGTTCCAGGTGAGCCTCTCGAAAGAGCCAAATTAGTTTGCAGATGAGTGTATATTCGCTAGCTTAGCACTAGCTCATCCGCGCAGATCGACAGAAGGTTCAAACGATGTTCAAGAGGGACCATCAAGTGGGTCGAACCAGAAGAACTAGACCCTAGGCTGGACCCAAAGACGTGTAGGTTTCCCCATCGACCCAACTCTTGTTCACCCACCCTAACACACAAAGTCCCCTCGGCCGACACCCAACAGAGATTCAGCTTGGCTTAGCGGATTGGTTCTTCTTTCGCCTTAAATCTCGAACAACCCCGGAACCTAGTCAGTCACCCTGACGAAGCTCTTGTGTCAAAAGCAGAACGTTGCCCAGCAATGAATCTACCGATTGACACCAAACTTCTTCGAAAGCAATGACTATTCAATCGGTCCCAAGTATGTTCCACCTAATTTTATATTATTTTTGTTGTAATGGTTCAAAATACTGAAGAACTCACAGGAAATCTGACAGTCAGCTGCGCGTATGTTTGTCGATATATTGAGTGTGTTCACTCTACCACTCATTACTGCGTTCCGTCGAACGTTTCACTGGCTTACCAAGGGGTTGATTTCCACCCCTTTCATCTTGTCGAAGGTCGATCTTAAAGTTGTCGTATCCAGTGGCTCAATATACCTGTTCGTATCAATGTGAGCAAATTTAACCCAGCAGACTTCTGACCCCAAATTCTACGTAGAAGCTCTAGTGACATCGGAACAGAACAGTTGAGTGTGTTAGACTGTTCTGGAGTGATATTCGCTCTTTTGAATCGAAGAATGGGTTCAGGTGATCTCCACTGATGGACACTAATTATCAGGACTACTAATTCCACAGATTAGGTGTCTTCGGCTTACGATGTGTTAACTGAACGTGCTAAAACCGAAGTCTCGAAATTAAGGAATTTCAAACAGAAATCCTGTCACAAGAGAAAAAGTCTCGACAATAATCGTCCTGAACTGAACGGAAGGTGATGTACCATGTCCAGTGGTGGTACATACCTAGTTGTAAATAGATGAATAAACAGCGTTTATTGACTGGTGCACCAGCTTTATGCCCAGGGTACCTTGAGTTGCTGAGTAAGTTTGATAAGTTTGAGCATGCGTTTTAATATGGGCTAATTATATCCCACTTTACCTTCCTTCTAACTATGTTCTCAAATGCATAATGTATAGCGCTGGGTGCATGAATAATCCTAGATAATGAACTGTTACAAGTTTCGAAATGGTCGATTATGTGACTCACTTTGGATGATCGAGTCGCTAGACACGAAATAGGGGGCAAGTTCACCGATTGGAAATAGGATTCCATCCAGGATGAACACGAAACATTGAGTGTTTACTACAAAACTTATAACTGATTGTTTTTGAAGCCGAACTTCACAGGCCCACAGGTCCAACTTTCACCATCCCTGTCCGTTTCGGTGAGTTGATTTTGAGGGTACTAGCGTGCGATACACATGACTGACAGCGTTGTTTGCATATTGGCGTCAGCTTTGCTGTGACCTACAAGTTTCCGTTGTCGTCACTTCCCTCAGTCTTGTTTCCTTAAATACGACTTCCTATAGGATTGATTACACGCTGTAGCTCAACTTTATTTTGCCAGTAATCTTTCCACATTTTCGTTTGAAAGGAAACTCGAAGACCGATTCAAAATATTTGACGACCAACTAAAAATGAACAACACTTTTAAACGTGGATGCCTGGTTATCTAGTTACGGGCAGCGCTCAGAACTCCCTCTTTACTTTTGAGTTTTCGCGTAATTCTATTTTAAAAAACTAACTTCTACTTGCTGACAAACGATTCCATTCCGGCCATTTTAGTCTATCTGAGTCTTAACCATCCCGAAATTCCGATTGGTCCCAAGTGCTTTCTCTTCCAACTCCGGACAGCAATCCTCCGCGTGTCGTCCTTCATTTAACTCAAATGACCTATGGTTTCTCACGTCACGATCTCACTGCGTGATACGCATACACCAAACGGACTTTGTAAAGCCACCAGCTGGGTACAAATTCATCGCTCCTGTGGGGTGGATAATGGATGGAACCAAGCAAATGTTACGTCATTCGCACACTCTCTCTACACAATCTGATGCTTTTTGAGTTGTGACAATGAATTCGTAACTAGTACAGCTAGTAAACGAGTGTTAAGACTTGGAATGTCTCGAATCAGTGAAAAAAGGGTGTCCTCAGTTGTGCTTCTCGAACCGAAATTGTGATAAAAATGCGATTGTATCATGGTTCGCCCTAATGGATATTGTTCGTTGGACATTTTCGTTTGATTCATTTGCACCTTTTTCAGCTAAAGATTTAACGGCCTTCTCCACCATATGATTCGCATCGTTTTCTAATTTTTGGACGTGTACTTCCCTGGGTTGCATGAAAACACGTTCTGGCTTATCGATGGAGTTTCATTTGACAAGGTAAAATCATAGAAAAGGTCATTTAACAAGCACGGAGCACATTTTTTGCTAACGAGTGAATATTCATCTAAGGCTTGTCAGTGAGTACATGCAGAGTAGGTTGGACTACGAACAACATCCTATAACTGGTGCCAGTTTACTGAACAACGAGCAGTTCTGAAAATGAGATCGTGATATACTGATCTCAGCTCCGTATTCTGATTTTTCTAACTGCTCCGTATGTCTGTTCGTTCTACAAACTGAAATCCGAAGACTGCGTGAACCCCGACTGGGTTATTGATCACTAGTAGCTACATGAGGGCGTTGATGAGAGACCTTATACTCAGGATTCTAGTGATTGGTAAAAGTGTGGCAAAGTACATGTGGTGGGAAAAGTACATAGTCAGATTTGCACAAGGAAGTGTCCTTTATGCCTTCCAATTGTGATATGTTGCTACTCTTGTTAGGACGTTGTAGCGGAACAGGTGAACGTGAGATAGAACGGGCTAATAAGCTATCTCAGTAGAAGCCACAAAGCTTAATCCCACTGTTTCCTAACTAAGTTATCTTCCAGACGTGTCATTATTCATCAAGGGAATGATCATTTCGACGGTTAGTCCCCCAGAACCGTACAGGAAGCCCTTTTCCATTCCCACACATAGAGGTAAACTAACAAAGGCATAGTCTATGGTTAAGAACTATATGAAAAATTCGTCGGTAAAATCAGGCAGTGGATGCCGCTAACGTTACCGCCACACTACCCCGTAACACAGACGACTAGGTTTAAGTAACACTTTATAACAAGTCACGTGATATAATTGGTTGAATGTAATGGAGTCGGGCAATAGACTGAAGCCGCACACAAAGACTCCATAATTATCGAATTAGGATGAATTTATCTCGTAAACTTCGTTTTCCTTGATTTTTTTCTTCAGATTTGGGTGAATAGCACACAAACTAATGATTAGGTATAGCTTATATGATGGGAGGTTACTGTCAGTTCATCAGTTCACGCAATTGAAGCACTTGTTTGTCACAACTAAATAGATGCAAGACTACTGAACAACTTATTTCAGTTGAAGTGAAAAAGTGCAGTACTCACTAAGATATCAACGCCACCGGACATTAACAGCAAAGACTGCTGGAGACGATTAATGCCAGTTGGTCTCCCCATCACCAAGTACTAATGGGGATATGTTTGCATCCCTTGAAGACATTTGAGGAACGATAGTAAGTCACATGTAGGCAAGCTTTGTTCCCCAGCACCCTAGATAAAACGGGTATGTTCGGCTTCACTAGTACCGGTCATGTGCTATTCTGCATTCTAAGCGCTCCTGTCAACACTCAGTGCCATATAGTCTGGTCTAGTGAACCACAGGACTGGCTTATGGAAATATCGGATTGGATACCTGATTTGTTGCTGAAGCCCAATCGGGTGCAGCGACAAACCACAAAAGTGCAAAAGGATCCCTAGCTGTCTGAAGAAGAAACTGAGACATGACATTCAGAGGAAGTCTGGTTTTTGTTTGCCAAACTGTTAGTTTATTTTGACACTTATTTGCGAACGTCCCATGATCAATCGACTCAACATTTGCAGCTCGTTGTGAGGCGGGGGGTACTGTGTCAGTAGACACCCAAAGTTGTGTCATGGTTTTACTGAGAGTCAAGAAGTAACACACCTACTTCGAGTTTACTGTAAAGCGTTATCCGAATTATTAAGGCGGGCGGTAGAGGGATGGAAAGCCATCATTCGGCAGTGGGTGGATGGTCAGTAGTGTAATCGGCTGGCGTTTGGTCAAGCTGTAGTTCCACTCTGTTTTCGATTACATAGTTGCTGTCAGCCGGTAATAATCGACTCCTCGAATGATCATTCCCAAGAAAACATAATGTACAATCTATGAGTTGTTTCCTAACTGATTAGCTACTACAGAGGAGCTTTGAAGCACTGACGGCCTAAAATAACCGAACAAAGCTGGTTTGCCTTGGTGAACGCCATCAGTAAAACTTACAAAGCAAGAAGTGCGTTTAACTGCGTAACTACTGACTCGTGACTAGGTAGCAGATCTCTGAACTGTGATCCGCTGGTCTGCGGTGTGGTTTCCAACTACAGTATATTTAGGTCAGAGAAATCACCGCCACTCGCACTTTTAGGGTCTTCCTCCGAAGCTAGTCTCTATAGTTAAAAGCAGATTTACGTGCGCAGTAGACGTCCATTCCCTCTCATTTTACGCGTTTTTGTGTTCCTAATGGTTGCTAAATACTTTATCGTTAATGCGCATAAGTCCGTGCTTACCTTGATCACTCTGTACAAGAATGCATGAAAACCACTAGCAGAGATCTGTTTTAACCAGAGCTAAGATGTTGGCAGTGCTCATCTTACCAATCTGTGGGAGGGGAACACGGTTGATAGCTGAGCATCATTCCATCTGGCCACAGGTGGCTTATTAACGATGCGATCAACTAGGACTTTCAAAGAATATAATGCCAGCATCTTTCATTCACACAGTTCCCTTCATATGATCAATTGCGCCATGATAGTTTAATTGAATCTTCCATATTGCAACGTGTTAATATTCTACTCAGGAAAGAAACAGCGACAAAAGTCATATGAGGCCTACTTCCCAGAATTCTTTCCTAGGGGGACCATTCAAAACACAACATGGGCTGTTCCGCCACACAATAATGGCAGTATATCCTGTCAAAGTGCTAGTCAGTCGGTGGCGATAAGACATTCGTAACCGAATGATAGTGCTCAGCTGCTAAACAGAAGGTCACGGGTTCGAACCTCCCTAGAGGTTCGTTAGGTGCTCACTACTGATGATCCCTAACATGGATGAAACAGTGGTGCTATGCTTCTCAGGTTTTCAACGTAAGTAAACCTCATCTGCAAGATGAAATCCTTCGTAATATTATTTAAAATGATCACCTTATTGATTTTTAAACGAGCTGAAAAAGCCCTACCTGGCCGAACAAATTCGTTTGTCTGAGCGAACTTCAGCTCACTTTCCGATGAGACGGCAATGTGTCCTTTATTGCAAGGTGTCAGTAAGTAGTGGCTAGTGATTGAGTTGTTGGCTGAGCCTGGTAATTTCTCTGCAAACGTTCTGTCACTAGTGGTGACTTCCTTAGTGCGCTGTGATATAGAGGCGCGTTGTGGTTCAGTGCGGGTATCAGTTCACTGCTGTTCAGCGTTGGAATTTTTGAATTAAAAAACGGACGGCCTCACTGTCAGCTTGGCCGCCTCCCCGCCATGTCTATTCATGGAAATTAAGACTGTGAAATAGCAGGAACGCAAATGACTCAGATGTTTATAAAAATCGTATTTCACCTAGATCAGTTCATCATATCGGTATGCAATTTGCTGATACATGAGTGCGATGAACCACTAGTGCGTTTGCATTTTGACCCTTTCACACTCCCACCTTTTTCATCACCCCCCAACGTACGCCAGCAGAATTCCTGTCCATTTGATCCAGTGTCTGACAAACGTCTTCATGCCTTTACCCCTTTCTGTGATGGTCCCCGGGTTGTCAACCCTTCAAAGCTTCCGGTTAATTTGCTACACCGTAATTACCTACGTCGCTAATGACTCGTTCCCTGGAATGCGTCACTTTTGCACACATTTAAATCAGCATAATGGCGTGTCGAGATATGAGAGCTTCTTGATTATCTTTCCCGTTGATTCCTGAGCTGTAGGCTCAGGAATGGTGCCCGTAATTTCACTGCTACTCAGAAAGCAAGTCACTTCACAGTCTCAACCGTTCAGAACCATGTTTGGGACTTCACCACCGGATGCCGTGCACTTTTCTGGTACCCGAAAACCAGAGGGATAACGTCTCGTCCCTCAGCCTGGGCAGCTTTTGAGTGGTCATACTGCACATAATTCTACAGCTTGAATAAGTGCATATGACCGTATAGCCTTAATGTCCATGGTGAATCCAAATATCGACACTGGATTCTTCAAGGTGTTAAATTGGATGTCCTGGGTGCTCGAACTAAGGTTATCGAAGCCTTCTGAAATGTTAGGTTTACTATAAGGGAGAGCAAATTTACTTAAAATTGCATACAAACAGAAATTCCAACCTCGAAGAAACTAGAGACTCGCGGCGAGTGGAAACACTTGCATCAGGAATTCGATAATCTAGAGATAACGTCGAATAGTTGCACAAACAGAACGGAGAAGGGTTTCCCACCACGGAAGCCACAGTTTTCGTACCATAAACAGCGCATATTGAAGCGGATCACTGTCTAGAGTTGTTGGATGCATGCAACTGAAAAGTGACAATTAAACATAATGCTGGAAATCAGGACATCTGCTACGGACAACCGGTATTAATCTGATTCTATGACTCCGCTAAAACGAACGTTGAGAGTCCAGTTTCACCCAATAACATGGATGCAGAAAGATCTCGAGTGCTGATGCCCAGGTGGATACCAAGATTTAGATCATTAGTATCCGTGAAGCAATTCATGTACCAAAGACCCGATGTGTTGATCTGAGCGTTATTTGTGCGGTTAATGGATAGAGTTCTCGGAAACTGTATGTCCTTTGGGTCACGGCCACTAATTCTGACAGTCCAATAATCCCTCATATTTGTAACGAAGAAGCTTTAAACCGAACGGTGTCTCACTGGATCTTTAGGCGTTGGCATCCTACCAATTTCGTGGGTACGAAATGCCTAGGATTTACACCAGTGAATGCAATTACTAGGTAACTGAGTAACAAGTGAGTAATCTACACCCCGTCGGCTGTTGCTCACCAACCTCAGTTAGGCGTCTTACTTGCTACGGCAAGAAAAAGTCCACCACTGCTAATAACTTCGAATTTTCTTCGTTCTCTTCCAATGTTTCCGGTTAACCCGTGTGATCACTACAAGTGTGACTCTCCAAATAATCAGGATGAGAATGCGACTGATGAACTGTCGTGCTTGATCGTTCGATTGGATCAGATATTTACCACTGACTCTCTTTTGAGGCACTTGAGGAGTCACTTTCACATCCTGAAGTTGTTCACATTTTTCGACACAACATTTGTAGCGGCCAAACGGCATTTTCGGGGGAAACCTTAATATCGGAACTTCCAGGAACGCAAAGCAAAGTCGGAGCTGGGTCTTTATATCCTGTCTAGGCTTGAGCAACCTGGCAGTATCCCATTTCTCGTGCTTCCTTCTGGTGGCATGGCAGTTAGGCACCAAAAGGGTGCTACAGCTGAATGATGGGTTTCTTTACTGTACTATTAACGTAAGATATCAATTCACAAAATATACAAGCCTCGACAGTAGAAACTCGTCCACAACAAATGGTCTACTTGGACTATAATGGTACAATCCAAAGGACCAAACAGAGTCCCACATGGGACAGTCAACCGTGCCTAAGGTCGGACACAAAATGGCTGGATGACCTCAAGGTCGAATGAGTGCAGTAATAGGGACAATGAACGCCAGTTCATACAAACGCACTAAACAGAGAGGTAGAGCACGCGTTACAAATAGGGACAGAAGAAACGTGGGGAATTTCTAATGTCAAAGTAATGGACGACACAATATTAATTCCATAGGGTTAATGGGTACTCTTCATTAGTCTAACCACAGGCTCACCGTTCCTGGGTGAATGTCTCTTCCGCACCTGTGAGGTTTTCAATCCAAATTGATTCTTTCACCTCCCCAGTGTGAACCCCTACAGCCTATTTTGGAATCACATAATACTTGATTCTTCCATTCCAAACAAGCTGCAAAGAAGACTTGACGTATCTACGATGGAAGCAAGTTTACATATCACACAAGATGTCACGCCATATGCGCATGTTTCTACTACACCAATGACGTCACCTTTCATCTGATTTTCGTTAGACAACGGTCTCAGCCATTAGTTTATCAGAACCAGAATGTCAGAAACATTATTTGTGCGGCCCTCTGTCCAAACAGCTTTGTTTCAACAAACTCACGTGGGATGTTATGATTGATACGAACTGAGGCTTTTATTAAATCCCATTTCATATTCAATTTGCCGAGTACATTACCTACACAGCTGGTTTATGTGTCAAACATTCCCTTGTGTATACGTAACCCTTTTAACTAAAGTAAGTCACAAAGCTCTCGACAGAACGCTTCGTGACCCTTTGTTAGGGCTCTGCGATTTTCAAGCTTGGAACTACTAATCTAGTCTTATCCGACCGAACCTACTGTAGTTCTGGTTGGAAGCGAGGAGTTTTCAGTGCAAAAATTCATGTGAAACGTGATGATGCTGGTGACGAAATGTACATATTTGCCACACAAGCATGGTGCACCAGATCAGTGCTAAGATAGGGTCCAACGTCTTGAGACACACCGCTATGCAATAGCTCAAGCGATATAAGTTACCAGTCGATAGTGGTGCACATGAAAAGTTGTCTCATCCAGGTAAGCAATGGGAGGACATCGGATACGGGAGGTAGGATCATCCGGTATCAAACCTAAGAAAGTGGAACAGGCGCTCGGGAGCCATGGAGCATAAGAAAAGTACTCAGCATTAGGTTAAGTGTCCGGATTTGATAGAAAAAAAATTATGGTTGGACAGTTTATTTGGAGATGGTTTCTGTAAACGTTTTAGTACATCCCAGTAGATGGAGAGTGAAGGTTTTTATATGGGCTGGCTATATTTCGGCTCACCTGTGAACTGGGCTCTGCAGAGATCCACACTGAGCGGCGTCTGACAGTGTGGACTATTCTGTAGAAGAAAATGTTTGTAGCTCAGATAGCGTAGATGGTCGTTGGCTTATTCGATGAGCTGGACAATTTGATTGCAAACATTTCATCACCGATCGAGGCGACATCATCAGTGGGTTATTGGGGAGCGTAGTGGTGCGTAGCGATGGGCTGGTGGTTGGTACTTACTTACTTACCAAAGAAGTCTTACTGACCTTTCCATGAAAAGTTGATAGCCATGTAGTTAGTAAACACAATCTGACGTAACAGAGATGTCATGTTCCCTGTCATACATGCTAACCATATGCTCCTCAAATGTGGAGACAACCCTTCTGATAAAATTTGCGGAATATCATCCTCTTAGGTATCTGCAATCTACGTCGCGCTGCCAGTAGTTTCCAGGGAGCGTGTAACTCCGCAGGGATAAATTCGAATCCAGACCTAAGTCATATTGCCTCAAGGTGAAACTGACACTTGATGCGTTTGCCAAGGAAAGCCTCCCCAAACATCTTCTGACCGTTCCGAGGTGGTCTAGTAACACCAACTCTGTCTCTGTCTATTTCCCAGCTTTTTATACTGAAAAAATTTGATTAACTCCAAGCACTGCAAAAGCCTTTGGTCAGCGCTTTTCAGACTCCCGTTGAAGTTTTGACCATTTTCCACATGGAATTAACGTTTATCTGCCGGGGCCAACATGATCCACGTGCACTTCTCCTGACTACCTCCAACCTATTTATCTTCGCCATTATGGGCTTTATGTGATTTTTCATAACGGTGCCGTCCAGAATAAACAAACTTGATGCACTATCACAAGTGTCAGTATTTTCTTTTCAGATTCACGCTGCACATACAACTGACCTTTCGTCAGAACCCGGTTAAAACCTTGTAGGATCACTGAAGATCATGTATTGATTGAATTCACGTGACCCGCGGTCTGGACGACAAAATCTGCGTGAAATTCTTCCATATTTGTGTATGTGTATTCATGTGTGTGTGTGTGTGTGTGGAGGGAAGGTAATGCACACAGGCAGACATGCTTTATTGACCATGAGATTTTTACTAACCCGGATACAGTAAAATTTCTGGATATATTGTGATGTACTACTTTTTTTATAGTAGGACGTACAACGTGTCTAGCTCGCAATGTACAGAACTAGGTATACGGCACATCGGGCAACGAAAAATCTGAACACTAATCCCCGGAATACCTAGATTTCCTGAAGCGTTTTCTTCGGCGGTGATTATGGAAAGTTAGCAACGCCAACTTTACAAACTGTAAACACAATAGGTAGACACTGTATTTAGTCGAAAACATGTCAGTCGGTTTAATTAACATGTTCTGTGGTCAGATTCATCCAACAATTTATAGAAGGTAAAGTAGGACGTTGAATCAAGCATTCGACAACTAGGATGGTAACGAAAACGACGGACAGACTGAATAAGGGACCTCATCTCTACAAAAGGAGATTTTTATGGAAAGGGTAGTATTCCATTGTCAGCGTGTTCATCACTGAACCTTTAGCGAGTGAAAGCTCTCAATAAGGTTCCTCTTTATTAGAAAGGAAGTATCAAATTTGGGATAACGGTACTTGATGAGGAAGTCCACCTATTCGTACCAAGAGAACTAATTTGAACTACTGAGTGCTCGTTAACTTTAGGCTCTGTGAACTAGGTAAACTAAGTGACCATGCTCAATGAAATTCTGATTCATTTTATTCTCACCCCCACCCATGCGTAAGCTTGTTTCCCTCTTTAATAACCAGAAACTGAATGAGATTAACCTATGTCAAGAAATGACGTACTTTGTTAAAACTTTTTTGCTTGTCAGTACACATTATACTGTTTAGTTTTTTATTTTTGCTTTAGTTCTAGGGCTCAGTCAGTGCTCCCCCTCTACAGTGTTCCCCCCTAAAATGCAACCAGTTCCCTGATGATACCGATTTCCCTAAAGCTTTGCAAGTTTGATGAAATATTCACGGTATAGGAAGGCCAATTCTAACCCCCAAACCGATACGATATTTCTGAACATAAACTCTGTCTACAAAGTTAATGATTAATGCGTTAGCTAGATTGTGCTACGTGTATTATATCCAGCAACTGCATCACTGGCTAGTGTCAACTGTGCCATCTTTTATGATTCAGGAGGATAGACGACCCTGAGTGATTGTTCAACATGTACCCAATCGGATCGTGTCCTACAACCTCAGACCATCAGCCTCTATAATGTGTACAGCCCAAAGGCTATCAGATCATAACACCGAAAAATTATTCTTCTTCGCGCGAAGAAGCTATGTGTATGTTTGAGCAGGGGAATGACATCAGGGTAAGGAGCAAAACTGCGTCAGACGCCTGGAACACCTATGGCGACACACGGGGGCGAGATGGCCCAAGTGGTTAGAGCGCGAATTTACTAACCGGAAGGTCCGTGGTTCGAACCCGACCTCTGCCATTCGACTTTCCTTGTCTAGGCTTGGGCAACCTGGCAGTATCCCAGCCCTCCTGCTTCCTCCGGGTGGCATGGCAGCTAGGCACCTGAAGGGTGTTACAACTGGATGATTTAAAAAAAATGGCGACACACGGCGATGGCTTCAGCCGTTTTCACTGGATGAAGATTCTTAGTTCTTCTACCCATTTTCTCCCCTAGAGCAAGGGTTCCCAACACTTGCTGTGTCTTGACCAGTTTCTGGTAGCCAATTGATCGACGAAATTCCCATCTCTGACTGATTTTCTACCCATTTGCTCCCCTAGAGCAAGGGTTCCCAACACTTACTGTGTCTTGACCAGTTTCTGGTAGCCAAATGATCGACGAAATTCCCATCTCTGACTGATTCACCACCCTGTTTGGTTACCATTCCTATTACTCATTCGAATAAAATTGTTTTTGTTCTTACAATCTTGATTCCTTCGTGAACCCTTTGCATGCGCTGTACCTTATTTAGAACGCATATTTCTCAGCTATTCAGATTTGACCCGATTAACGCGGTCTCATTGCTGTGCATTCGCCTTGAGTCAAGTCACGAACAGATGGCGGGAAAAAAAGGAATTACATTCCAGTATGTGAATGGATACATGACAGTTGTTGTTCTCCCTATATGAAAGTATGATTGTAGCATCCACACGTAATCCAGTCACCGACATTTCATCTTATACATATTAGAGTGCCATACTTATACCTACTTTAGCCTGTAGGGTCCGTTTATGGGCCCTCATTTACAGAAATCTCGTCTAGGATTGAGTAGGAAGTTCCTCAGCTTTATTCACAATTGCAGTCAAACAGAACCATCGATGCTGAAGAAGCTCCGATTCGGTGGACTTTCTGGTCGTGTTCCGGATACAGAATGAGCACGGTTTATTTGAGTAGATATCAGATCAACCATTAATTCCTGGTCACAAACTAGCATCGCTAGTATGCGCTGTGTAAAGCACGACGGCGAGGAAAACTCCGCTGCTGCTGTCGACTTCAGATTTCCGTAATGAATACCTGCTTCATCCTCTTCGATTAACCGCCCCCCTCGCGTTAGACCTAATCTCAGGTGATCACCACTACCATAGTACTCCCACTAATCAGGATGAGAACGCGACTGATGAGCCGACACGATTTACCTTTCGATTGGGTTGGAAATTACCAGTGAATTCCCTTTCGGGATACTGAATAGACCCTTCTTATTTCGCAGATCTTGTTGCACCTGCTTCCCCCGGGAATTCTCACGCCTGCAAACATTTTCACCGTTCTTGTATGATTGATTGGAAGTTTGCTTGAAGATATGGAATGCGTGGTCAGTTCACTCACGCGCCTATCGGTGATAATTATCCTAAAAGTATCTGTACAGTCCATGGTACAGACGCACTTAGAGCAGTGAGAATGTGACCAATAAAGCCATTCTGAAAAAATGTGCAATGATTCTTGTTCAAAGATGTCACATTTACGACCTATGTATCTGGTTATGCAAGCCGGTGAATCAGATGCGCAGTAGTGAGTTGGTGTATAAGGGGGTCGGATCCCGGAACCCTAACGGGCCCTTGGTTCTTGCCAGAACATATCACAGCAGGGAATAGAGAGAGTGCTTCTTTGAGCACTCGTTAGACAATTTCATTCTGATGTCCATAGTACCACGCACAGACCATAGCTGCGTTGTCCTGTGGCAGTTTGCACAATTTGGCTTTTGCAAACCGATCCCCAATCGATTAATGACCCTACCATATCATACTTTATCTATTCAGATGAGTACACTCTGTCTACGATGGCTGAAAATCAAATGTGGTTTTCCAAAACGTGAACCTTGTTCGTGCACTAGTGTCCAGGCAGACTGATCGTTAATCAAACTCAAATCTGCTGGTGCTATCTACCGTTTCTGCTTCCGTGTCACTCCAATTTTGTACCACACGGCTTTCAAGTTCATAGTCAGAGGTCCATCTGGTGTCAAATTAAGGGGATGGAGCAAGACACTGAAGCGTCTTTCTTTAGAACTTAGGAATACACTTCTCAAAAACTGCAAATTTCATGTCGAATTTCACCTAAACATGACAAAGATTTTGGTTAGAAAGATCTTTTTAGCGTCCACTTATTGGAAATCTACTGTATTCGTTGACGGACCTAGCTTAGTGCTCATTCTGTGGCCTACTCCTCAAGAGGCCCAGCTCATACCTTATCAAACAACTCTTGGCTATTTAACGTATTTCAATGGGAACAGTTTGGACGCTTCTGTTGGGAGTGTGTGACAACTTACGATCCCAAGCGATGGTCTACTTCTGTGGGTTTTTGTGCACGCTCCGCAGAGAGTTCTACCGCAGGATATAAATGCTCGTAGATTTTCTTCGGAAAGTCCTAAAACGGTCAGGATATGTATGGTTACTGACAAAGTGGTTGACATAAAACCTATGAGTTGCAAGTTGCTAAATTTCGACGATAATTATGCTCTATATGACCCACTGACTGAGCAAAATACCAACGGTTTTCAAACCAGAGCAAGTTATCCAAGTTACTGATCAACTACCCATAAGCTGGAAGTAAAATAATGAAGACTCACTGAAAAATAACTAGTTCGTTTCCTCCTAGGGGTCTGCGGCAGTGATGAATCTCAATGAGGATGTAACGATTGCGCAGTGCTAAATTTTTCCTCATATTTGGTTTCGACGCATGAAGCCCTAAAATTTCGTGATCACTGAAACATTCCGACTGTGACGTCAGTACTTCGTAAATATTAGCCAAGTGCATCAGTTCAACAGTTCGTGAGAATTCGATAGTGCTTGCCGAAATCTACTTGCTGAAGTCACACTAATGAATAATGTTTCTGGCTTTTGGCTGAGCTGAAACACCCAGAAAGAACCACTTGAATAAATCATCCATTTAAACAAATAAGTCAGTGAATAAATATTTTGACGAACCATTAAGTTACCTAGCTAAGAAGTTTGTTTGTCTTCCCACTCTTCTCAAACACTGAAGAATGTAACTTTGCGTTTTTCATTTCAAATATTGTGATAAATATGTGAAACATGAAAAAATAACTAATTTATTCTCGAAAATGAGTGAGGTTGCATGCACACAGTCAATATATGAGTTTCATGTCACATTGTGCATGCTAACATGTAAAGTAGGGTAAGAAACGACACTCATTGGTTGCACAACCATTAGAAAGCTAGTTTTGCTACTTACTATGTTTTACCACTCGTAATGCACTACTCATAAGGTTGCTGAAAATTCGTCGACAACCTTATGAGTGCATTGCGAACATACATATATCGCGATATCTCGAATATCGTAGCGACAGAAACATGAGGCGGCCTGTTGCCTGGACACACCACAAACGAGGGGTTCAGCTGGGTTCCAGGTGAGTCACTAGCAAAAACCAAATTTGTTTGCAAATGGGTCCATTTCGCGATGTTTTACTGTGTTTCAGATGGCTCATTCGAGCATGGTCTCACGTACGACACAACACGGCAACTTGGTTTTGGAAGTCCAATGATCAATGTCCAAAGTACATTCTAGCTAGACATGATTGCTGCCACGGTATAGAACGAGTTCTACATAGTGGAACATTCTTTGGAAAAACCGCCGGTATCTCTCCCACTGGCAAGCATACGAGTTCTTGGCTCACTTTTGCCTATGCATTACATATTTCCTGTTACTCTAGGTGCCACACTTCGGCGCTGATATCACCAGACTGGGTTGGTGAAGCTGATTCTTGTTCATTTTGTCGGGAAAAATACCGTTCATCTGGTTTGAACAGCTGTGACCAGAACTCTTCCAAATACTTGAATTAGAACCTCAAAATCTGTTCCTTCTGTCCTGACGTTAATTCATTGTATTATGCAAGAATTGTCTCAAAAAAGACCAATCTGGGGCGATTTTTTTAACCGCGCGAAAGGAAGATTATGGAGCAAACAGGCTAAAGATTGGGGCCGATGCTAGACTGGCCTCTCGTTTTTGGAAGGGCAGAAGGTTTCTTCACGATCCCGCCGACGAGTCGGGGGAAACCGCGTCCACCACTTCGTCTAGTATGGTTCACGGTAGTATTTAGAAGGGCAGTAATTGTCTACACAGAAAACTGCGCGAATGGAAATTGCACGGAATGGAAAAGGTGTAACCGTGACGAATGTGAGGGGTTTAGCGCGATTAATCTTTTATCAGGTACACAACACATGTGCGTCGAGTTTAGTGCTTCATCAAAACAAGTGTGGTGGATTTTACCGAAATTTGGCAGTCAGAACGGTATGGTCTTTAAGCCACAGAATCTGATGGAATGCTCAAAGATGCAGTGGGTAGATCGTAGTTCTTAAACACACACACAGTCGAGTTTACCGGAGTCTTTTAACACACGCACCATAAATTTAGCCACAGATATAGTGAACTGAGGTGTCCAGCTATGTTAAATAGGAAAATATAGTACTCTTCCCCTAGGGAGAGGTACCTCGTGATACCTGTGTTACCCATATCGTACTGGATAATTTAATGAGCTATATGGAAGGATGACCACGAGACACTGTCCATCTCATCAGTTTGATTCAGTGCACAGAGGCCTGAGAAACACAGTCCGCTAGCTATCCAGTCTGGGGTTGAGGCACACGTGGTAAAATTGCTTCTTAAAAGTTAGACTAATTTGTTGGCCGCAAACCAACCACCACTGCTTGATG
>NW_008751716.1:592792-658144 GCF_000715545.1 Opisthorchis viverrini
ACACACACACACACACACAGTCGAGTTTGCCGGAGTCTTTTAACACACGCACCATAAATTTAGCCACAGATATAGTGAACTGAGGTGTCCAGCTATGTTAAATAGGAAAATATAGTACTCTTCCCCTAGGGAGAGGTACCTCGTGATACCTGTGTTACCCATATCGTACTGGATAATTTAATGAGCTATATGGAAGGATGACCACGAGACACTGTCCATCTCATCAGTTTGATTCAGTGCACAGAGGCCTGAGAAACACAGTCCGCTAGCTATCCGGTCTGGGGTTGAGGCACACGTGGTAAAATTGCTTCTTAAAAGTTGGACTAATTTGTTGGCCGCAAACCAACCACCACTGCTTGATGGTCAGAGCCCTTGAGCCAATGGCTTTAGGCGAGAAGCCTGATCGTCCTCTTGTCTAAATCAAGGCCTTTTGACAGTATCTAAACTCACATACAATTATGTTCAATCCTTACTGGAAATCATCAACAATGCGCATCTCGTGACCTTATGGCCAGTAGTTGGAGACCAGACTGGCAACGAGCACCTGAGCAAAAGCACCATTAACTCGCACGTAGACAGGACCACTTCGGTCAAGCAATTCACATTACACTGTACAGTGTTGACCAGCTCCTCGGGCGACGACCTCTTAAATGGGATAATTCTTCCTACTGAGTCACCTGCATTTTGTTGACAGTACGAGGAAAGCTCGAGAGTTCGGTCGAGGCTTCGTCCAGTAAGCGAATCCAGTCTAAACCGCCCTGTCGATTCGTGAGAGGCACACTGCTGATGGACCCCAATAA
This sequence comes from Opisthorchis viverrini, assembly GCF_000715545.1. Taxonomy (NCBI): domain Eukaryota; kingdom Metazoa; phylum Platyhelminthes; class Trematoda; order Opisthorchiida; family Opisthorchiidae; genus Opisthorchis; species Opisthorchis viverrini. The sequence continues at coordinate 593,593 of NW_008751716.1, forward strand.
GGATGAACCAGCTCTATTGCATCCCGGCTTCTTGATTTAGACTGGCTGGAAATGAAATTCCGATAGAGTCCTAATCGCAGAAGAATTCAAGGCGCACTTATGAGGCCCAGTCTATGCAAGGCGCGATTCTGTGGCAAGTATGATGGTAATGGCAAACTTTTTTTCAGAAGTCTGTGCGGACCAGCAAGTGTTCCTCAGCGGACGTGTGTTCAACCATTGCGTTACCTGACGTCTTCCTCCAGCTGCACAGCCAAGGAAGTGTTGACCAGTTGGTAGTTGATCTCGATTTTTGTCAATGGCTGAACTTAGTACAGCTTAGTCTGACCAAAAGAACGACAAACTAAAACCAACTACAAGGGCAGAATGAGGCCGTCTACGCAAGACTTATCTATAGCATTTTGAAAAGTGAGCTGGTTTGTAAATCAAATACCGACCCAGCCAACCGCGCGCTGACGAAGATGCCTCTCATGGTAACGAAACGTTTCCGAGTCAATCGCGAAGCTCGGTGAACAGACCAACTACCAAATTTTCACAGTTGGTTTTAAGATTATATACTGGGTTTACGTGCCTCATAGACAAGTGATTGTTCTTCGAGGTCATCTCAAATTTGATCAATACCAGAAACGACTGATCTAACCTTAGAAAGTACACTAAGTTCTTTCTCCTTGTAAACAATGTCCATGAAGTGCAAATAGTTGTCTTTTCAGGCATCGGTATACACAATGTCAACTGCAACGGAACCTAAGTTTATCATGTGAAAGCGGACATTCTAAGAGGAGTACAGTTTTGTCCTACGGTATACTGAAAAGCCAAATCCACAAAACATTCGGAGGGTGGGCAGCCTCAGGACATTTTCCCAGGATCGCCTTTTCTTTGAAAGAGTACAGTGAGAAGGCAGTTGCACTAATTCAACAAAGGGACGTGTTTTATTGCTCTCCGCAAGACGTGGAGCGGAGCAACCGTCTGGCTTGCACTGAAAATCCCTACGTATTCTTTTACTGAGAGAAAAAACGATACACATTAATTATGCGACAGGTTTGCGGCCGTACTGTTTGAAAAGAAATAGCCAATGTTACTTACTGAACCAGGACAATTCGAGACGAAGTGGAGGTGACATGAACACGAAAATTACGCTTTTGTGTGGGTGCGATTGCACGAAACCAACTCAGCTTCCGTAACGGGATCGAATCTACGAGGTGGCAGCTCTGACAACAATAGAGATTTCGGCATGAAAGGTTTCGCATGGACCCTATATCGGTCCTCCCCTTCCTGGCAGGTTCGCCGTGGTTTCTGTCATTTAAACTTAGTTTTTGTTATATAAAAAACGATCAAACTAATTCAGAAATCATGGGCGCAAAGTTGATCATTTCTCACTCCATAGGAGATTCTTCTGTCTTGCAGCGGTTGGAATTCTACTAAACGGGTCCATTCTTATTCCCATTTGAGACCAAATTACGATTTTGAAGAGAAGCCAATTTGAATGTTGCAATACTTGTTTGAGTTGAAGACATAGTGTGATACAAATGCGGTTGGAATTCTACTAAACGGGTCCATTCTTATTCCCATTTGAGACCAAATTACGATTTTGAAGAGAAGCCAATTTGAATGTTGCAATACTTGTTTGAGTTGAAGACATAGTGCTGATACAAATAATGAGCAGGCAGTTCTTTTTCAGTGATCGACTGAGCCAATCGTTGAACGGAAATGATATTTACCAACCACGGAGCGACATCAGTTTATTCTTGAGAGTAACGTACTCTAAAACCAGTTTGTGCGGGAAGAGAAGTTATCCCCATTGGAAGTTCCGAATCAGCTTTTTAAGATGAATATAATCAAACAGATGCATAACTTGACTAAGAAAACTGCGAGCTCGAGATCAGTGGATCATACTCAAATTCTAGCGTCGTAACTACATATCTGGTTGGTACGGAGCACGTGGGCGACCCCGAAGTTGCATTTAGAAGTGTCCACCTGGCACTAATAATCGCCGAATACATGGCAAATTCCTCTCTCTGCCATGACCTAGGCCTTGTGCGATAGTGTATTTTGAGCTCAGAAACTTGCCTTAGTCTTCATCCTAGGTGATTAATTGTCGCCCAACAAGGGGTCACAAGTACGATTCACCGCTTTGTTGCACATTGTGAAAATGGACGCTGGTAAACAGAGTTCGAGAAGGTTATGTATTGTAGTTTTCATTAATGATGACGATAAGAAGGAAAGCGCAATTGAAGCTTTAGCAGATGTAAAACATTGCTCCCAACATAGGTGAACCGAAAATACAGACAGGTTTTGGAATTAAATAGCGTTTCGCCGAATTATCTGAAGAGGATAATCACATCAAAGTGCTGGCATGAGGTATTAAATAAAAGGCGTCAGCATTCGTCCTGCTCTGTTCCGCAGATAAGACATCCAGGTTGATGCCTTATGAGATTGCGTTTACTGGCGTAGCTTGTGGCAGAGAAAACGCGACCATGCTGTCGTGAACTGTAAGCGGGGTCGATCCTTAGCCAGGCTTTCATTCAAACGCCTCACCAAAAATGGTCTTCGTCGATGTTATTTGACCGAATTAGTTCATAATTCATGAGACGAATTGCCACGCAGTTTCGCAGTCTATCTGAAGGACCAGGAGAGTTGAATTTTCTAAGCAAGTGGTACCAATCTAGAGGTATTGACTAGCAGGAAACTTTATCCCCGGATGTTTCTGAGGCATGCTTCATCAGGTGTATGACAAAACCTGGAAGCAGCGGACTGGCACGATTGATTTCACCAAAATTTGTCGTCACAGTCTAACTTAAGACAACTTCACCATGTTTCGATTTTTTCGTTCAACTTTTGCGTATACACTTGTCTGCGTTTGACGCTGACAGCCGAATAAGGTTAATAGTTACGAAAATCGAAGCCGATGTCTCAGGTACAGTCGCCGCCATCGCATGACTTTCATTAGACAGCATTAGACGGAAACCAAGCACGTCGGTTCAAACCGACGTGGTAAGTTCCGCATTACAAATGATGTCAATGATAGAATTCGACGAGAATGGTACGGTCATGGCATACAGGTGCACACAACTAGTAAAGACTACCACTGAGATGTGGCCGTGTGGCTTCTATCTGCGGCGTACAACAGTGCGTTGTCCCTACCTCTACCCGCGAAAATTACGCGACAGTACCATATGAGAAATTGCTAACCTGGTCGCAGATCTGTGTTTCTGAACAGTCAGGGTGACAAGCTAACCTGCGCGTACCACACTGTATTGCACAGATGAGTACGTACACTAACTCATAGAGGATAAAATTCGCGAAATCTGATAGCTAAAACATTGATATCAGCGGGGTGACACGAGGTTTGGAAAGGTTAGTGACCACTTTTAGATAGCAAGAAGAGGTAACGACAAGACACTAACCTACACCGCAGACGTGACTCATAGGGGAACATGTGTAGCACCAAAATGGAAAACGAAAAGGCTTACACTTTTTGGCTGAACTAAAAACCATGGGTAACCATAGACAGTGTGATTATGTGGATGTCACGAAAAGCGGCCATCTTATCGACCTTACTTTACTGAGGGATGTGATAGATAAGGGCAAGGTAAACCTTGATTCTGTTCCTTCCACTTATTCGTATTGACATGTCTCGTCCTCCTATACGGCTCATTCTGTCAGGTTCAAGTGTTAAATGTACTTTAAGTGAACAGAACATCGATTACTGTTGGTTATTCAGTGCTAGACTGATAAGGTTGCGATATTCAAAGCATCACACACTGGAATAATCAGATCATCAGCGAAAAAGCTAAATGTTTTGATATATGGAGTCGTACATTGAATTCACAAACAGAATCACCCAAATGTTGACGGACAGTCTCAGCGAACAAGCGAATCCGTAATTTGCAGAGATGCTGAAACATGACTATCCAGGACTATACTACAATTCTCCTGCACATACACCGGACTGAGAATCACTAATACGGCCAAGATGCATCGTGTATTAAAAGATTTCGAGCTCAATCACGACGAAAAACACTTATATACTCTCTCTGCAAAAAGCTACTTCTCCGGTATACTCAACATAATCGTTCGCCAATGGCATTCCGATGTGTCACTGACATGTGACCGGTATTTTGGGCCGATAAAACTTTTATTTCCGGGGTAGTCAAGGTCAACCAAGGCCCACGGCATAGTCAATCATCAAGACCCAACCAACCCTTACAGAAAACAGGTACAAAATTTCATATGCTTGCAGCATTGTGTCTCAGAACTGCAAATGGTCATTCATCACCAGAATGGAGAAGTTTTTCTCCGTTTTATGAATGTTGTAGTGCTATATGAAGGACAAAGACGAGCGAAATTGTTACAAACATATATTACAACCGATTTCCGCTGTACACTAATGGGCTGTTGCCCGTCTATTCTGATCGATCACTCTTCTTGCCTCTTCGTCGACCACCTTGGCGAGCGAAAAACGCCTTCCTCCGTTGACGTTCGTTTGCGAGTCGTTTCTGCTCCAGTTTGGCCATCTCTTGTTTGTGCTTCGACACCCGGGCTACCATTTTCTCACGCTGACGTTGCTTATAATCCGCATGCAACTGACGCAGACGTGATAACAGTTCCTCTCGTGTCTCCATATTTCTGTCTGCGGCGGCTTTGATTGGCGGCGGTAAGTCACCAAATACAGCGGCTTTGACTTTATCTCCCCCAAGTAGTTCTCGAGCCATCTTCTTGGACATTTTCGGCTTTTGTGCAAATGGTAAGGCAGCGACCAGTTTCGTTGGAACGTACAGAGGAGTTGGTACGTGTACGGGACGCTGAATGGGCTGTTTGTGATGAAGGCATGATATAGACAAGAAAAGTTACTTTAGAAATCGATAGTGGGTTGAAGTGTAAACTATCTACAGGATATGGTTCGGTATGAAAAGCATTATTAGCCGCTGAAACCGTGTACTTGCCGTAGTGGTTATAGCTACCACAGTTGCGTTCACCGATGACCTGAGAAGGTGTGGTAGATAACTATTCATTTCAGCTGGTAGCTGTTGTGAGTGATAAGTAAATATGGTAGTATCAGTGGACTTTCCATTGGGGAGATCGGGGGGAGGGAGAGAGCTATGCATTGAAAGCAACAGCTCGGATGCATGAGCACCACTGAGGGTGTGACCGAGTCATGTCTGACAATGTTTCTAACCATTGAAATTTCCCGTCTCAGAGTTCCTATCCAGGGAGGTCGCAATCATCAGTGCAATTGAGTTTACTGGTAATGGCTTTCATAGTCCGTTGCTAAGTCATTGTTCGACCTCCCCTGGCTCGTTTCCAGCCTCCACGTAGTTTTGCGAAAAGGGCTTTTCGAGGAAGTCGGCCAACTGGCATACAGAGCGAGTGAGCAAGCCAGCGCAACCTATGGTGATTAGTTGAGCCATCTTCTTGGACATTTTCGGCTTTTGTGCAAACGGTAAGGCAGCGACCAGTTTGGTTGGAACGTACAGAGGAGTTGGTACGTGTACGGGACGCTGAATGGGCTGTTTGTGATGAAGGCATGATATAGACAAGAAAAGTTACTTTAGAAATCGATAGTGGGTTGAAGTGTAAACTATCTACAGGATATGGTTCGGTATGAAAAGCATTATTAGCCGCTGAAACCGTGTACTTGCCGTAGTGGTTATAGCTACCACAGTTGCGTTCACCGATGACCTGAGAAGGTGTGGTAGATAACTATTCATTTCAGCTGGTAGCTGTTGTGAGTGATAAGTAAATATGGTAGTATCAGTGGACTTTCCATTGGGGAGATCGGGGGGAGGGAGAGAGCTATGCATTGAAAGCAACAGCTCGGATGCATGAGCACCACTGAGGGTGTGACCGAGTCATGTCTGACAATGTTTCTAACCATTGAAATTTCCCGTCTCAGAGTTCCTATCCAGGGAGGTCGCAATCATCAGTGCAATTGAGTTTACTGGTAATGGCTTTCATAGTCCGTTGCTAAGTCATTGTTCGACCTCCCCTGGCTCGTTTCCAGCCTCCACGTAGTTTTGCGAAAAGGGCTTTTCGAGGAAGTCGGCCAACTGGCATACAGAGCGAGTGAGCAAGCCAGCGCAACCTATGGAGTGTGATTAGTTCATCTACCGTGGGTGAATAGGTGAGTTACAAGTGTCGTATAGTAAAGACATTCAAGTGACCACAGATTCACGTGGAATAAGTCATTCCCAATTAGGCCGTCAGAATGATATGGAGATCGGAAAGACTTGAGAGGGAAGAACATATAATGATCTGTGGCGAAGCGAATTCCCGAGCTCCAACGCGCTCTTTATCGATTCAATGTCATCAAGGTTTACTATGGCACCTCAATGCCCTGAGTGATGTGTCATCGCTCAGCTGGTCCTTTAAGGCAGCCGTTAAAGATCCAAACATCCAATGCACCTTAGCTGATGCTATATTTGTGCCACATCACTTGATTTAATTACCGGTGCTTATTAAAGTCTTATACAGGAGTGTTACTAATCGCCGTTGAATTTACCTGGACGGACTGCATCAGACTACTGGATGCGGATAGGGGCTACATGTTTGGTGTTTTACTCTTAATCCATCACAGTTTTGTTTGCCTATTCTATCCCGTTTTTATCATTGCGGATCATTCTTTCGTAACGAGGTGGGGAGACCCAAAGGGAATACTGTTGGCTGGGCTTTCCCAAGAATTGATTGCTAGAACAATCAAAGTGTGAAAGTGTTCCTGCTGGGGTAACGGGCAACAGGGTGGTTGAACCGAAGCAAATTTCAGGTATACTCTCTACAGGGGAACTTTCGCCAGCTAAAGATGAAACCTTGGATAAACGACAGGGAAGAGTAAGAGGAGAGAGGTGTTCTCATGAAGTGAACACAAATTGATTTGGAGCCAAGAGTCAACATCAATCAAGGAGTGAAAGGGAGACTTGTGGGATCTACGGTAGACGGAACGGCTCACCTTGTAATGCGAGTCTGCATTCACTTCAACCTTCACACCGGTTTCCTTCCGTAGCTCTGTCAGCGTCCGCATTAGTCGCCATCCGTGGGTGTCGCCAGGACCAACTGCTTCCTCCCCCTCCACCGGACACAGGCGATTCAACACGGGGTTGTAATAGCGCGGCAACTCGACAGCAACAAAAGTGCGCAAGAAGACCAAGTCAGACCGCCGAAGCTGAGCCTCGAATGTGGCACGGAAATCCCCAGGTTGCGAAACCGATGGATTGGTCAGTGCCGACTTAATTAGACCTAGAATAGAAAAATGGACGGATATGGGATGCGGAAGTTCAGTCACACTATGCTAACAAAAAGGAAGAGAAAATGAACAAATTTGAATAAGTCACGAAATCAACCCTAAGAACAAGCGCGACATAGATCGTGTGAATTTGTTAGGGCTCCCGACTACAGGGTACTGATAGAAAGCTACAAATGACCCCACTTAAGGTGTACAAAATAAAAATGGTTAAGCTGTGCCTAGCTGTCATGCCACCCGGTGTTCAAAGTGCTTAGACTAAACTTCGCTCCACCCCAAATACACACAACAGTTGTAAAGTGGTTTGTGGCACCTCAACTCGAAATCTGATGTTCCCGTAAATCTATTGAGATAGGGGAAGGACAAGACAGCGCTGACAGTACGAAGGTGCCTAATAAAGCTTCGTGCTCAGTTTGTCTATCTGTGCATGTCGGATAAAATCTTACGGAGGGAAGGAAGCCACACGAATACGCATATAAAGCCTACGTAGTGCATCTGAAACCGTTGGCAACACTCCGAAAATCACAGGTGGACAGACCTGAGTGAGCCCAAAGAACACACGAAGTTGCCATTTTTTGTTAGAACGGCACATGGACGGTGGCGGTTGTCAAGGTGACAAGGGTGCTTGTGATTTAGTTGGGGACAGTTAAGGCAAACAAATGAACGAGTGGCAACACGAAAAGGCTGGTTAAATCGATAATCCTCGATCACACGACCAGTCTGTCCCTTACACCATTCGATTTTGCCACACTTATGAATCCGATCCAGTATTCAGTGATCGAACTCCTTGCTTCTTGTTGAGAACACTCACCTAGATTGACCAAAACTCGACTGAAGTACACAGAACTTTGTAAGACCGGAGAAAAATAGTTGTAACGACGAGTTCAAAATGACGGGAGTGCACTAGGAAAACCCCTGACAAGTCTACATTTACTCACTCTAGGATAGAGTAGCGTAGTGATGAGAAAAACTGAGGAATGATATTTCTAAGGGGGGTGAGGGTACAACAACCACAGAGTAGAGTCACCATTGAAAACTCACAAAGTTGCGTGCATGTAATTAGGTGTGCGGCTCTTTTGCGTATATTTCGTGCACGACAGTTCAGTTAGCACAAATTTTGTCTACCCTCTACCAAAATAAAAAAATGAAGTTGATCCCCGCTCACAACGAAATCTGAGCTACCCAGTGTTGAGACTGACTCTTGTACTTTTGAAAATGGAATCCCATTTCTCCATTTATCTGCAGAGCCGAATTGTCCACTCAATGTTTCTTTTCGATTTACCCATCCGCTTGAGCTACTAAAAAGGCCTCCTGGATGTTGGTCTGTTTGCTGAGCCTGGCAGTTAGACTGCGAGCGTTTCATCACCAGTCGAAGTGACATTGTCAATGCGGGGTTAAGTTTGTAAGCAAACTCCCATAATCGGCGAACAGGACAACAAGCAAGCAGTGCAGTCGAACTATCTCTATTCCACAAGTCCGCCAGAAGCGCCCCTCTCTGCATGTAACTAAAAACATTAAATCATACCGGAATCTCTAAAACGGAAAAATCCCTCAAAAATGGGATGATTGATTACCTTAGTTTCTGACTTGGGTAGTTAATAGTAGCCAATCCTTGCTAGTTGAGAGAGCTTTCCTTTGGGATATTTCATCTGGAGTTATCAGTTCTATAAATCAATTCAGGAGGATTGTTGTCCCTAGCTATGGATTTCAGCGTCTGTTTAAACAACAGATTTGGATAACCAGGATTCTCACATGTTCGAAGGGGTGAACTGATGTGCGGTTGAATGGTATGATTATTGCTACTTAGCAGTCTGGTGCATCAACCGTTCGTTTCCTGGCTGTTTTGCTCATGTCGCGCTGACGGAGCTCCAGCCAGACAAATTTATCTGATCATCTTGATAGCACTTGGTTTAACCGAAAAGCACTCATACAGTTCATGCTACTGAATGGAATTTTTATCGCTGGGATCAAGATACACTTCATCAGGATCCGAAAATGTGTTCACCGTGATGGAGCCTATGTTCATTTTAAGTGTCCTGACGTTAAGGATAGCTTGAAATCCAGATATGCGTTTCTCCTAGATACACTGATGATCAGGACAATCCGATGGAAGTTTGGGAAATATTGGCTGAAGGGTTAGACGTGAATGGACTACACAAACAACTGAGAGGGAAGCTCGAACAGATTAGGATTCCAGCACGTCAAGCGGATTCACTGTTCTTGCCTCCGATTATGTGGTTACGGTGAGCTGTCGGTTGCCACAACTTATATTAAAAGGGATCTTGAACAGAAACAAGAAATCCAGATATGCGTTTCTCCTAGATACACTGATGATCAGGACAATCCGATGGAAGTTTGGGAAATATTGGCTGAAGGGTTAGACGTGAATGGACTACACAAACAACTGAGAGGGAAGCTCGAACAGATTAGGATTCCAGCACGTCAAGCGGATTCACTGTTCTTGCCTCCGATTATGTGGTTACGGTGAGCTGTCGGTTGCCACAACTTATATTAAAAGGGATCTTGAACAGAAACAATTCTCACGAGAGACTCAATTGAATCTCTCGTTTATGATATTCTACAACTGAATGTGCTTCACACAGGCTGCCTCATGATTCAGTCGGTCGTTGGCTGTCGAAGAGTTTTCAGCAACCTTGTGAGTAGTATCCTTTAAGAAACAATTCTGTTTAAGTGCGAATCTTCTGAAAATTACTTCTATGTGGATCAGTTTTAGTGTGAGCAGAAAATCACACAGATGAGCGGCCAACGAAGCTGTACACATTGGCCGGCGAGATTTTGCATGCTTGACTGAAAGCACCGGGTAGGGAAAGGGCNATAAGCGCAGATGAACAACGACGAACATAGCTGTGCTGACCGCTTGCAACATCGATTCGTGGAATAACTGACAGCACAGTCAAGAGCTAGTTTTGTATGAATCGAACTCGTCGACACACTGTATAGCGAGTCACTCAAACATTGCCACTCCTAGCGGAAGACCTTGCAGACAGCCTGGTCACAAGCCTACTTGGAACAGTCATTGAGGCACTTGGGTGAAGTGAGACATGGTCTACAAGTTCATTTATCGACTAAGAAGTTTGCTCGTAAGGGACCCAACTAATCTACCACTAAAACCTTCAGAAACTACGAAAATTCGCCTCACTGAACGGCGATCTCCATAATGCTTTGCGTTACTATGATAGCCATAGACGGGTCAATCAACGTACACGTTTTGCATTTCTCGGTAAGACCCTTGAAAGAAGTTCCTTCCAACTGCAAAACTGATTTAATTGGGATAAACGGTGAACTGCAAGTGAAACTGAATGTGTAGTGAGTGAAACAGTTCCTGAACGTAGAATGGTAGGAAAGCAGAAGTAGAAAATGGTGAAAATGCCCAAAGCCTATTGGAATTAGTATGGACCACATGGCAGAAAATTAGCATAACTAAAACAGTAAAGACATATATGATCAAGCCGTTCAAGAGCATTTCAACCAGGTGGCCGGAACAGCCCGTGACTGCCTCAGATATTAAACACAGTAACATGTTGAAGAGAGGCCATCATTTGATTGGTAATTCTCATTCACTTTTGAACGGGTTACAGCTACATTTAGCTAAAATAAATCTTGGGTAGATGAATAAAATCCTGGAAGTTCCACCGCACTGGCGAAGTCCTTCATTGAGAATCAGTCTACGTAAACCCAGAACTGATCGATGCCTGCTCATTAGTAAACTGAAGCCAAAAATTAACCTCATTAGCAGGTGCGGTAGGAAGCACTATTAATATGGCTTACCTAAACACAACAAGGCACGCGGCCATACCGTGAGTTTGCTGAGCTAATCACAAAAAGATTGGTTAAACACTACCTGTTTCCAAAAGCAGCAGAAAGCACATGATGGCACACAGCCAAGAAGCTGGTAATCAATAAAACTTTGGTAAACTTGATCAGTTAACCAGTGTCGAGTGTTGAAACCAAAAAAAGCGACAAGCCAGTTTACAGGTCACAGCAGCAACCGACATCATTTTTATCGTCAATGCCATCACCAGTTCTCCGCAAAGACTTGAAGAACGCGTCGCTAGTTCCAACGGTCGGCGTGAACGATCTAACTTCTCTCTCATTTCGTATTTCTGGAGCTTTGTTTGGTACATCATCATCATCATCACCAAGGAAAGGAACATCAGAGTTGAAACTGATGCTTTACTGCCATCGGAGGACTGAAACAATCAGTGCAATGCACGCATCATCGGCTAATATCTTCTTCAATACACACCCATAAGACAAAAAAAGAGGCGTTCAGAACCTCCATACAGAGAAGACAGAAAAACGGTCGTGGGCTGTCGAAGAGTTTTCAGCAACCTTTATGAAAATAAACTGCGATATCTCGAATCATGAGGCGGCATGTGTGCAGGACATTCAGTTGTAGAACATCATAAACGAGAGATTCAGTTGAGTCTCTCGTGAAAACCAAATTGATTTGCAAATGAGTGTATTTCTCGAAAACAGTCCAATCTGGGTTCAAGTAGATCATAAGGTTGACGGAAACCCGGGGACTGCGCCTACCTGATGAGCCCCAAGAAGGGCGAGACCGGTCATGGGCGGTCGAAGAGTTTTCAGCAACCTTGTGAGTAGTTTCCTTTATGAAAAATGGGACTACTTAGATGTAGAAGCTGGCTAAGAACACAACAATTCATTTTACCTTCGCGGAAAGCCTGCCTAATCGTCCATGATTGAATGCAAATGAGACTTCTTTGGTTTACGTTATGCAAACACGTATGGATACGATCAGCTGGAAATGACTGGAACCGATCAACAAGTCACGGTTTCAGAGAATTCCATAAAACAGCTGGTGCATCTAGCGCCCGACAAAGGCTTGCTTTTTGTAAAACAATTTCGTCGGACCAGGTAACTAGGTAACGGTTCGATTTACGAGGCGCAGGGAGAACCAATCGGCACGATTTGTCTACTGTCAGGCTTAATCTAGGCGATAGATCGCAACACCTAAGCACATATCGCAAACTGATAATAACATTCAGCGAACACCTCATACTGATTCAGTCTGCAATTACAAAGGGGTTTTAGCGGGTGACTACTGAGAAGGTTGCTGAAAACTTTTCGATAGCCTACGATTGGTTTCGCCCTTCTTGGGGATCATCAGGTAGACGCAGTCCCCGAGTTTCCTTCAAACTTATGTTCCACTAGAGCGCGGATTCACTGACCGGAAGGTCCGTGGTTTGAACCTGACCCCTGCCTCTTGACATCCCCTGTCTAGAAGCACTAGCTGAGCGAGGAATGCGCATCTTGCGTAGACCTGACAAGCGCAATGAAAAGCAACAATGCACAAATGCATGGTAGGAGCGGCAGGCAGCGATCGAGCCTGGTCACCGATGACTGAAGGTCACGTGGTTCATTTGGATTCGGGGCTGGTTCGTTGGTGGGGACCACGTCGTCAAGCGATCTCTGCAGTCCCGGAAATCAGTACTGCGAAGGATCAGTCTGCAATCGACACACATCTGAAGTAGACGGTTTCCGTGCGTTTCATATCCAAACCAAAACGACCACCCAATTAGTTTACCTATCTGACGCTTGAGCTTTTACCCCATTGTAAAGGAGCACATAGAGCGCCATAGAAACTGTCTCTGGTAGGTTCATAGCTACGGTCAGGTGGAGAATAACCAAACACAGTAAACAACGTGCAATGGATCTCAGTTTCTTGAGATTTTATCAAAGACGTCGCCAAACGAACCACGCAGGGGAGACTCTCAAAGGGTATCCGATCAAGTACAGACTTTTCTACTCGATCGCTCAACACAGCACACATCCCGATGTATCCGGCTGCAGAGGCCTCCGCGTCACCAGAGGTGCGCAGCCGCAACCTGCAAGACAGCTGGAGGGCAGTCAATTCGATTACAGTACTTGCGTCCTGTATGTTTGTTTCCGACAGATAGCATACATCAATGGAGAGTCCAGCGTACGAGCAAGAGCCACCTGTTGTCCTGCTTGCTTTAGTGTGCGAACATTAAAGACAGCTAAGTAAACAGACGTTCAGGGAATGTATCATCTCCAGAAGTAGCATTACCAGAGGTGAATAGAGCTGTTTTCCAAAACACTTGCCCACCCTTTCGGACCACGCTACTGAAAGTTAATAGTTGAGCCATCTCTTTCTGGCTTATGGTTACGCTGATGGTAGTTCCCTCGCGACAAGACGGGTTAAACCAGTTGAGAAAGGGTACGAGCGTTTCCCACGAGGAAAGCCTTTCCCGAATGAACGTTAGGTTTGCACCAGCAGTTTCGATCTCCATGGAAGTTTTAAATGTGGCGCCGCAGCACTACCTGTCTGTAAGGAATTTCTGGGATGCTGATGCTGATGATGAAACTAATGCCTTTGCTGATGTGCACGCACTGCAGCATGACTGGAATCGGGTCACGTGCAGCAAAAGGAGCGATAATTTTCAACTGTGGTGCAGGATCCAACTAGGTGCATGGTGAACTATACTTGGTACCCGATACTTACAGGGGTACCCTTCTTCATTCCGGATAATTGATCACAGTGAAAAACAGGCGATGACTGGATAAGCCCCTCCTCACCGACTGGTAGGTAGTTACGGTGAATCGGCCAGGATTGTGCGCTTCCAAAGAACTCAGTCTGGGGTTTTAGTCATTTGCGTGTGAAGAGGAACTGGATCAACACACTACAAAGTAATACAGCGCTGACGAAATTTTGCACAATTAACCCTATTATTCATTATTATCTCACCCCCAGTTAGTCGAGTTGAATCATTGTTGGCCTACGGATGGTATATCCTCTCAGGAACCAAACCCAGAATGTGCGAGAACATCACTGATCGACTGACTTGGAAAGCCAAAAACGAAAAATGAACAGGATGAAATTATGGGATGATTTCCCGCTGGCTTCTCATCAAGGTTTCGGTGACAACTTAAGGCTTTTTTTGCATCTAAGCCTTAACACGTCACTTTGCCACAGCTTCAAAGGGTGTAAAGATACAATTGGGGGCGAGATGGACCAGGTGGTTGGAACGCGAATTCATCGGCCGGAAGGTCCGTGATTCGAACCCAACCTCTGCCTCTCGACTTCCCCTGTCTAGGTTTGGGCGACCTGGCAGTATTTCAGCCCTCGTGCCTCCTTCGTGTGGCATGACAGCTAGGCACCGAAAGGGTGCTACCGCTGAACGATAGATACAATTATGACCGGCGTGCCTCTTTTGCTTTAGAGAAGCCACCAACTCAATTTCTGCAGAGTACACATTTGAACGTCGTACGTATGCTATGTACCGTAAGAAAGCAATGCTTAGTGTCAGTGTCGGCATAAGATGCGTCCGTAAAACACATAGAGCAGCAATAATCTTGTGATAAAATGGTGAAGTTCAGTACATTTCAATGACTTCAAACACACACACACCTCATTTTCTCAAATGAATCGACTGTCACACGGAGTCACCAAAAGGAGCTTTACACTGCTTAGTGATGGAGACAGCTTCAGCATGGATGAACCACAGGAATAATCAGTTGGGGTTCAATAATGACGCGAAGTGTCATCTTACCGACACAGTTGTTGCTTCTCAACTGTTCCAAACTGGGTAACCTAGCTGAAAAAAATAGTCTCATCGTTTGTAGCTGGGCTTGAGCTTGATCTTATATTGCAAGGGTTCCTCTTATCTATACTCTTCTTCCGAGTGCACCCTCCGGACATTGATGCTTATTACGGAATATTAACGCGCCACCTGTTGATTTTGGTGAGAGTTCGTGGAAACATCGTCATCAACAGCAAGGCAGTGAACACTGGCGTTCAAATGAAATTCTGCAAAGAGGGAAATGTCTTGGCAAAGATCGGAAAGAAAGAAAAGGATTGAAGCTTCGTAATAAGGTCAAATGCCCTTATGGGGAACGATTACACAGTTGGACAGTATTGAAAACGGCACAACGTCAGAATTAGATGGCGTCAGTGGGATTAAACCAGGATACTTGGGGAACATTACTCAACGTTTTTGGTAGCGAAGCATCGGTGTTGAGCACTGATTTCATGCTGTCGATGATGACATTACTCAACAAAAACCAATGGGCAATCCAGTCAAGAAGTGACAACGTCACCACCACTGAAAACGTTTATTCGCCATGTCCATGTAAGGAGGGACGCGGCTCCCGTCCCAGAGACATGAAGATTCCAAGCACAAAAAACTATAGCCACTATCAATCCGCACTGCTGTGTCATTGCCAGCGAGGGAGTTGAGTAGGCTGCTATTACCTGATGAGCTTGATTCGCTGTACTAGCAATTCTGACATGTTACAAAGTGCAACCTTATGCACCGTTTGATTAATCGCAGACACGACCTAGTTAGATAGGCTCTGATAACCCACGCTGTCATTGTTCAGCCAAAATATAATTAGGCCACAAATCCTAGAGAAGGTAAAATATCGGTAACATGACTGTGCAACTACTCAGAGCTAAGGCGGTAGCTGACCCCGGAGTAGAAACTACTTATCATGTGATGTTTCTTCACGTTGAGGATTATCTTGACTTGTCGATATCGAATTTTGATTACAGTATGTTGGTACTAAGGTAAATCGGGTATGCGGGCGAGATGGATCAAGTGGTTAGAGCGCGAATTTACTGACCGGAAGGTTCGTGGTTCGAAACTGACCCGTGTCTCTAGACTTCCCCTGTCTGGGCTTGGGCAACCTTGCAGTACCCCACCCCTCGTGATTACCTCAGGTGGCCTGGCAGTGAGACACCAAAAGGCTGCTACAGCTGAGCGATTATCTGTTTTATGTTTGTCGCAAAAGCTACCGTATTACAGTCAAAATTGAATCCGCATTCACCAGAGATATTTTTCCCCATATCTTTGGATTGCTTAGTTTTTTGTTGCCCATGTTCTTCAGATGATTTCGTTATAAAGAGACAACCTGTCTGTAAGGAATTTCTGGGATGCTGCTGATGATGATGAAACTAATGCCTTTGCTGACGTGCACGCATTGCAGCATGACTGAAATCGGGTCACGTGCAGCAAAAGCAGCGATACTTTTCAACTGTGGCTGCAGGATCCAACTAGGTGCATGGTGAACTATACTTGGTACCCGATAACTTACAGGGTACCCTTCTTCATTCCGGATAATTGATCGTGCATCACGTTGTGAAAATATTACACAAGAACAGCCAGAAAATCCAATAATACTTTCCTTGGGCAGAACGTTCAGTAGTTTTTGACACTGCTTCTTGACACAAATTTGCTGCAACTCATACAGACTATCTGGGTTTTTTTGCACTTTCTGACCATTGCTTCAAAGAAAACGGCTTGGGTGGTTTGGTAACATCTCTGAACTTCATTATGGTCGCTTGTTCGTGTTGGTCTGGTCTTTTTCTCTAAAACGACCTAATCGTAACCTCTAGTTGTACCCGATTCAACAACAACACGTTGTTGTCAGTCAGTAAATCCGCGCTCTAACCACTCAAGCAAACTAGATACGAGCGTTTGGGGTGACAACCCCGATAGCTCCGTGCCTACTAGGTAGTGGTTCACGCACGGACAAAAAGTGACCTGCCTGCCAACGGCCGTCAAACTTAAATTTACAGGAGGGTAAGTCAGTAACCAACTCCATACCTCGAATGGATGGCAAGCCACTGTGTAACGTACTCACGAACAAGCACAACTTCTTGATGTGCGCAGATTACGTACAAGGCAACACGATCTACATGTATGTATGGATTCTTTACCTTAGAAACAGAGATCTGACGGAGTTCACAGGTCTCAGTATTAAGAGCTCCAGCCAAATGGTCTCTCTTGTCTGTTAAAAGGAGATGTCAATACACTGGATAACACAACAGCGCACCGAAAAGTATACCATAAACTGAAATCAAAGACTAATTGCAGTTGACTCTGTGTCAAGAACGTAACAACCTACCAACCAGAAAACGCGGTACGAAAACATTTAACGGAATAGTTACAACATAGAATGGAAACAAACCTCGGATGTTGGACACCGTTTGGATTCGTGCGCCAACCATCTTGCTAACTTCCAGAGCACTGTTGAACATGCCACGAATAAATGCTGTCTTGGAGAATATTTTGTACGGCTCTCCAATCAACTTGAGTTTCTTCATAATTTGAAACGACTGATCTGTGGCTGTAACGCTCCCGGTTCCGGCAACACGGAATGTCGGCAGACCGGACGCGTCTGATTGCGGGCGCCACGCGGAATTGACAAACAATGTAACGCCAGTTTTTGCGGGAACCAAAGGGCCGTAGATAGTGATGAGACAATGTTCATGAGGGAGAGAGTACTTGAGGAATCGATTCCGAAGATTGTGCTCCTCTTTCGAGAATACACCCACAGTTTGATAGCGACGCCAGCCGATAGACACGGTGATGGGGCCGTTGGATCNAGCGACGCCAGCCGATAGACACGGTGATGGGGTCGTTGGATCGAAGCACACGTTTGAGCCAACGATGGGTACGAAACCGAACTTGGATGTAGCCTTTAGCCTCCTCGGCGCTGGGAAGACCACCAGCCACCAGGGGCTGACAAGGATTGAAGCGATCAATAAATTGGTACGGTATACCTGCAACAGAAGGTAGGCCTCAAAACTAAATCGTAACTAGACTGAATTGAACCGAAGTTTTGTGTTAAGCCCTGAGATAGCAAGCCAGCAATAAGCAGAATGACAAGCAGCTGCATAAAGGTACTATATCAGCAATAGACTAACATGATCAACAAGGCGCATGTATGCAACACTTTGATACGACTATAAAAATGGCCACTGTGTGGTGATTAGAATAACACCGATGACCTTGCATCCTTAGTTTGAAGCAGCATATCGCACATGCTAAGTGGAACCGTTATGCAACCCGCCCATAGCCGCCTTTCATCCGGCACCCGAACCTCATGCAAAACCTGCTGTAACTGCTTGAGTGAGACCGGTATCTGCTACAGGAAACTAGATGGACAGAGACAGACAGCAACGCTTGCATGTAGAGGCAATTTCATTAAAGTCGATGAGAAAACGAGCTCAAGACGAGCAGATGCCGCTCGCTGTTGGACGTGTTGGTTGTAGCAAAGTACCGAGAAAGCCAATTTGGCGTTAAGAACACGTACGAGGGTGACTCTAGGCCAATAATTGATTTGAGCTTCAGCTCCTTAGCTCGCATCTCCTCAAGCGACCGAGAGTCCCTATGTGTATGTTCTGTGTATAGATGAGATGGGGAAAGCTAGGCCACATAGTGTATACACATTTGATCGCAATCTATTGTAGTGATGGCCACCACACATCAACAGTGTTTTAGTTGATCACAGATTCGACCAACTAGTAGCATATCCAACACGGCCAACGTATGAACTGTGTGCAACTGCTTTGCTTTGGGTGTCTTTCGAAGATTCTTCGTTCAATGCTCATTCTAGCAGTAAAGTTTATTCTAACTAATAACTTTTTGAGTCAAGTAGACTAGACTGTGCCAGCTACAGTGGGGCATCGAAGTAAGTAGATGGACGCAAAGTGACAACCAACCTTGACAAAGCCAGGACACAGAAAACAGCAGCACATACCTCTGAACTCCAAGCGTACATAAGCACCTGGAGGAAAGCCTTCAAGTTGTTCTACCGCTTCTTCAGAAAGACTTTGGAGTACTGCTCGATTGGCTGCTAGCTGAGCCTCCTTTGCAGTCACAAGTTTATCGTAGAACGCAGTTGCCTCAGAACCTCCACCAGCAGCTTCATACAGCTTCTCAAACAGTGCTTTGTGGCGCTTGCGCTTCTCCAACAATTTCTGACGTTTGGTTGGTCGGAGGAGACGCTAAAATCAATCGCAGCAAATAGAGAGGCAAACACATTTCGTGAAACACACTGTCCTTCGACTGAGATCGAACAGAAATAAAGTAAGAAATAAGTAAAACGAATTGTGGACTTGAATGTGAGATGGAGTTTACCTGATCGAAGCCCGTTGAGGAGATCTCGTGGGTGATATAGGTATATTAAGGAAGTTACATGGGTGTCTGCGAAGGCTAATCACGCTGGCTTGATTCGTGCCTTAAACTGAGTCGTGCTGACCACTACCATCTTCGGCGAACGTATCGGTGCGAAAGGGGTGGGGCGGTTGCCTGTAGGAGTCACGCTTGAACTGCGTGTCTTTCGGGTTTGAATGATCAACCTCCGTTGAGATCACATTTGATAGGACAGGTAAAACTACCCCACAGTTAACGACAGCTTTAGTATTCCCACCTGAGTGTAGAACCGTAGGCTAGGACGTCGCACCTGAACAGCTTCTCCTACCTAGACACCGTGCAATACAGCTCCCTCACTGGCATGTTCTAACACTTGTCTGCCACGGTTAGCTACGGCAAAAACTCACTCAACTATGAGTAAGTATCTGCTTTTGGCATCGCACCACTGACCACCGTAACAATGCGCTCTGGTTCCCTTTAGAGAAGCGAACGATGAAATCACGAGGAGAACCTTCAGCCAGATGCTTCTTGTCCGAACCGTTTGGTGCGAAAACCTAGTGTCTAACACATGGATATCACCGCAACAAGTAACAATTTGATAATAGTTCATGTATTTCGGACTTCAAACTAGCACTTTGTGAGATTAACAGTTTATGGAAAGATACGCAGTTGGAACTAAAAAAGCTCTCCAGGTTCTCCTGGTACTTAAATTTCCCAGCAGACGCTGACCTTTTGCAAACATCGGCTAAACATAGCTGCTGATACACGGTCAGTAACTGATTCCATGACCTGCACTCAAGACTGGTCGCCACGTCATCCTGGGGACGAAATTCCAGCACAGGAGCTAAAGCAGTATGAAACTCTTAGCAGTAGGCTGATATTATTCCAATAAAGCCTCAGCGTGGCTATTCACAGCGTTTTTACGTCTCTTTAGGGCTGAGGTTCCGAAAATTTGGCATTTCCTTATAGGCAGTGCAGAGGTGACATTCCAGAATCTTGAGACCGTAAAACAGAATTTAGCTCTTGGTGAAATACGAGACGAGAATGTAATCGTTGGAAATGACAAACACTGGTAGTAAGCATGCAGGAAATGGGAATAACTGGTCCGACAAGTAGTTTGTCTTTGTTCAAGTCATCATCATCATCATCGACAGCATGACATCAGTGTTCAACACCGGTGCTTCAGTGCCGTACAACCACGATTTATTTGAAAGCCTTATTGTAAAGAAAAGAGTAAAGGTGCACGGGGAAGGGACTCAGTGCTAGCTTACCACAATCATTCCGAGGTGCCTACACCTCCAGATTTGACATCGGTTTTGGTCAACAAAGAACATATATCCAACATATAGGGAAGGAGATGTTTCTTGGGGGGTTTGTTTACGTTGATAGGAATAACAGTCCAACCGTTATGCAGTGGAGATAAGTGTATGGGGAACTGAGCAACAGAAATCTCGTTGTTATTGAACTAGCATGTTCGTCTGGTCCACCAAATTTGCTGCAGATTTCCACCGATGGGTAAGGGTTAACAATCACTCTGGTTAGGCGGTGTAGTGGGAACTACCAGATGTGGACAGTTAAGGGCTGGGTGCCATTTGAAGCTTTCACACATAGGGACGCGACTGGACCATCAGTCAAGGGAGGCCCACTTTGGGTACCCAGTCACTAAAAGACCATCTGGTGCATAGATTGGTAAACAGTATGAACCAGGATACGTTCCTGTTGGGTGAAATGATCTCAGAGGACGAAAACAGGCATTGTAAAATAAAACTTTGCTAGGTAAAAGACCAATTCCCATTGAATCCCTGCACAAACGTGAGAGGTTCTGTCCACAGAGTTAGCCTTTTGCTTTGTAACGGAGACCACAGTCCAGTGTTCACTTCTCACTGCTGTTAAGAGTCGCCCAAAGAATCAACAAAGCCGAAACATAAAACGACGAAGTACAAAAGGTTTCGGCTTATTTCAACCTACCTTCTCGAATTCGGCATTCGGGTCATCTCTCTCAGCATCAGATTCCTGTCCACCAGAATCCCCACTTTGTTTATCGGAACCAGCAAAGACATCTTCATCGCTCGCCATTTCTACGTCAGACTCATCAGATGTGTTATAAGAATCAGCAGCGTCCTCTTCCTCGCCTTCACCACCACCCTCCACTTCTTCCATCTCCTCATCCGAATAGCCATCAGAGGCCCCTTTGTAACGCACTTTGCTTGCTGAAGCAGCGGCATATTTATGGGCTTCCTGTGCAGCCAGTGCAGCACGGGCCTGGGCGTCCGTCTGCAGCAGAGTTTGGGCGTCCTCTGAGGCATCCCATTGCCCGGTGGTAAATCTGTTTGCTATCCTTTCTAGCATCCCGGGATCTGTCCAGTCTGTGGGAGAACTTGCCGAACTGCCGAAACGCAGTGGTATTGTAAAGTCGT
Organism: Opisthorchis viverrini; assembly: GCF_000715545.1. Classification (NCBI taxonomy): domain Eukaryota; kingdom Metazoa; phylum Platyhelminthes; class Trematoda; order Opisthorchiida; family Opisthorchiidae; genus Opisthorchis; species Opisthorchis viverrini. The sequence goes on from NW_008751716.1 coordinate 615,186, forward strand.
GAGTCCTAACAGTCATTCCAAGGCTCGGATGATCATCAAATCCTTGTTGAGAAGGGACACGAAAAAGCCCGTCTACCGTGGATTTGGTGGTTGCTTCGTCAATTTCCGATGGTTGAACTAAAAGTAAGACAAGAACAAGGACTGGAAGTAGATGGGCGTTCTGAAATGAAAGTTTAGTTGATATTGTTTAGCCTCATGACGATGAAACGGTGCAAGTCTGTGAAAGCTGTCAACGCGAAGAACCAAGTCACTTGATAAGAACTACCAACCCAAAATGTATCGATGGTCAACGCGAAGAACCAAGTCACTTGATAACCCAAAATGTATCGATCAGTCAGTTGCGCAGGTCAACGAGGTTATGCCAATCCAACTGGTTATTGTGAGGGAAAGACGTCCCAGCAGAAAAAGATGGTCTAGCTGTACACCCTTCAGGTGCCTAGCTGCCATGCCACCCGAAGGAAGCACGAGGGCTGGGATACTGCCAGGTTGCTCAAGCCTAGACGTCCCAGCAGAATGGTCAGGGATAGCGTAATCCAATAAGAATGATATACGTGCTTGAGCGTGCTGCCATAAAACAATAACTCGACTTCAGCGAGACCCTTTTGAAGCATTTTGGACATTCCCGACAAAATATGGCAATCGTAGATTAACCATCACCAACCCTCCGAATCCCGGACGTAAAATTAGACCATGAAGGCAGTACAGTGAATGATAGAACCTGTAATAACCTAAACAGCTCGGATTAAAGTGCAATGCACTTTTCTTTCTCACGTAATCAATGAGCTTCACGTTGATCCAACTAGGCTCTACAGACACGTGACCAAATCTGATGAATTGCCGTCAGTCGCAGGTTTATACATTAAAGCCTGGAAAGGTAACGAATGTCCTGTTAAGCAGATGCCCACTTTTACTCACTATCCAAAAAGGTCAGCAAAAAGAACTCATCCGGTAAATGATCACAAGGCTTTTAGAAACAGCACGAAGATGACTGGATCATATCGACAACCTACTGTCGACAATACTGAAGCCTGACGCTTCATTTCTTTGGATTTGAATACCCACAATCAACGGGAATAGGGGTGTTGAAAAGTTTTTCCAGGCATTTTTTTACATGAGTAAAAAAAGCTTATGTTTACTTGGTGTTCACTCTTAAATCTTGAAACATACAGAATGCTGTCATATGTTCTCTTGACAAGTGAGCCTTTTTGTGTTCATTAATACACGAAAGGTTTTGTGGCGACAAAGGTATTTTTGTCAACGTGTTCGTGTTTATGTGCTTCTCATTGGGAGGCGTACAAAACGTGGGTATTTTAGTCCCTGGGTTGGTGTGGATCTGAAGACTGGAACAGATTAATCAGGCGACATATAACCAACCTTGAATAAGCTAGATTTTGTCTAGTTTTGGTCTATGTTGATTGAATTCCTCCTAGATGTACAGTAAGCACATATTACAGCTTGTCTGCCATACGCTGCACCCCGGAAACCAAGCAAAGTGCGACTTTTAAAGCAGTTAAAATTTCACCAAGAATGCAAGTGGAAAAATTCCCAACTAAACGGCTAAACTAACCCAATTTTTAAGAGGAAAACCTGATTTAGCACTGGGAGAAGTAGTTATCCGACTGAACTAGACGGGGATAAACGATTTGCCCAAAATGAGTGATTTAACTGAGAGCCATTTGGCCTGTGAACACTGCGAGAAGTAGTGATGATCATACCCAAACCAAAGAGCATTACGGATTTTCAGCATGTCATACGGGACTTCTGTAAAATCGAAACGATAAAATAGCCCATTTGCCTGATAGGTGACAAGCGTCAGTCACGGTATCTTGCTTACCAGGGGTGGATGAAACAGTAAGTAGGTACGCAGCCTCGGAATGATAATAGCAAAAAGTAAAAGCATCTGACACACTTCCACAGAAAGTATTGCCACGATAGTGAAAGAGTCATTCTTACTTCATCTGTTTTCCCTTGCTTACTGGACTATTTTTGATGCGATTTTTCGCACATCCACATATATCGGTAAGCACTTCACCAGTGAAAAGGGCGAGGTATATAAATGGCAGTTAAACTGCGATATCGCCTACGACCACTAGTTATTATGATAGTTCCACACAAAGTCAGATCGTGTCTACTGCCCATTAGCCCTTGGATGAGCTTTTGATTCTAACAACTTGATTTGGATTAATTTCATCAGTGTTCCAACTGCGGCTCTTTTTCGTTGCGTCCCAACCACTTCAGTAGAAGGACGAGAGTGGTTTACATTTGCCAGGGCACGCGACGTGATGGGCTTCCCGAATCTTTTGCAGAATGATGTCCACAATTTTTCGCTGAGGCTTCTCAGGCACAAATAATGACCCAGTGAGAACACAGGTTTAGGTCCCACGGAAATCTTATTCAGCTGTTCGTGTCTAATCCTTTAAGATGGATATGATAGCCACGAATATGGATATCATATTTAGACGACTAACGCGTACACTGGGTCCATATGAAATTTAGGCTATGAAAGCCAGCGGGAAACCAGCAGATTAATTAATATCGTCTGTCCTTTTGCGCAAATTAGTGTGTCAACCAGTACGAGCGCATTTTTAGCCTGTTTAAATCGGAAGGAATCAGACTGGAGGCAAAAAAGAAGGGACGGTTCCAAAGTCCACAAGGCACGTTACTGGAGGACTATGACTGCCAAATAAAGTATGCAGAACTGATAGTATGGAACGCACTGGACTGACTACTGGCCCACATCACCGCCAGGCTTATGTAGCTAACAGGGGTGAGATGAGACCAGGCGGTTACAGAACGGTTCCAGGTACAACATACTAAGAACTTTAGTGCCAAGCGGGTGCGGAACAGTATGCATAATGTGCAGGACATTTTGATTCTAGTGGTCCTCTATGGTTAGCTCTTTACCATCGATTGTCTTCTTATAAACTTGTTTCGCTCAGGGCAAATCTTCTGCCTACTTAGTGCGCGCGAACGTTGATGGAAAACAGTTAATTTGGTGGACCCATTTCGGAAATCCATGCGGCGAAACGTGAGGGCTGAAATGACCTAAGTTCTTTCCTCAACTACCCAACATGCATGGGTGCAACATCTGATAGTCTAGCTGCAGCAGTTACCAGTGGAGTGTGTTCTGCATAAAGTGGGTTTTTGTGGGAAACTACGACCTGAGCCTATTGCAATATCTTAAAATACAATTTCCACAAGCCACCACAGGCCAGGGTTCGACCCACCTAAGTCCATAGCTTCCTGAGGTTCGACACACGATCGCTAAAATTGGACGGGTAATTTACGTGATGGATATATGGTACGAAACAGCTGGTCAAAGTAGTTTCATGTCTAACTGAAAGGGACCTAGAGCTGCCACCGTGACGTGACAATCGGCCTGAGTGCTGCCATGAGCCCGCGGACTATACTGGATGGAACTTCGTCCCACAAGGTATAACCATGCCAGAAAGGTCAAAGGAGAGGAAACGGACCCCAAATACGAGTAGTGTAGTGCGAGGCGGTCTGGGGATAAAATCGTACTGTCCTCTCCGATGAGTGTAAAGGTAAGGTAAGGTATTTTCGCAGATGACTAGCATGTCCTTACTCATGGGAACAGCGACACTGCATTCCTCGAAAAAGAATGGCCCTGAAAACCACACACTTTGATCGCCCAAAAGTTGATCGCGACCACCGGCGCATCACTCAGTACGGTCAAAACACTCTTAAAATTAAGAATATGTTGCTGATTAGAAGGCACCTGCGTGCGCGGCCGCACTAGGAGTCATAGGGTAAAGCCAGCTCCTCAAGGGGAGCAGATCAGACTAGTGAAACATCAGCGCCAGGCATGGTACTCAAGAAAACCCTATTTCTCACTGCCCCGTGGGCTAGACTATCGAGTACGAGGCTAGGGAGAGGGCCCCCCGAACAAAACCCTACATACTCCCACTATCTTGTGGGTCAAAGTTTTGTGACCAAGGCTCAAGGTGGGGTACCTCAAACAAACCCCCTTTCTTGACCTGCACAACCGGGAAGCATCATTTGCCCGCACAGTTCTTTGTTCACTGATATCAATCCCCAACCTCTTTCCACCAAAGGCAAACATTGCTGAGCCATTTGGTTGCCAGTTATCTGACCGATATGACTTATCCAGTGCGCTGCCCACTAACAATCAACAAAAGTAACACTGCTAAATCCACGAGAACCTTCATACATAGGAGCTTTTGACGTCTATACTCTACGTCAAATTGGCAAACAGGCCAGACCAGAGCAACTTTTGTGAACAGGTATAACCTGTGGTACAGATGTGACATCAGCTAATCCTAAATGAGAAAGCTTTGGTGCGCCGTCTCAGTGGGACCCGGAAACGAAACACGTCAATAACTAGAGATATTGTCAGACATGGCTCCGTCGCGCGCTCAGTGGCACACATGCATCCAAGCTGTTGCATTCAATACAGTTTCCCGTCCCGATCTCTCCAATGAAAAGTCCATTGACGCATCAATTTCAGCAGCCTCCGCCTCCAATGCGTAGCTGTGTATCCCACCTTCCCAAATCGGCGGCGAACGGAATTAGGGTAGCTACTACCACTGCATGGCAAGTACCCGGTTTTCACTGCCGGAATTGACGATGATGATGCCATCTACAGGAAATTCACCAGCAGCGCAAACTGGTCAGCGGGAGCTTGATTCAGATGTTAACCGAAATGTAACCATTCAATCCCACTACGTCCACTGATGCGCCCATTACCCCTTGCAAAAACCACGAGAGAATGGCCCGATTAGTTTGTTGGTTTGATACCCATTTGAGTACAGTAGGCTCTCAAATCAGGGTTTGACACAAATAGCAATATGCCATTAGTTTGCGCGAAGTGCTAACGCGGCACTACAGTAACTCGTGTTTGTTTGCCTTTTACTTGCTATACCTTTGTCGGAACCATCTGGATACCAATGGTGAATTCATCACTGGATTTGCCGCAACAGCTGTTATTTGTCTATGACAGATTAGGCCAATTTGTTACTGACTGATGTCGTAACAGGTAAGCATGACGTCGCAAGAAAGGAAAATATATGCAAATGAAAAAAAACGTTCATCGGAAGTTTAACCCACGAACCACCCTCTAAGATATCGATTCCGGAACCAAAAGCCAAAAAAACCCGACAGCCGTTTAGGGGCGACAAGGTCGCATTAGAGAGAGGGTCATTACAACGGGAGCTGTTAGGCAGAAATATTATACTGGTAGGAGTATTCTATCAGTTCTCATTTTGTGCTGGAGCAACTATACTGGTTAGTCCACATCAAAAAGAGGAAACACTGGACTGGAACGTTACTACAGCTCATACGCAACGTTGAGATTCGGACGCCGGGCATCAAATATGCTGCAAGATCACATGGCCACCATTCCACTAGCGTACAACGGAAGCACCTGAATCACGCTTGGACGCGGGAAGTTCTGTGTAAGAAATTGATCACAGTGTGAGGAGATTTTGAAAATCTAAGTGGAGCCAATCTATGCTGAAAAGCCGAGAACGACTGTACAGCTGTTTTATCCATGTTGGGAATCATCAGAAGCGAGCAATTCACGGAACTGAGAAGTTCGAACCAGCAACCTTATGCTAGTGGTTGAACACTTAACCCTTCGACCAGAAGCAGCTGATCAGCGGTGATAAACCCTCACTTGGACAGGATACAGCGCCATTTATACATGAATGATGGAAACCACAACAATTTGGTCAAGTATTGACTGGCTCCTCGAATGACGACTTCCCAGATGGAAGTCTCACACATCTTGTGAAATTATTCTTCCTGAGCCGTTTATAGAGCGATCGCAGTGTGAAAAGATTCTGGCACGATGGCTCAAGTGGTTAGAGCGCGAATTTACTGACCGGAAAGTCCGTGGTTCGAACCCGACCTCTGCCTCTTGACTCCCCCTGTCTAGGCTTGGGCAACTTGGCAGGATCCCAGCCCTCATGCTTCCTTCGGGTGGCATGGCAGCTAGGCGCCGGAAGGGTGTTACAGCTGAACGAAGAGATTCTGTAGTTTTCGACTGAGATTTCGTCTTGTCACTGAGGCCACTCTAGGTATAGTGAGCTTATTTAACGCCCTTCTGGTACTTGATTCGCTACTAAGCTTAAGCCTCGTATTCCCCAAAAAATAGATCTTGCACAAGCCTAGACAGGGTTAACCAAAAAGCCAGGAGTGAGATCGAAGTACGGACTTTCTGGCTAGTGGGTTGGCGCCTTCGCCGCTGAGCAGTCTCAATGTCTGTGAAATGGAAGTGACGTGGATAGAGAGCTCGCCAGACATTGGGTGAAATTGGCGTAACTTCCGGAGCAGTGGTAAACGGGACAAAATAGTATTCCCACACAGACTAACACAACATATATTCCAATTCCATAGTCGAAGGCATGTTCAAGAATATCCTATGGCTATCCTGACTGCGACTGAGTAGGGTGCAGTCAATTGGAACCTAATGCGACACACAGAAATGACATACGGTAGGCCAAGCCTATCGGTTTTTACGCTACATATGAGACCCTGTAGTCCAGAAATGCAGGCAGAGAAAAAGCTTGTGGGAAATCATAAGCAGAATCTAGTCACAGAGCTTGCTTCGAAATGGATACGGCCCGGACGGCTGACATTCTGCAAGAATAAAGATGGTTGGTAAGTGTCAAAACCACGGCGTACAGGTAACAATAAGCGATCATTAATCTTCGTTCAGCTGAATGTGCACTCTAGAAGACTAACACACTCTTGCCTAAATATTTATGTAACGGTTGGTTAGATGTTTTGGTCGCCGGCTCGGTGAAAGATCTACACGCTTCGATAAAACGTTAGCTTAGATTAAAAACCTGGATAAAAGTGCTCATAGAAGACAACAACATGTAACAATTACTCACGTGATTAAGACATTGAGTCAAGACAGTTTCAACAATATATGTATTATACGTAAATGGACAGGTTAAAAGATGCATTCACCAGTGTAACAACCCAACTGCTTGACCCAATTCCTTGTAGGAATGAGCTGCTCCTACGGAAACTGAAAATTCCGTCTGCCTGTATGGTAAGAGTGAATTCTCGTAACCCGATAGAAGTGTGAGGACCTGAATCTCAGACGGTGTGCACTAAATTGCCATTGGAGGCATGACTTACCTTGTCTGTAGATAATGCGGTTCCAATTAACACGTGCTGGCCGGGTAGTTCGCCAATCAATATCTGTAAAAGAAAAGACCAGGAATTACTATTATTGAACTGGTCAATTTCCAACAAATACTAGAAGCCAGGTCAGCGTTCGCCAGCATGCAGTACTCCAGGGACCGACGCATCGGACTTTCGTAGAACGAGCCTAGTTACATCATTATGGGCGCTGTACAACTATGCGGTAACGAGACTTGGTCAACAGGTGCTAGAGAGATCCGATTACTACTAGTCGTCTTCTATAGTATTTGTTTTCGTAGTACTGTTCACTTATTGTGGCAAAATTCGTGTGGTCAGCGGGAATTTTGCTTTGGAAAGCGCTTAGCCCATGCATCCCACCTGTGGAAACTACCATTTCTATATACCGCTTACGCCGGTTAGTGCATGTTCTGCGTACGTCACCGGAAGTCCACCTAACCGTACGCTGTGTGGACCCGTTCGGTCCGGCTGAAAGGAACGAAGGATGGCGAAACAACATGAAAAAGCTTATTGCCAACATGTGGAAAGCCCAACCGTCTAGATATACTGGCTGAGGTCCAAAAGAGCATGAGGTTAGGGGTGTCGCACTGCGGAAATCAAGGAGGGATCTTAACTCAAAAGGTGTCGGATGTTCCACATACACATTATGCCAGGTAAAACGAAATGAATTACATATGTGCTGTAAACCTTATGTTTTGTCCTTTACTTGCAACCACTTGTTCTAGCCTATGGTTTTTGTTACTCAGACTGCTTAGAATTGACATCAGGTGGCCTCTCATACAACGAGCACCACTTCTTGTCCTCACTCATTATCACAAATTCACCAATATGGATTTATTCTTTGGCTCCAAGCTCAACTCATCTGAATATCCCGTGGCAATGTTTAGGCGAAAAATTCCGTACAGACAAATTAACGATCTTAAGCACGTGCTAATAGCGTTAACCAATAAGAATATGTCATCGTGTTGATGGCTCATTGGTCCCTTCAATGCTAACAAGGTCTCGTGTCACAATTAAGCAAGAAGGCTCGTAGCTCAAGTTGAGCAGAGCGTTCATGGTTCAGTCTATCAATCATTTGGGTAGATAGAAGTCTGTCGATTTATGGATCAACAGCTGTGCTCACTTCTAATACTAAAGTGTTGTTGAGTTTAGCTTAGAAAACGAAACAGGTTTAAGTAGGGCACAATCAGTACTGGGTTACTCTGGGTATATCAGCTGTATGGAATATCGATTTTATTTTACCAAAAGCACTGATTACACTGACGTGAAGAAAACACTCTGAAATAAACAGATGGTTCCAATATGTTTCACCTAAAGGGCCACAAACTAATAACCATATATGAAAGTGAGGTCATGACGTGCATGGTGCCTGCAAAGTGTCTCTCACTGAGAACCGGGGTCCAGCACGTTTGGAGCTTGCACAATGCGTTTAAGCAAACTTAGTTCAAGACTCAATGGTCCAATTGAAACAGTCTGTGTCGTTACAAAGATCCATAAGTGGACGGGGCTGAATCGATAAACATGGGAGCGACTGATAGTTAAAAATGCTCTTTTTGGTTGGCCGGATGGCCAAAAGTGATAAACTGGGTACATGTTGTAACCATTATCTCCCTTAGGTGTCTCCAGTGAAGTTGGTACTATCAGGCTGTAGCACACAGTAACCACGAAGTGCAGGCACATCTGAACCAACAGAAAACCCCTGAAAAGAGCAACACCACAAACCTGTCTTCCTTCTATCTCTTAATTGGTCACCAACCACACATCTCAAATCACATGCGTCGAAAGCCATCTTAATTCTCTTTCGAGGAATCGCGTCACCAACTGGTCGACAGAGTTACTTTCGAACGGTGAATCAAGGAAAAACAGACTTTTCAAGGGGGTTGAATTTTAAGTGGTAATATATTTCTTACCACAGAATGTCTTAGACAACCAATTTAAAAGAGACAGTTCTACTTCTACTGCATCGATTGAATAGATATCTCCGGTCCGATCCTTTTTCCAGATGCAGGAACCGTGAACATGTACAAAGGTCATGGATAAGTATGGTCCATCAATGTAGTGGACGACGGAAGTGGGATAGTTGCGCGTTGGAGACACTAGCTAGTTGGACGGTGAGTTTAAGGGTTGTGATGGGTGTTTGCTGCTTATGAGAACATCGGAACGGGTTGCGGTGAATAGAAAGGCATTGGTTAAGTTATTGAAGGTGTGATTTGGACAACTCTAACAGTATCTGCAACTTCTGATGTGGCCAATCTGGTAATAATGACTCCCATATCCCAGAACCAAGTCAGGATATGACCCTCCATGGACTATTTCGACTGTGTGCATAATTACATGAAAACAGTTCCTCGGAGAACTCGATTAACTGACACTTATAGCGTGTGGCCAAGCCAAAGCAACCCACGGAGTACTAACGGCTCATCAGCTCCCAAAACCGTTCGGTGTGATAATTTCACGATAAACTTATTCCCGAAGATATTGATCAAGCACTGCATGCATTTTGACGTCTTCAAACCACAACGTCCGGGTTACCCATATGGCAGCATCGAGCAGGCTGTGACAATCTTAACTTGACCCTTGAGAGACTATCTGGTTGCATCAGTTGCAGATTGGTGGAAGCCCCTCTTCTATATGCGAATAGGATTATCCCCGTTCGATAGACCATTGAGCCTGATACAGCTTCTTAAGCAATTGTAATTTTCTACTATCCAAATTCACTCAACCAAGAGCACGAGGTTCGTGTTTGATTCCACCAATTCCTGAGCAAAAAATTAAAATCTTAAGGTGTGAAATGAATACCGAACTGTCAGGAAGGTCAGATTCTTGAAAGTAACCTCAGAACGCCCGAAGCCTACTCCTCCACCAAAAACTCAACTGGAAAGCCGGCAAGCATTCAGACCAGTCAATCATTCAATCAATTCAGCAAAACCTGATGGGTGTTCATGCACGCCACAGAAGCATGACCGAATGTGATCAGCGTTTAGGCATCTCATAGAAGCACGGTTGATGTTGATGGGTGTTCACTAACGCCTATCAGACAGCCTGGATCAATGTCAGAAAGTCCCCTTTAAATAGCGTGGGGCCATTGTATCTTTTGCTCTCTCACTCACTCGCTTGTTCGGAATATAGCGGTTGTGTTTCCTTCTGTAAGTCTTTTTTCCGGCACTAGGCACTGGAGCGGGTCAGCAGCAGACACCACAAATTGGCGAATCAGTAGATAGAATACGAACCGTGACAGAGAATTATTCAATATACTTTACGCTCCAAAATGGCCAGACATCAGAACAGTTGCATGATTCATGTATTCAATATCTACAAGTCAGTGGATCAGCTCGACTCAACAGGTACTAGAGGCCGTAGAAGGACAGACTTTTCGTACACCAATGGATATGTGGTAAGCCAAGGTGAAAGAAAAATTACTGCGCACCACTGTTTGGAGAGCTGAGAATTACAGAAGGGTAATGCTTCTTGACAGACAGCGCCATCAACCATCAGTGGATCCGAAGTTAATCTTCAGGTCGAGAAAGCAGTCGATTTTGACTGCTAGAAGAAGCGCAGCTGTTCCAGAATCCATTGGAGAGTGAAGATGTGATGCAGGCGTCCTATGGCAGCCAGTAGAATACTTCGGCGCATGACTCGATCTTCTAGTTTCAGAATCAAAAATCACGACAATTCCAACTACATCGCTTAAAGAGACATGTGAGATGCTTACAGGAAGAAGCAAGAGTCATCTCGAAACTGCTACAAAAGAGTACATCGACCGTTCCAATCTTATGGACGACAGGCTATCTAATCAATGCTTTGTGTACATTTTAGATCGATATATCACAAACTACAGGGCGGTAGATGATAGTTTGATAATACATCTCTCATGCAGTAAGAAAAGTGGCTGAAACGCTGCCAGGTTCCTCGGGTTTTGGACAAGAATAGCCGTCGGTTCTGCGGTAAAACAGAAGACCTTTCAATTTAAGTGTTCTCATCTTGTCTTGAGCCCACAGTAACAGGCGAACATGTCGTTAGGCAGATAGGCAGATGAACCATAAATCTACCGAGGAGATTCACTCTTTGACGTGCCCGATACGTTCAACTACTGGATGAAGCCATCTGTTTGTCGGAATTCCATGAGAGATGAGAAACTGAATCCGAAGTACCATCAAAATTGATTTTGGATCACCGGCCACGCTACACACTCAAAGCGGATTTATACCATTATGCAGGAAGCATGGTTCATGCAAGCGCACCAAATACATATTTCCCAGTTCCGTCTGGTGTTGTCCTAGGTGCGCGGAGAGATTCTTGATAAAAAGCACTGATCACAAGAATTACTTAATGATCCAACCAAAGAACTCACATAATTATAATGAATAAGACACGACTTTGTCAGCTCAATGAGGTGCAACCAAGCTGGGTAAACGTATAATTTTCCCCAGGATACGGTGTGTGTGGTGATGGTGGTGGTGGAAGAACATCCAAACGGGCACCAAAATAGTGAGGGAAGATTGGCACATTATCCGATCGCAAACCGGATTACAGCCACTGAATATGGAAACTAAAATAACCAGTTTTAACTTGCCCAAACTTATCACAACAGGTATAAGTTTCCGTTACACACTGGAATAAAAATGACTCTAGGACCTGCCGATGTCCAATGCAATGTGAGAGATGAATTGTTGAAAGATAATGGTGGCATCCCAGACCAAATCAGACATAACGATTGTCGATGATCCCCTACGAAGAAGTAACATTTTCGTCGGCACGAAATTTTCTCTTCAACTGCGATTGCCCTAGAGCAAAATCCATAATGCAGATGTGTCATCTAGCCACATTTATCCGCGAACTAATACTGATACATTGCATACTCAACCGTGGCTGACAGAAGATGCACTTGCGAAGTTTTCAAAGGGCTCGAAATCATTAACCTCCAAGTGGGCCGTTGTTTGCGATTCGAAAACATAGGGTGCTGTGAGAGGTTTGCAAGGTAAGAGAAAACCAGACGACGAAACACCACAAACGAGAGATTCAGCTGGGGTCCAGGTGAGTCTATCGCAACCCGACGAAAAAAATTAGCTCTGTGTATTCAATCTAGGAGAAATCAATCGCACGGTCTGTTTTTGCGTATGAAGTGGGGTCAATGAAAAATTTAATGGGAAACACGTGTAATGTGAACGTTTGAAACGACCCACCAATAGGTAAGCACAACTCACCGTCAAGGACTTGCTTCACTTCGAGATGAACACTTTTGTTTGTAGACGACGACTGGTGATGTTTACGAGTCTCCGCAGGCGGCTGGCGCGATGGTTCTGTTCCAGCTGGTACGAGAAAACCGGCAAACAGATTGTCGGAAAATACTTTAGCATCTTCTACGGACTCGGTTTGGGTGACAGAAGCTGTACGTTCTGTCGACTGGTCATCCTCCTCGTCAGACTCTTCGTTCTCATTGTCAGTGGTGTCTGTACCTGTGCTCATTTCTTCATCGTCCATGTCTACTTGCTTCCCAAGCAAATATGGCGTATCACCCAAAATGCGGACACGGTGCTCACTCTCCATCTGTTCATCCAAGCCGCCTAGGTGACCAAAGGTTGCATGAACCTCGTCTAGTGCTGTTTGTGTGACGACTTGAGAACGCCCGCCGCGTTGTCGCTGTTGCGTTAAATAATGGCTGCCTCCAAGGTCAATGTAGGTTGCATCTCGATCGAACAATACACCTCCAAGACTCGACATAGGAGCGTAAATCTGAAGATTGAGAGAGAACGACACCATTCACGATGCATTAGGAAAATTGACATCAAGTTATAAAGGTGGATTTCTTCTGCCGAGATAAGAGGGTTCCGTAACAAATTTTACCTAGATGGAACACCTATGAACCCCTAGAAAAGATGATCGGGGGATACAAAAATTAGCGAAGCTATGAACTACTTGTAAACGTGCAGAGATGACCTAGAAAGAAGCACCTTACTCTTAAATGGTTGAAGTCAGAAACGGTAAGCCCAAACAAGCGCAATTTGAAAAACCACAGTAGCTAATTCAACCACCTATTAACTAAGTTATTAGGACGGAATGAAATCAAAGCCCAACCACTCGCTAGAAACGTAGTGAGGGATATTATCTGCTGCTTGGTACACATTACGTGCCGCGTTTTACTAGACAGTAGCGATGTACGGACAAGAGGAAATATCATCGGTGATTTACCTTTCGATCTCTTTCAGCCAGGTGGCGACTGGGTTTTCCGGTTGACGAAGCAATGTTGGCCAGCGCCGCAATCTGGTTCGGCAGAGGACACGGGTCCGGTTGACGAGTACAATCGGCTAGAGTGAAATCGCCAAGACCAGCGATATGGATTCCTGGAGAAGTGAGTGCTGGCGGTAATGGAGCGCCCCGAACCCAGCCATACATGCTCACCGTACGATCAGCATGAGGTGACTCGGAAAGCAATGTACTGTCAGTGATATCCTCCAGGCGATCGATGAGCATATACGGATGAGACGTGCGCCAATCAGTAGCACGAGGGATTTTGACGACAATCATTCGCGCCAGGCGTCGAACCTCCGCGATTAGGTAATCTCCAGGCTTACTAAATTCGCCTACTGGCTCTTCGGAAGTAGGATCTAGAACAGAAAAATACCAGGTCGCGATGGGATCCAGTGGGATATGAACTCATAACGATCATTCAACAACTGCTGTATTTCGAATTTTTGTGAGATGATGTTGACTTCAAGCTGTATGTCACTATTGTGCCGTTTTCTATCCTTGGAACCTAATTTTCATGACGAGCCTCTGGTTACGAGAAACAACGTTATCCATACCTATGTGAACTTCACTAACCCGCCGCAAACAAGCTACTTGCCAGAATCAGAACGGGCAAATGAGAGTATGACACAAAATCCAAAGGAAACTATTGCTGCGCGCCAACCGTAATACACTTTGGAATAACTCATCAACCAGGCTAAATGTCTCCATTTANCGTTTACTACGTTCGATCAACGAGCAGGCGTGTTTTCTGAGTTGGGTTGGTGCTGTGATGACGCGTGTTAAAAAGTATCACAACGACCCACAATTGTAAAATCTCACTAGGGTGGCTCGAGTAGGAAAATACACTCCTATCCAACACAACCACCACAGCACGGCAAGTGCGGGAAGGGAAAAAATCTCTTCCATTTCTTTGTTACTATTTTTCACCCTAGTAGTCTCTAGTGCACTGAAATCAATAGCGGAACACCCACTTCAGACTGATGAAACTCAACTCACAAAACGCACTGCAAAAAATCGATCGAAAAGATTCTAACACACCGGGTTTAGTGAAAAAGAAAACAGATAAAATAAACCATTGGGTCCTACAGTGATTAAGTAATTTGGAAGCAGGTGTGCCTGGCAATGAGGCTCTCAGCCCTGTTCAGAGTTGATCAAGGAAAATACAACGGGTAAAGTTGTAAAAATAACTTGAGTTTAAGATGCATATAATATTGGCCTTATCTCTTCCCACTGCACACGTATCGAAGTTGGGGATACTGCACGGCTGTCATAGATAAACATGCTTTAAATCTCACCTGTATTTACCCAAGACCCACTGGTCAGAACGCTCAAGAGGGGTCGCACAGATTCCCTGTCCTTGTTCACTCTATATAGAATTGCTCTTCTGATACCATGACAAACTAGGTAAATCCGATGTACCACAACTAGCTGGATGAAGAAATTTTGGGCGTTGCAAAACATTCAGACCTGGTATGAAACGGATCGGCTTGACAGGTTGATTGGATGATTCATCGGCTCATTACAACTACAAACACCACATATGTGATTGTGGTGCTTCGGCCTAGCAAATCATACCCATTCTATCCTGGACAGTTCGTTCTTGCATGCTCCAGTTCACTAAGCAACTTTGGTTTTGAGGTGTGCTGCTGACTGTGAGGTGAAAGAAGTGGACATCCACTACTCAGTGTTTTTAGTTGAGTTGATGTGTCTGTGCAAATCAAAGTTTGACACAATCAACCACATAATCAGGTTCAGAAACGAAGCAGATTGCATACTAGAATGACGCCTCGCGTCTTATCGAATGATTCTACGCGCTTTTCGGAAATAACCGAGCAAAAAGGTGAAAATCATCGCATCTCATCTTTGAACACAATCAGAATTGTATTCTTTGAGGTGGCCCAAGTTTTACCTATCTACCCCAGACCGACAGTCCTCATATTGGGGACAAGAAAGGTTGGAGGGAAATGACCCGTGTAGATATACGATGTAAAGCAGGCTAGCGCATAATGGTTTGCTCGTCTGAACATGAGAGATTTTCAACACTTCAGCTGCCTGGTAGGTAAATATGCTGGCCATAGCTGCGTAAGCAGAACATGCGTGGAAAATGTCTTCTACGCTTCGTGTAATACATAATGGGTTGATGATGTGGTGAAATTTAAAAAAAGCTAGATATTGACAGCAAGAGAATGCAGATCACAAGTTATAGAACTGCCTATAACACGTCCTGGGTTCGAGATAAACTACCAATTAAGGTAGGACGATACTGATAGGAAAATCCGTGGTTCAAACCTAGCCCTGACTTTTACACTGCTCTTGTCTACGTCTGGACAATTCATCAGTAGCTCAGCCCTTATGCTTCCTTCGAGGTACATGAAAGTCATGTAACAAAAACGTGCCAAAGCTGACCGACTACAATCATGATGGGTCAAACTCATACGAACAGGTTATCAGAGAAACATAAAATACCTACTGAGACTCGGGCGCCAACACTTACATTTTTTCGGCTGGAATCGTGATAAAAGAAATATCTTGGAATTCAAGTCAACCCAAAGACGTTGTTTGATTTTCCGTCGCACGGCTCTCGACGAACTGGAATCTTTGTACGTGTCCAGATGGTTGAGTACCGGTATAACCCGAGGCATTCCGTGTACTTGGACCATATTGATAAACTCGAAATGGTACATCTCCAAACCGGTGCGAACGTTCACCATCAAAAGTACGACATCGGCTATTTTGGCGGCGTCAAGCATGCTGTTTATGTCACAACCACATTCAATGAACGTGAGTCGCACCTTTTTACCAACGACCACTGTCAAAGGACCCTTGACAACATTGATTGCTTGACGAGCAAAATGCTTGATCAAGCTTTTTAGGAGCGTTGTCTTACCACTTTTCGGTGGTCCGACAAGGGCGACAACCATAGGTGGCGGTGCATCGACTACATGAGAAGACTGGGGTAGGTGTTGCTTCTTTGTCCGATAATCAAGCGTACGCTGAACGAGACGAGCGGCCTTCGTTGTGTGCTGGACAGCAAATGCTTTCACATTGTGCGAAGGGGCTTTCTTGTCCTTGAGTTGCTTTTTGTCAGCCTTGGGACCACTTTGTCGAACGCGATGTTTCTTTTTCTTCTCGTCTAATCTGTCATTGTCTCGGTAGGTCGGAGGCATAACTGAACAAGGGATCGGGAGGTCAGGAGAAGGGCGCCTATTGATCTTTCAAAAAAGCAGCTGCAACAAGACGAGCATCAAAGCAGTTGAATGGTACAACAAGTTGCATCGGTTTAGTAATTTTCTGGTCACTCAGAGGACAACATGTCCGATAACTGTAGGAAATCAACCTAATGGAGGAGCTGGATGGGGTATTTCTTTCATTCAAGCTTAGAGGACGGTACGCTATCACCATAAAGCTCTTGGTTATAGCACAGCTTCTCTCGCCTAGTAACATTCAAAAGGATAGTCAACAAACCCATGGACAGTATGCCGGGTGAGATGGTAGTAGCCCGTCCTGATACGACACTAATTACAAGGTTGGCAAAAATGTTCCCAGACCCC
This sequence comes from Opisthorchis viverrini, assembly GCF_000715545.1. Lineage (NCBI taxonomy): Eukaryota > Metazoa > Platyhelminthes > Trematoda > Opisthorchiida > Opisthorchiidae > Opisthorchis > Opisthorchis viverrini. The sequence goes on from NW_008751716.1 coordinate 632,141, forward strand.
ACTATCGGTTTCCCTGTTTCAGAGTACATCAGGTGGGGGTAGTGGTGAGATTGCATCAGACGTACTTCGTTTCTGAAGACTAAACTGGATGCCTACAGAGTTGGGAAATAAACTGGAAGTAAGGGTAGGCCTGAACATCAACAAAATATGTCAGTACCTCGAATATGGTTTCCAAATAAGCACAAGGCCGTCTTTGCGAGGGACAGTAAGTTGAAGAATCTCATTCCTCGTCAGCATAACACCAATTGTGTTTGTGAATTAGTGTATGATTTTACAAGGTAGGCAGAGTTCCCCCTGGAGACGACGGCTTGACTTGGGATACTGTGTATTGCATCGTTATCTCGTATCAACCATGTAGGCCGACGTACTACAGTGAAACAAGATAACCGGAAGTAGTCATCATTATCATCGTCATCAACAGCATGACATCGGTGTTCAACACTGATGCTTCACTGCCGTATAACCAGGATTTATTTGAAAGCCTTATTGTAAAGGAAAGAATAAAAGTGGACGGGGAAGGGAATTACTGCTAGCTTACTGTAATCATTCCGAGGGGCCTGCACCTCCAAACAATCATTCAGGCAGTCTATATGGAAACTGATAACAAGATCGTCACTGACATCGGTTGTCAGCCATATCTTGTAGGGTCTCCAACCAGGCACAGTGGGAATGACGCGGTCCCTGTCCCGGAAGGCGAATAGCACCGACAGCACCCAAGCGTCCCGTAATCTCTTTCATACCCCTCTGCCAGGTCAAGGTTTGGTCACCACTCTTGGTACCTTTGGATACCTTACAAAATCAATGTGCTTGGAAAAATGTGATCCCCTAAATGTGATGAGTTGCGGCTTTAATGTTCACAGTACTACTGTGGAAAGTGATACTTCCGTATCCAATCTCTATCGTCCTCTCCCTAAAGTAACCTGTTCTGGCTGATCGCACCTGTATGTACTTCAGCAGTTCCCGTTGTCTGTAGACCCGTTTCGAGCCAAAAAATTTCAGCTGTCTGATAGGATACTCATACATCACCCCAGAGCTACCGCACCACTTCTTGAGGCTTGTTTGATGTGGGCTAGTGTTGAGCGTGTGATTATGATGATGATGATCCCGTCTGATTCGCGAATTTTGGTTTACCGCTTTTATCCGGGCACTGGAGTATTGCAATACCAGCGAAGGCACTTGTTTGTAAGCCTACACCGAACAGTGCTGTGGGATTAGACGAGGTATTGATTTCTGTTGCCCTGAACTAGGCCTTCGATTAATGTTTGGTTTTCAGCACGGATCAACCAAATAGTCAGTGGAGAATTCGGCCTGCTTACTGACGTTCAAGCAAACGCGGATCGGATTGCCGGACTGAGTCGAACAGTGAAGCGTCTGCAGGACCAACTGGCTAGCAAAGAAATTCAGCTGGGTATGTGGCGTGATAAAGCCGCCAAACTGGAGAGCAAGCTTCAGACAGTCTCGGAAGCTGAGGCTGCTCTGGAGGTGGAACGCGAGAATGCAGAGCGTGCAATTGCCAAGGGACGTCGTACGGAATCAGAGAATGCCAAGCTACGGGACGAATTGAACCGCCTTCGTGCTGATCTACTGGACTTAAGTGACGCGAAGGTGAGCAAGTCTATGATGAGCTTGATACTCTGACACCTACTTAAGAGGCGAATTCCGACTGGAGGCCACATGCGTTCCAATATGTCAAACGACATGACCCCTAGGAATGTATCAACTTAATGACAACTAAACTTGTTCGGAGGACAACCGTCCCCAACAACAGAAACATCACATCATTCGGACGGATCGAGCATTTTTGACTCGACGCTTCTCGCCCCCTCACGGAGATACTAGCAAGACATTGTGGAACACCCTGTGATTACCCCATAAGTACAGTTGTAATAATTTCGCTTTGCCTCAATAAAGGGGATGTCTAGAGCTACCGTGCCTTTTGATATACCATAGTGCGCGGAGCAGAAAGCCAAGGGACTGATACAGAGATGCACGATCGTTCACAATCGTAACAACTCACTCAAGTTGTACAGAGATCGCCATGCAGAATCAAACCGATCTGGCCAATCGGAAAATGGAAAGACCGGCAGGCAAGTGGCACCAGCGACTGATTTTCTGACAACTAAACATCTGTGACGGATAGACAAATCCTGAGGTAAACTAATAGCAACTCGAGATGGCTGAAGTGGTTAGAGCGCGAATTTACTGACCACAAGGTTCGTGGTTCAAACCCGACCTCTGCCACTCGACTTCCCCAGTCTAGGCTTGGACGACCAGGTAGTATCCCAGCCCTCGTGCCTCCTCCGTGTGGCATGGCAGCTAGCCGCCGAAAAGGTGCTACAGTTGATCGATTATTTATTATTTTACTCAGCAAACAAGGGAAGAGGGAAGCAAACAAGGAGGAAAGTACTAGGGTGAGGGTGTGAACATTAGTGTGCAGGATCTGTGTGCAGCAGCGATAGCAGCGACAGTTACGTTTACAACTTTACGTCAATTGGTCTGAACAAGAAATTAAGCATTCGATGAGGAAGCCATGAATGGGCGGAGCAGGAAGCCAAGGGACCGATACAGAGTTGCATGGTCGTCCGCAAGTCCCAACACCCAAACAACGCAGCTTCTGGTGCTGGACACATTCTTCGATGGAAGTCCTCGTTACACAACTGAAAACTCGCTTCCTAATTACGTCGTTACGGATTCGCCGACACCAACGGGAAGTAGGAATGGTATTGCCTCGAAAAGTCCCCAGAAAAGTTTAGGCCACGACTTTAAAAGTCGATAAGTTGATCATTGGGAGAAAAGATGCCCTCCAAATGTCTCTTCGCGCCCCTGCGACTGGTTTCAGTGGAAACCGAGCAGACAATTTGATACAAAAAAGCTTTGACGACTCTCATGACGGTCAGCCTCGTGAATACAAATATGTGATGTCTCATGAACCTGATCAAAAGCTGCGCAGAACGACATTAAAACTCGTTTTTTCTCGGTTTCCTCCGCTCCTGTTCAAAGTAGGGTATTTAAATCATCAGTATCTATCACTCAACCAATTTATTCAGTGAAATTACGACTCACGCGTCCCACTGTTCCTAAGAGGGTGAGAAACGCTAATGATGCCAATCCAATTTATTGCCGATCCTGTGCTTGTGCTGAACCCGGAGGACTATCAGGAATTCAGTCAGTGTGTCTCAAAAGTTATGACTGTACGATTCCCCACTATGACTCAAGCTAAATGGCGTGCTCTGGATGTAGACAAATATAGAATGGAACGTAAAACTTCATAGTAAAAGGACTAAGGGGAAATTTGTACGTAGAGTGGCACACGTTATGTGCTCGGTCGAAATCGAGTGAACCATTTTTCGGTCAACCGGTTCTGACAGGTTTCCAAAAACCGTTCTGAAAAGCGAAGCGTAAGTGGCTGAGATACTCAGATGAACAGATAACATGCTTCTAGGACGCGCGAGTAACACCGCCTAACCTATAAGAGGCCTCTGTGGTTCATCACTACAAGAAGCTAGTTGTGTTGCCCCTCTCCATGCAGTCAAAAGTGAAGTAGTGAGACAGAAGCCTTGAGATTTGCCCTTCCCTCTCACAATAGGTTGCAAAAACATGTACGCAAATGAACCACTGAAACCTTGGAATCAAAGTACCATGGAGACTGTAACGGGCTCAAATACCGTGGATCATCCTCATTAGAATGGCCAACCAAAAGCTGATTTTAAAGACACCAATTCGGAAGCTACTATGTCACCCGAAGAAAGCACGAAGGCTGGGATGCTGCCAGGTTGTCTAAGTCTAGAAAGGGGAACTCGAGAAACGGAGGTCGAAGTCTACAGCTTTCAAAGTTGATGGGGTTGAGGACGTGATGTAATTGTGACCTGTGCCCTGTATGTATGGGATAGAACAGTGACTGACACTGCCAGTCAGATGGGGAACGTGTGCTCTCCGCCGTTACGGTTGAGGTACTGGGGACGTTGGCGCGTGCCATGACTATTCTTTGTGTTCACATTATCGTTTCATATTAATCATGCTTCCGCTTTTACTTTCAGCCTATGTACGTCTATCTTTAGACAAGTAAGGTGCATTCATTCTATGCCATTCCGTCTTGTTCTCCCGCTCGATCAGGATAAAGACTGCATTCGTAACAATACGTTCACATGAACTCAACATCCTTTGAATTACATCAACTTCTGCCGAAGCATGAGGATCAATCGTTGATTACGTGGCCTTTGGAGCTAGGTGAAGCATGTCTAGCTTTTCTCCGTTTTCTTCTTCCTCAAACTGGGGAGGCCAAGGTAGCTTACTGGGTAACTTCTTCGAGCTAACTCTGAGCTCAAGAGATACAGTAGTTAAGGTGCAAACTTACTGGCCATTGGGTCCGTGGTTTGAACCCAATCCCTGCATCTCGATCGCTCCTGCCTAGAATCAAGCACAATCTGTCAGTGAAACCTGGCAACAATCCTAGTGCTTCTTCTAGATAACATGAAAGCTAAACACCGGAAGGGCAGTACAGCTAAACGGGCACTGAGTCATGTATACATAGATTGTGCGCTTTCCGTCGAGAACAGTTTTTGTTTCGTCACAAAGACAGTTCAAATGCATTGTAATCACGAAGTGCCTCCAGCAGTCCTGGTGCGACCGTGTGGTCGAGTACACTACTGAAACGTGAATCCGCGTATTGAAGCCTGCTTCGTTCGTGTTAGGTGCAGCAATACGGCGGTTTTGGAAAGAAACTCTGCACAACACGAGATGAGTGTTGATGAGACGCACGAACTCGCTCACGAACAATTACGATCATACACAAGTCACAGGGAGGCCCCTTCTTGCTATGCCGCTCCATCAAATACAGATGCCCCATCTTCGTCTCCGCCAAAATTGCTGCCCACGCGCCTAAGAAACAACCTTGCTATTTTGTGACAAAAGTAGCCATCTTCGATATAAATGTCCTGCTCGCAAGGCGAACCACAAACCCAGCATATAAGCGGGCAATTTATGATGTTTACGAAGTACAATCCACAATCACATAGGATCCACCTTTAATTCGCTTTTTTCAACTTTGTTCGTTGACGCAGTTCCTAACTGATTGTCTTGAACCGTAACGGGTATCATGGTAAATGTAGTTCATCTCCCACCGACACTTAAACCTCGGTCGTGCAAGCAAACTGGTAAAATATGGAAACTTTCAAGGTCAAAATACAGCGTAGTGGAATAAGATGTTTTTATCCGACGTTTTGGTTACCGTGGGCAAAGTTTCTCAAGGATTTCCATATTATACACTACATGGTGCTCAATCTTTTTGATAATATCCGAGTCGAGTTTGGCTATGGACACCCAACCGAGTGGGAAGCCTATGCAAACAGTTCTGTGATGGCTTTGATTTCTTGTTCCACCGTCATTTACTGTTTCATCACTGTTGAGCCCAAACGTACACTGTAAGGATCATTCAAACCCTCGGTTCTATAAAGTTGTGAGCAGAAGTTCTACTACGGCATGATTTCCATCGAAACTCCTTCCGATGGCCAGCGGGACACGCCATACGTATAAGCGACCCACGATGAAAGTATTGCTGGATTTCCAAGGCGCAATCGACTCGGTTGGTGGGTCTGTGCTTATTAACAAGCTCGCCTAACAATGGATGCCCCGGAAGTTTGTGAACATAATACGTGCCTTGTATTATCAGAATTCCAGGCGCGAGACAGTAACCGGAGAGGGCAGGTGTTTTTGAATGAACTCACCAAAGTCATCCCGTCCTTTGGTACGCACTTTGCACCCATGCTCGTGGACGTGCAGCCATTGAACGCACCACTTAAAATCCAGGGAGAGGTGCTGGAAGTTGTGGAGCATTTTACGTGTCTTGGAATTTATATTAGTTCTGATTGTAGTGTGACAGATAAGGTGAATGCACGAATCTGCAAGGCCCGGGTCGCGTTCGCTAATTTGAGGTGCCTATAGCGTCAGAGTGTATTGTCGAACCTCAAGGGATGTGTATCAAGCTACAGCACGGGCTGTTTTGTTGTATGGCTGCGAGACTTGGCCTCTTCAAGCAGCGGGACTGAGAGGTCTTCAGGTGTTCGAAAATCGCTGTCTCAGAACCATAGCTCTTGTGAGCTGGCTTTGGCTGTAACGAGATAATTAGAAAGCGAGTTTTCGGTTGTTCAACAGGAACTCCCATTGAAGAATGTGTCCAGCACCAGAACCTGCGTTGGTTGGGACGTGTTGCGTGTCCAGAACCATCATTTACCGAAGAGAGTGCTGTATTCCATGCCCAACTCAGAGTGGCGTAAGCAGAGAAGTGGCCAACCCTTGACTTAGAAGAGTAATAAACAAAAAATAAGTCGTTTAGCTGTAACACCCTTCCGGTGTCTAGCTGCCATGCTACCCGAAGGAAACACGAGGGCTGGGACGCTGCCGGGTTGCTCAAGCCTAGGCAGGGGAAGTCGGGAGGCAGAGGTGGGGTTCGAACCACGGACCTTCCGGTCAGTAAATTTGCGCTCTAACCACTTGAGCCATCTCGCCCCCTTGGCAGAGGAGTATGAAGGAGATTACAGGACGCTTGGGTGCTGTCGGTGCTATTCGCCTTCCGGGCCAGGGACCGCGTCATTCCCACTGTGCCTGGTTGGAGACCCTACAAGATATGGCTGGCAACCGATGTCAGTGACGATCTTGTTATCAGTTTCCATATAGACTGCCTGAATGATTGTTTGGAGGTGCAGGCGCCTCGGAATGATTACAGTAAGCTAGCAGTAATTCCCTTCCCCGTCCACTTTTATTCTTTCCTTTACAATAAGGCTTTCAAATAAATCCTGGTTATACGGCAGCGAAGCATCAGTGTTGAACACCAATGTCATGCTGTCGATGACGATGATGATGAGGAGGAGGAGGATGAAGATGATGATAATGGTGGCGGAACACGTTCACCGTTTACGGTCCAGCGGTCGCAAAAATCCAGCCACTTTCGAGTTACCTGCCGACTGTAAGCCAATTGCAACAAGGTTACATTATTCTCCCAAAGATGAACAATTCACTGAACTCGAATGTGGTCCAGTTATACAGATGGGGATTTATAGAACCCCAACCTTCCTTTAGAAGGCTCAGGCACTCGTGACGAACTCCACTCAAAGTCAGGCCATCACTTGTGTATTTCTCGCTACAACTAGATAAGATGCTTGGAAACATATCACATCATGAAGTGTATAGCACTCCACATCTCACGAGCGCCTACCATCAAATTCTGATGATGTAGATAAACCCTACGTAGCTCTCGAAGTTTGCTCTTTCAATTTAGCCGCATAACACCCGAAGTGAAAAACGGGGTCGCCTGTTTTCGACGCAGTGTTGTAGGTTATTAAATATAGAAGGGCGTAATCAAGCCATATCCAGAAATAATACGTCCTATACACCAGCTGCAAACTCCATGTGACACAAAAACGAAGCAGAGTAGTAGGAATGTTCGCAATCATTCTCTGACGAAATTAGTCTGCCGGTCAAGACCCCCACATTCAATTAATGCGTGAAGATATGTTTTTGATACTTTTAAGGCGCTAGGAAATGCGAAAATCGTCATTAGCGATTATGGCGCGCAGGTAGTCTAGGCAGATGTACGTGACAGTACCATTGTGACCAGATAGTCTTTCTATGAGAACTCTGAATACAAGCGAAAAAACATTCCGCTGTCGAAAAGTAAGCCTACATTATCACTGAAGCACTGCGCACATAGCCATTGGGCCCCATTGATGATATTTCAAACCTATCACAGATCAGTAATCAGTCGCCTTCATGTTCAAAGAAACTCGAAAGGGAGGTTGAGTTGAGTGAAAAAACAGAGCGGGAAAATCGAAACCTCTGCGTCAATTTCGACGTCACCTACAGTAAGGATGACCGAGTTGTTGATAACCCATCTCGCAACGTTTCTCCAGCAGTTATAGCAACGGGGAGCTTAAGCAAATTCTCATCTTCCGCAATAAGCTCAACCGCCATTATTGATTTCCTTTTGCGATTGCCCGTACCGGTACGTCATCAACTAGCCATGAACTGCCCATGCCAGCCATTTTAACCGTGGTCATGGCGCACTCCCAAGAGAACTCAAGAGAACTCGCTAAATTCCCTTCTGATATGGACGTAGCCACAAATCATACAAACGTATATAACGCAATCGAACGGCCAAGTCCACGCGCCACGCTCCTCAATCCAAAAATCTCAGACTTACCCACTTGGAGGCGGTCCTACTGGAGTCTTTCCCCTCTTTGTGGTCTTTCTTGTTCACTTCTACTAACTGCACTCCACACAGACGGGCGTTCATTCATGCACACCGTTACACAAACGAAACATCACTATTGTTGGTTGGTTACTCCTGGACCCATCTTACTGAAGGCATACGATATATCATCAAAACAGGAGCCACTTGCAAAGGTGGAACTTGTGATGTGCAATCCGCCCACACTACCCACGCCGGTAAGTCAGTTAATCAGCGATAAACCATGTACCGAGAGTGCACTGTTTCCATCATCGTCATCATCATCATCAGAAACAGCAACATCAGTGTTGACACTGATGCCCTAGTGTCATACAACAATAAAGTTCATACAATTGTATTCAAGCCCTGAGTGAAAAGAATACAAAGATTGGGTGAGAGAGGGGCCTAGTGCTGACCTACCGCATCATCATCATCGACAGCATGACATCAGTGTTAAACGCTGATGCTTCACTGCCGCCTACCACAAACATTCTGAGGTGCCTACACCGCCAAGTGCTCAATCAGCCTGAAAAAAAGAACGCCACTAACATCAATCAGCCGCCATTTCTTGCAATGTCTCCAGTCAAGCGCAGGGTGGGTCACGGGGACCCAACCAACTTCTGTGGAGAAACTTCACAAGCCACCAGCCCAGAAGAATAAGTATTCCCAAGCTTCTGGGGCAAGTGCAGTCAACATCACTGACCGACCAACACAATCGAACACACTATTGAAGTCGGTGAATATCAGAACTGCGGGTCGTTTGTACAAGTTTCGATGCACTGACACCTGGCGGAGTGTAAGGTGGGGTCGATACCCGGTCGAAATCCCACTTGATGCTCACAGGCCGAAGATTGGCGCCGAAGAATCAGTGACGCCAGAAGTCTTGTTACAGGGGTAAAACTAACACCTCTGTGGTTACCACATTCACTGTGAGTACGCATTCTGAAAATGGGCACTATTATCAATTCACCTCAGTTATCTTGGACGGTATCTTTCTCCCAGATAAACCCAAATGGGCTGAACGGGCGCTGATTGAGGAAAAACACCCATCATTGAACAAAGCAGGTGGAAAGGCGTCAGGCCAGCAGTACAATGACACTTGAGTAGACACTTCTGAGGTTGAAAGGGGCTCCATATTCACAATCCGCCATTCTGAGGTAGGCCAGTATTTGGGATTGGAGGTAGCAGGTGGCCAGCTGAATTGCCACTCGGAATACTGTGCCCATCGGTCCAAACGTTCTGCTTTGCTGCATATCAGGGAGCCATTCTAGTCCCTGATTGTTTCGCCAACTGGCTTTCGGGGAGCAGTCGAAAAAAAACAAGTGCAACACCCTGAGGACGTTCCCAACCTTTTCTCCATCTCGCATTTCTTCGGCCTCTCGGGTCCACCAAACTTCTCGGCCTGCACGGACACTCAGTTTAACCTGGCGTCGGATGATTCATCGGGTGGGGTTGTGATTGTGGCCAGAAAAAATTTGTCGCTGGGCCTCCATCAATGTCACGGTCTTACTACAGATTTAATGTTCGTATGATATACCAGGATATATCTTCCTGGTGGCCGTTAATATCCTATATCGAACCGTCCGACGAGCGCTCAAGAAGCCGGTCCTGATAAGTTCGTTTGATTTCTGGGTTTACTAGCTTCTTAATGGCTAAGCGAAGCGTGTGCGCTTTGTGTAGACATGAAAAGCGCAACAGAAGGCAGTAACGCGCGAATGCGTGATCGACCCTCGCCACCGATAAGTGACGATGATGTAGCCCATTTGGATTCGGGATTGATTCGTTGGTGGACACCACGTCGTCAAGCGATTTCCGCTGTTCGTGAAATTAGTTCTGCAAACGAAGTCTATGGTCGAACACATCCGAAGTAGACTATTTCCGTTGCCCGGACGTCTCATATCCAAACAGAGATGACCGCCAAGTTGGGTTTAAGCAGCCCTTAATCTACCTACCTAACATCCAAGCTTTGGCCCATTGTAAAAAAGTACATAGAGCACCACAGAAGTTATCTTTGACGGATTCAGAACTACAATCAGCGGTAAGCAGAAACAATAAAGAAAGGTGCAGTGGACAATAATTTCTCGAGATTTACTCACAGACATCGCCACATGAACCGCGCCGGACAGACTATCAACAAGTATCCGATCAAGTATAGACATTTCTACACGATCGCTCAATATAAAATCAACTCGGTTGTATCCGGCTGCAGCGGCCTCCGCGTCACCGGAGGTGCATAGTCGATTCAGTAACAGTGCTTGCGTAATATACATTCCTTTCCGACAGACAGCATATATCAATGCAGAGGATATCCAGTGTACAAGCGACATCAATCTGCCGCGCTGCTTGCTTCGGTGTGCGAACATGAAAAGCAGCTAAGCAGATCGGCTTTCGGAGTGCGAAAACTGATTTTGAAGTGTTTGGGATTGCTATTGAAGTCGGACGTGCAGGAGCTGCAGTTGAGTGGGATGCACAATTTCTATCACCGGAAAGCAGAAGGGATATAGCCAAGCATGTGAGTATTGTTATGACCAGTTTGTTAGGGGAACTGGGCAACTGCACATTGAAGGCGATAGCCTTGATGCACAGGTGCCATTGACTGCGACGTCTGTCAGTATCACTCACCATCGATACGTCCCCATCCATGGAGCCATCATTTGTCAACCTAGCAGAGTCTGTTGGATTGTGTCATCACACATCGCTGCAAGGTCACACTGTCCATTTCTCACTCGCTCCCAATCAGTACAGGGGAGGGTGGAAAGGCTCTGGTATGCGGAGCACACGCCCAAACCACAGCAAAGTAGGAACCGTGAGTAATTTATCCACCACGGGAAACTAACGGTTTCACGGATTGATACACAGGATCAAGGCTCTTGCCCAAGTTTCCATCTAGGTTTCCACCTAGGCCACCAGAACGTATACAACTGCACAAGTAAGCAATTTTATTTACCATGTCGATCGAATTTTCTGCAAGTATGAGGTTTGCGTTTGGCCCAACTCAACTCGGACAAACCTAATACTAAAACAGCTAGTCAACACTTCGTATCCACAAACTATGCACCGCTACGGGCAACAGAAGCTGAACACAGCAAATGCCTTGATGCCTTCGATGGACAAGCTTGTTCCCTAAGGAACCTCCAGGAGAGGCTCTCAGTAAGAAAAGAAAACGAAGGTATTACTGCCAAAAGAGAAAAAACACATTCCCTCAATTCGGCATCATCAACAAGCAAAAGGAAAATGTCAACCATATATACTAGATCGCAAAAAGAGCTTGAGCCATACAAGTGACCGTAAGATTTCAAAGGTGTGGTCACTCACCAAAAACCAGCTAGTTGTTCGTTTTTGGCAGCAGACCCATAACACCTTGACCTTGATTGGTCAAACACTAGTCAAGTAATCTTCGGCCCCAACTGTGATGCCGGCAGGGCGACAAGGCACAATTCTTAGTCCCTCAGACCGAAGGGACGATAGACCCTGAGATCTCACGGTCGAGCAGCTACATCCACTGCTGCGACCAAGCGTTCCATTGTTCGGTGAAAGCATACGCAGTGCGGAATCCATCGATGGGCTTTTTTCCAGCCTAAAGTTTTACGTTGTTCCGGTGAATTTTGAATCTAATTGGAAGAACCATCCAGGTTGTATCTAACTCCCACAGAGAGATGAATCTCCCGGTTGTATCCCCTAAGCAGCATTACGTCTAACATTTAGTTGTTAATACTTAACATTCAATCTGTGTACCAGGTCTGTAGCGTTCTAGTATCGTCCAATCAAGTTGTTCGTTAGATCTTTTACCTGATGCCCACAGCACGTGCGAAATTTCTAAATGAGCGCCAACGCTAGATGTTGATCTCCGATTCGGATGTAGTATTCAGCAGAATACATACTACTTTGGGAATTACTCGCTTCACAACGCTGTTTGGAAATCGGAAAAACCATTGTTGAGGGTTTTATTTCTCCTTTTGATGTGCAGATGCAAACCCCAAAACACTGCAGCTTTCGTGGGCTATGCCTTAGAAACACAATGGTCTTATCTGCAAACCCTTTGCGAGTGGGATGAAATGGTTTCACGCCAAAGTGTTGCATTTTGTTGTATGCATGCTCAAACAATAAATCAACTCAACCTGCATTCATTTTGTCGCGAGTTGTCTTATTTAATATTTTAGCGCGCCTAAGACATCGAAATTGTTGTGCTGTTGCCTCAGAAGTGGCCTCGGACATGTTTGTTGAGAAATTTGGAGGTGTATCCACTTTATCCTTCACGGCTTTGGAGCAGGGATAAATATGCGTTTGGTTTGGTTTGATCTTCACCGATATACCGAGCCACCAAAAGTGCTGTCGGATGAACTATTGGGTGTATGGGCAGAACAGGCAGACGGCACAATAAGATGGCCCCTGCTTTTAGGCCCTCGCACAAATCAAAAGGAATGAAACGTTTTGGTGGGTACCACGCTCATCTGAGAAATATTATTTACATAGTGAATGTCGGGTATGGTGGTCACGGTGCCGTCATCGCGACGCCGTACTTCGGTTCGTGGACAGCCCGTACATGAACATCTTGGATGAGCTGTTTATGGTTGTCATTGTAGTTAGGATATTCTTGGGTCCATCGAGGGTCCACAATGGCTCTTTGCTGCCATTCAAACGAGGTAATAAGACCGTCGAAACTGGAAATAGTGTCCAAAATGTTTGCTAGAAAGTACTTTGATGTAGGTTAGAATGCCGACCGAAATAACAGAGTCGAAAATTGTCATGATTCCTAACTACTTCACTGTGGCGTCACTGCCCAATTTCAAAACCCATAATCGATATTTAGTTGTAGATAATTGGTATGCGGTCGATGCGAACTGGTGTGGACTTGTGTAAGTATGAGGGACGTGTATTGGCAAGTGTCAGCAGCCAAGGCAGCTCGGAGCTTGCAGAGACATAAGACCAGAGGTTCCAGTGTCTTTGCGTGTTTGTGTAATCAGTTGACCTCAGAGTGGAGCTGTTACAGTTAATGAAAAGCATTGAGCTTCTGACGTGTCATATCGCGTGCATCTGGTGAGTCTCGTCCGGCATTTTTGCTTTTCTATCAATCAGTCTTTCGATTCTTGGGGAAATCGCTTGCGATATATGCCACAGCAAAGGCAAGCTCGGGAGGGGAACAGGCGTCCGAAAAAGTTGCTTTCACTTTAAATTTTCCTTTCCTCATTGGAGAAGGTGGATTCTGAAGTTCATTACGTGGAAGGAGTGTATTTTATGGAGAATGTAATCCCTTGCATCGTTGTGGACAGGAGGTGCGGAAGGGGTGAACATATCACGGAAAGATATGGGGGCTTCAAAAGCTTCAGTAAGTAAAGCGGCGTCCGCCGGGGGCGCCATCTCTTCATTCTTTCTCAGTTTCGTCATCGACGAGATAATTAGACGAATGCTGAAATGACCTCTGAACCCAGTTCTCAATTATATTCTGGCCAAAATCCTGTTGAGCTGGATCATGTACGTATCGTTCTAGTCTTCGGAGAGGAGGAAAAGGCGTAGGTGTTTTTGGATGAACTATCCAAATTCATCTTGTCTTTTGGTATGCAGTGTTTACCCACATAGTGCCACATTATCATAATTTTCATTCCCAAACGGTGGGTTACGTACCGTCAGGCAGGATAAAGCGTGGATTTGTTCGTGGTTGCAGGTAAAGGGATAAGTGGGCGATGGGTTACAGTCAAGAGGAGGAAGTGCATATTTGCGGGTATGCTGCCAAGCTGGGTATTGCAGTTTCATGCCATCAGTGCACTGGAATACGCCGCTTTCCGGACATCGCTGCAACGGGCTTCACTTTCGAGATGATTTAGCTTTGATGTGCGAATCTCTGGGGGAGGGGTATTTTTGGTTGGCCGAGGAAGTACCTAGAGGTAGAGCAAAGCTAATACAAGATCGCAGGCATTTTTCCGATCGCGTTGGAGAGTTAGTGTGGTAAAGCGTTTTATATACATTTGAAGTTGCATTAGTCTTTCTCGCGTGTGTGTGATGGATGAGATCAATCCACGAACCTGCAATGCTCGGGTCGCGTTTGCTAGTTTGATACACCTATGGGGTCAAGGCGGTACGTCCGTGAATATTATATAACGTGTATATCAGGCAGCAGTGCGGGCTGTCCTGCAGTATGTCTGAGACCTGTCCTGTTTGAAAAGCGAAAAAACAAGGCGTTTTCAGGTGTTTGACGACGGTTGCATCAACACCATAGCTCGTGTGGTCCAATGTCGACAAATCCTTAAGGCGACGGTTAGATAGCGATTTTTCGGTTGAGCACTAGGGATTTCGAGTGAACAGTTTGTCCTTGCAATCTCCAGCTATGTCGTTATCATCATCTGAGATAGTGGGATCCCATCAGGTTTGGCTATCTTACTAGCTCATTTTTATTTGGATATAGTCGACATGATAGAGGGAGTGAGGATGGGCTGCAACTCTTAGACATGAAAGGTGAGTTGGATGAAGCCCAGAAGGGTGCCCCTTGTTGGTTACGTTGCTACTGTGGTTGAGTATGCTATGGTTACGGGTTTTGGTGAGGAAGGCTGAGCTGTCGATTTTATTAAGCCATATGGTATCCTCGTCAGAGAGCAGAAATCGAGTGGACTCGGGGTTTTGTGCTTTAAACGAGCGTATTCGACACCAAGGACCTGCCCACTCACTAGATCTTCGCTGTGGCTGCGCCCATGGCTGCACGTTTGAGGACACATGTGCCCTTGGATCTTAAGGCTCAAATCTACACCACTTGGTCTTACGACTGACAGGTATACACCCCCTTTAGCTTTGACTTTTACGTTCGCCAAATAATGCATATTGTTGCCGCATCCCGCTATCGAATCATCGATGTACACAAGACTCCCTCGATATCACCAATCGGACTAATTGGGCAAGTAGTGCGTTTAGCTTTATAACAGTAAGACTTCAGGTCCAGCACAGACACCAGCCGGGGACCGCGGACAAATAGATTTGTCAAGCACTTGGTGAGTTAGCCACTGCCAATTTGTTTACGAATCCTAAATGATATCAGGGAAGATGTGTACGAGTCAAAATTCATCATACATTTTTTCACAAACCCTGTCGGTTAAAAAACGGAGAACTGAAGTGACCACACCGGTGCAACCAATAAAGATAAACATGATTTGTTAGAGGTGGTTGTGCATTTTTTAGGCGTGGGGTTGCAGGTAGACGATGTATGGATATGAAGGACCGCCGTTGGTCATTGCATCAGTCTATTATGTATAGGTGAGTCACTATAGGGAGCTGCAAGCACATGCACGTACCAGGCAGTCACTGTAATTAGCCTCGGCGGGTGACCTCAAATACAGTTACGGGTATGACCGGCCGTTGTTGGCCAGTGGACTCGGCTACTGGGCATGGTTGTTACCTCGTAGTCAGCGGTGCACATGGACGCAGGCCTGGCAATTGCGATAAGTACCCAAGGTAGGCTATATCTATTACAGTTACGAGCAGGATGGACCGTCGCTGGTCGTTAGATTAGATTATCACGCATAGTTGAGGCCGCAATTTTATCGGCCAGAAAAGATAGTCAAGGTAGATCAAATCGAGTACAGTATGGTGTCCCTGTTCGCCATTAGATTAGGTGTGTGTGCATATTTTTAAGCCTTACATTCATCGGTTCGTATAAATACTGGCCCGGTGTTTTTCATAAGTAGCAGAGACAAGCGGTAACGCGTACAGTTACGGGCATGATGGGCCGTCGTTGGCCGTTAGATTAGATTATCACGCATAGTTTGGGCCTCATTTTTACCGGCCCTCATGGATACTGGCCTGTTGTTCAATAGAGGTAGCAGAGATAAGCGGCATCGTGTACAGTTTTTGGTATGAAAGACTGTCTTTGCCCATTGGGTTATGCTACTGTGCATAGATGAGTTCCCATAATTAGCATCGCACATAGACGCGGGCCTAGGAGTTACAATAAGTATTCGAGATGAGTGACAGGGCGTAGAGTTACGAGAATAAGGGACCGTCGTTTGTCGTTCGATTGGGTTGCCACGCATAAGTGAGGCCCCATAATTTGCGTTGCACATAAACACGGACCCAGCAGTTACGACCGCTTTTTGGCGGTTACCAAATAAAGGGCGCCATATTCATAATAGGACTGGTACGTGCAGCTATCTCGTGACGCTGTATTATCTACAGGTTAATTATGCGCATCTGGAATTCACATTAGATATTCTGTAGATTTTTTTGCTCTTAATGAACACCGAAGAATGCCCAAAATATGCCAAGGTGCGATTTCGTGCTTTATTTTGCGTAAACAAAACGCGAATCGATGATGGACCGCGACCTTTAAATTTCGCACACTTAAGCAAAATGCTACAAGCAACGTGTCACCGGAAGGTGCAGATGGATTCGACTTACCCGTTAGAGTCACACCTTCGAGAACCCTATAGTTTTGGCGAAAATAATTTGGAGGTGATTCTAGTCAGCGGCCTCGGTAACACAAAATGATCAAAAAGCGCGCGTAAATTATGGTTGGCTAAATTGGTTCGACATGTCAAGTGTTAAAAGTTCATGAGGTAATACTAATGCATGTCGTGTCTATGAGGTAGAGATGGTAGTACAGTGGAGGCTTAGAGAAGGGAATATTTAGGCCGGTATACAGGAAGTACGCCGCCCCTCCAATTCCAGCTTGGATTTCCTAGACTACGTTCACTCAGTCCCTGACAAAAGCGGCAACGCGAGGCACAAATGGCACAGTGGACTATAGCCAAAGTCGCTTGCCACGTTCCTTTATGCCTTTCATGGTGACCGAGCTCCTGTGTCTAACCCACTCCCTCTAACGTGCAAACCCTCCGTATATCTCTGACTAATGAACCGTCGGGATTCTTGAGCACCACCGTCCTGCCCCACCCATCCGACCCAGGTGTAGTGGCTATCACAATTCTTTCGGTCACCATGCTTGTGTTGTCCTCCAAGTGTCAATACCGGATTCCCGAATCATATGTTTCTTCTGAGAGTCGCCTAGTTATGCAGCGATTGGAGCAGCCGAAGGTATTCTCTCAGCCGGCGGCGCCAGAACGTGTCGGTCATCAACGGACTCTGTCTCCTCTACCGATTATAGCGGTGTCGTAGTCTTGGATCTTCGTCACTAGGGACGAATGGCACTCGTGGTAGCAACAGATGGGTAGGGGGCCAATATATCAATGTTATCAGGGTCAACTAGCACTAGTACCAACGGGTGATTGTTCAGTATTCGTCCCAATTCCGTTAGATATGTCGCCAACTATTCTTCTGTAAATAACCGCTCCGGAGCAACTGCACCTAGAATACACCGATCCGACCATATCATCCTCTCCCAGGTGACACTTCTGTGGCTAGCATTAGGGGCGTTAAAATACCAGTCAAGTTGCTGTCGAAAGATGCCACTTTACAGGTGAGTGTATTCGCTAATTTTGTGCAATTTGGTTTCAGGTAGAACATGAGGTTGACGAAAACTCGGGGACTGCGCCTAGTCGATGACCCCCAAGGAGGGCAAAACCGGTCGCGAGCTGTCGGGAAATTTTCAGGGACCTTATGAATTGTGCATTACAAATATAGCGTTCTACTCACTGGTGCCACTATTGTAGGGAAGTTAGGGTAAGTGATAAGTTCGACGGGGAAATAGCGCTAACGTATAGGACCAAACGAAAACCGTATATCGAATTGAACCTTTTGAAGAGGCAAACCGAAATTGCGGCAGAAACCAGGTTTGTCAAATCCGAACGAAAGATTCGTCGGGGGCCGTCCCAGAGACGGTTAGGGTCAGGTGAAAAATTTGCTCGTAGTTGCGATTGCAGACTCGAGGGGGCGATAGGTTGCGGTCAAGATTCTGAAGAAAGCAGTTGCGGGATTGTCACCACATTGGGTATGGCAGCGCCATGCCATCATAGCACTGATATACTTTGGTTTGTGGACAGCCCCGTAACGGTTGTCAAGACTGCCGCAATCGGAGATCGGATGGGCGTTTCCGTGTCAGTGGGATCTGGATTAGGCGGGGAGAGTGACCAGATTGACTAGGCCAGAGCAGGGTCACGTATACTTTCCCTTCCGTCGGAGGATCATGTGAGTGTGGACCGGGGACCAGCCACACTAAAAGAATAAAGGTTGTACGGAGCGTTTGGGCAACTACGACCAAAGTTTGAAGCTTGGCAAGAAGGGGTACTGAGGAGGCAATAGGATGAAAACAGTATTGTCTAGTGAGTGTCAGGAGGCATAAGATAAAACGGTGTCAGGAGACGAAAAAATTCTGAAGGGGGACGATATCACGCTAAATGGACCCAGAAAAGTGTGGATATGTTTGCTGACCCAGAAGCCTATTACTGGCTAGGCCAGATTGGGTGCCTAATTTGAAGAAGATAGGGACTTTGTCGCTGAGTTAGCTAGCAGGGAGGCTAGTTATTGGACTGTTTCGAACGGGCGATTTCATGGCAGTAGTTTTTAGCTTATCAAATGAATCCGAATATGGGGTCTCCGTTGTGCAAAGAGAGGGATAATGTGAAAAAGGACAGCATATAAGTAATAAGTTGTCTGCCAGCAGCTTCCGAGATAATGGATGAGAGCCGAAGTTTAGCTGAAATCTACGTCAACTTAACAGGAAGATAATCGTGAGGACCCCCAGTCACCGGGTGACTGCTGTAAGCCCAAAGAAACGAATGGTGCGTGGCGAGAAACGGCGATTAGGTACTAGTTGGGACTGCTGGTACACAGGAAATAACAAGTGTTTTGTATTTTATATGTACATGATGGCTTCAGAGAACGTGTGCTTCAGAGAAGAACCTATGCGCTATATCTGGATGATGAAGTGGTCTCGGTGTGGTGCGACCCAACTGAGACGAATGTGGCAGCTCCCTGCACGTCGAAGTTTGCCGTAAGCCTTGTACAGTACCTTCAGACTACCCGATGGATAGGTATAATTTAAATCAAACGAAAGGACTTCGAATAAGCTTGCAAGAAAATTTCTTCAATGTCTGCAGACAACGCGGCATAGTTCAAACGAAATCGTAGAGAAACCCCGGTAATGTCATTCGTCAAATATTAGAGCATAAACAGCCATTCAGCGATAGTTTTCCAGACTTTGCCGCAAAATCAAATACTATCCTCACCTTCCCCGGTTTGTGGGGATAAAAACAGGATAGCGAGGGACGAGTCGACGCACCACCCTGCCGACGTAGCCCTTGGCCTTGTGCTCCGATATGATGTCTGTATTAAGCTGCAAGAGATTCTGGTCCTTTGATAAGCGGAGCCGAAGGTACATCATTCGTTTCTTGGCTGCGTTCGTTTTCCGTTGAGTCACGCTAATTACTTTTCCATGGAAGCCGGACCCGATAGTAACTGTTCAAGAGGCTGATTGATTGCTCCAGTAGACATAGCACCCGTCTGTCCCCAATCGACCAAGATTTATCCCTTTGGATCTTTGATCATTAAATTCGAGTTCCAACAAACGTACTGCACCACCCCACAGTCTCCTGCGTACTTAGGCAGTTTGTTGTGGTAGTTTTGCTACCGCCGATACCCGGTGGACCAAAGACGAACCTGCCGAATACTGTTAGTTCTTACTGGTACCGATATCTGTTCTATCACCCAGTTTACATATGATGCCTATTAGAATAGACGCCATTTGGGGTGCGATTCAAAAGAGCGCAATGTTTTGCAGATGGGAGCAGTGACGAAGGAACTCTCGAGAAGGTACGGTTTGTCTCCTCAGGGCAGCTAGTCCGTTAGGTGCACGGTTTCTACATGCGCCTGATAATTATTGTTCAAAGCTGTTGTACTTCTCCTCGGCACTCCATTGATCAAACTAAACTTCAGTTCTTATGAGATACCCTTCAACCCAAACCGGTCAGAGACTTCCAGCGCCACCAATGTCGACTCCGATCCATTGTCTAGAAGTGCATAGCATAGTACAACGCCAGTGGAGCCGACGAGGCACACTGGAAGAAACCCCAAGAATGCTGGCGGAATTTCCACTGAATTTGAGTTTATGTTAGTAGTGGACGAAGTGAGTGGCTTCACGTAGCTGGCTTCACTCAGCTTCACGTGCAGCAAACGATGATGGAGTTTGCCACATCTTGGTACGTCACAGTGATTGGGGTCTCAGCATTCGTCTGCTAGGTGGGTGGGTTCCAGCCAATTAAAGCACAGCTAACGTTCCCTCAGGGCCTAAGTTTCTGCTCTGGAGACAGCCTGAGGTGTGGCACAATCGCATAGGGAGCGATGGGCCCTACACATTGGATCACTCGGAGCCTTGGATGCAGCAGCATTAAAGTGTAGACGACGGAGCTCCCTGAGTCGAATAATATGATCCACACCCCTACTGGACACACCTTAGGCGCCACTCGCTACAAGTCCATACAAGTTTGTCGCTGCGGAGAGTGTTCTGTCGGGGAACTGAGCCAGCTGGCGAAAGGGCGGTTCTTTCTGGAATATTGTCAGCTAGCTTTGCTCACTCGTTGGAGATACCTGAGAAGTCGCATTACAATCTCTTTCAGGTTTGTCAGACAATTCAAATCGGC
This sequence comes from Opisthorchis viverrini, assembly GCF_000715545.1. NCBI lineage: Eukaryota > Metazoa > Platyhelminthes > Trematoda > Opisthorchiida > Opisthorchiidae > Opisthorchis > Opisthorchis viverrini. Next base: position 652,874 of record NW_008751716.1, read on the forward strand.
AGTGTATCCCATTTGGCTGAGGACGATCTCGTAACTATGCATTTCACGTACCAGCATCCACCGTGCGTCGGCTTCCTCTGCAGCAATGTGGCTAAGTCATGGGGCCACCCAAACTCCTTAGGAAGGATATCAGTTGCCTTTACGAAGCCGTCGCAACAACAGTGTTCTATTGCTGCCTTGGCTTCGCCAGTGCAATGGTGGACAAGATATATTAGTCGCTGTGTGTCGCCAACATTTCTGCTGGCGACGTTCACCTGGAAGATTTTCATGAACTTTCAAAACTCACGTCAAATTTAGCTGCTTGTATCTCGGTAGCACCACGGTTGATATAAGAGATTGCAAGAAAACTTTGTCGCGCATAAATGCATCATTTAGAGTGCCAGACTCCTGTTTCGCGGTGATGCCATCCGAATGTAATTCACTCTCCGATGAGCAGTTCTAGTAAGTTTTCAGGCGTAGACTGGCCGGCGCTTTACAGTTATCACGAACCGGCAATTCTCCCCCTAAAACGTCTCGCTCAAAGTTGGCGTCTAACAGCCGTGCAGAAAACCTGATAGACTTAACGCTACTAGTTTTACTGGCCTTTGGTGGGCAATGAAATGAGGAGACGAAATATAGTCTGGGATGTGGACGGCGTGTAACGAACGTCGAAAATTTCTCCAAGAGGCGATTGCGTTTGGCTCTTTTACACGCTTTGCTTCTAAGATTATGCATCTTCGTTGGAGTTAGTCTTCACAAGGTCTAAGGGAAGCGGAACTAATTGAGTGTTGTAGAATACTTTAACGTCTTTGGGAAAGCCCAACTGAGTGAGCGCAAAGTCACAAGCCAGAAACTGTGGACTCGTAAGATTTATCAATAAAACGAGGCACTCAAATTATGGGAGTTTCAGTTTGAATTGTTTTAGAAAGTGTTGCATACCCAAGGAAAGTCCGGGGAAGACGGTAAATCGATCTTAACTAGTGATACACCTGCGGATAATGCGCTTAAACACAAAATGGTAAAAAAACGCGCGGAATAGATGGTTGACCAAATTGTTTCGGCAAAGCAAAGATTAAAAATTAACATTGGATCACAAACGCATATTGAGTCTATGAAGTAGGCGGAGTGAACGGCAGGTTCATACAAGGCAAGTGTAGGACCAGGGGAACTGAAGAACGAAAGTGCTGGCTGGCTGTGTTACGTATTCATTTGTTTGCTTGAGTTACATTGGACCAAACCCGAACCTCATGCTTGCAGACGACTCAGTTGACGTCGTGGAAAAATTGCTTAGTTGTATACGTTCTGGTGGCCTAGATGGAGATTACTCAAATAGAAAGGCCAGAATGTCTTAATCATTTCGTGACATATATGTCACCGACGTGAAGTCAGTTGGTAAAGGCTGCTTCCAGATGATCTAGCGAGTCCTTGTCTACATTTAGCGGACGAGTTGAAATCGTGTAGTTCAAACACCGGTGCCCTCCAAATGGATGTAGGCGCTGCAAACCAGTGATCGTTGGACTGGCACCTTCTTCTGAATGATGAAAGGTGCTTTCATATGACATTTGAAGAAGACTCAGCGGATGCCTTTGTCATGCATAGTGAGAAAGCACCAGAAAACATCACGGAAATAGATACCAAGAGGATTTGGGTATCTGGGTCTCCTCGAGCTTGTCCTTCTCACTGCATCATGACGAATCGACCTAAAAGGCGTTCGCCATTTTGCGGATGATTCGGCGCACCCTCTCCCGTATTACTCGCATGACTTTCCAAATACGTCAAACCGCTTCTTGAATATGCCAACTAAGTTGTCTACTCAGGACGCACGGAAGACGTAGCCCTTATTAAGCGTGTCCAGCGAGTTGCTACTCAGCTGCCTTTTATGCGCGCACACTGAAGCAAGCGGTGAGGAGGTAGCTGTCGCTCGTACGCTAGATTTTCTCAGTAGTCATAAAAAAATTCAGTGTACATTCATTTTTCACACCTAATCAGTAACCTTCAAGATGTTGTAGCTTTCAAGAATTCCATTCTACTTTGCGAATACTGAGAGGCATCAAATTCTGTCAGATCGTCGTTTAGTTGAACTTAATTGCCTCAGTAGGTTTCGAATATCCTGAGCTAATCTCCAGAAATCTGACTTTTGTGACATGAGTAGAATCTGAAGCTTTTCTTGTTAATCTTTTGAAGAAAATTAGAAAGTTACCAGGCACAGCCGACCCTAGAAAACTCGAATTTGTTATTCTCGAATAATTTGGTAAACTCGCGCATTCCCCGGAAAGCATTAGGGAATCCCCAATAATTATCTTCAAAATGTGATGACATTTGTTTGCCTCATCCGCATATCTCAATTAGTACGTGCACCACTGTGGAAACTGATGTAGTCCGTATATTGCCGTTACAGCCACCCGTTATTTCTCAGTGCTTCTTTAGTTACTGAACACCCGTTTATTATCGAGGTCAGAAGGAAGAATCGATAAAAGTATCATGGTACTAGAATGCGCAACGTCAGTGTGGTCAAAAGACTTAAAGGTGTTATCGTGGACGCAATATCATCCCTTGAGTTCTGCACAGCGACGGATGTGCTTTGCGGAGTGGGTTGTAAGCGCTCAGCTGTAGCACCCTTCCGGTGCCTAGCTGCCATGCCACCCGAAGGAAGCACGAGGGCTAGGATACTGCCAGGTTGCCCAAGCCTAGACAGGGGAAGTCGAGTGGCGGAGGTCGGATTCGAACCACGAACCTTCCGGTCAATAAATTCGCACTCTAACCAACTTGGGCCACTCGCCCAAAGTAAAGTCACGTGTGTATGTCTTACCGATCATGAGTGATTTTTAGCAGCGAGATTTCCTTTGGCATTTGGTCAGTCCGTCAAAAAGTGTCAGGTGATCTATCACCACAGTTTATTCTGTGTGCCTTCAACCTGCAAGGCGGTTTGCGCCTATTTTCATTATCCCCTTCAAGCAGTTTGTGCATGAGCTGCGTGTTGTGAGAATCGTAGCACTTGATAACTGCAAATAGAAGGAATTTTTGGCTACGTTTCGGTTCCCCAAAGTTGGGTATTCTTCTTCCTGAATGATAACGGTTCTATAACAAACACTTCGCGCTTTATCCGTGTGTTATCCACTCAGGGTTGCGGCAAGTGATGCTTGGAGTTTTGAAAGCCGCAAATCTGTGGCTCTCCAGGGTAGCGAAAATACACGGTAATAGAATGTGACTTCCTGGCGCTAGGCGCTTCAGAGTAGCGGAGGGTATGAATCGGGGGATTTAATTCCAGAAGGCTCGAGTTTATCCTTCTCAAGCCTGTATATCAAGCATTCTGCGAGTACATTCGGTGTGTTCCGGCAACGTGCGTTATATCAGGCTCAAGTAAACGGTATCGTTTTCTCCAGCGAACGGCACAAAATACATCATGTGAGGCTACGGTCACCTCGCACATCGCTTCTGTCACTCGTGCCTGTATATCATTCTGCGAGTACATTCGGTGTGTTCCGGCAACGTGCGTTATATCAGGCTCAAGTAAACGGTATCGTTTTCTCCAGCGAGCGAACCAAAATACATCATGTGAGGCTACGGTCACCTCGCACATCGCTTCTGTCACTCGTCGACATATATATATATATATATATATATATATATATATATATATATATATATATATATATATATATATATATATATATATATATATATATATATATATATATATATATATATATATATATATATATATATATATATATATATATATATATATATATATATATATATATATATATATATATATATATATATATATATATATATATATATATATATATATATATATATATATATATATATATATATATATATATATATATATATATATATATATATATATATATATATATATATATATATATATATATGTCGACGAGTGACAGAAGCGATGTGCGAGGTGACCGTAGCCTCACATGATGTATTTTGTGCCGTTCGCTGGAGAAAACGATACCGTTTACTTGAGCCTGATATAACGCACGTTGCCGGAACACACCGAATGTACTCGCAGAATGCTTGATATACAGGCTTGAGAAGGATAAACTCGAGCCTTCTGGAATTAAATCCCCCGATTCATACCCTCCGCTACTCTGAAGCGCCTAGCGCCAGGAAGTCACATTCTATTACCGTGTATTTTCGCTACCCTGGAGAGCCACAGATTTGCGGCTTTCAAAACTCCAAGCATCACTTGCCGCAACCCTGAGTGGATAACACACGGATAAAGCGCGAAGTGTTTGTTATAGAACCGTTATCATTCAGGAAGAAGAATACCCAACTTTGGGGAGCCGAAACGTAGCCAAAAATTCCTTCTATTTGCAGTTATCAAGTGCTACGATTCTCACAACACGCAGCTCATGCACAAACTGCTTGAAGGGGATAATGAAAATAGGCGCAAACCGCCTTGCAGGTTGAAGGCACACAGAATAAACTGTGGTGATAGATCACCTGACACTTTTTGACGGACTGACCAAATGCCAAAGGAAATCTCGCTGCTAAAAATCACTCATGATCGGTAAGACATACACACGTGACTTTACTTTGGGCGAGATGGCCCAAGTGGTTAGAGTGCGAATTTATTGACCGGAAGGTTCGTGGTTCGAATCCGACCTCCGCCACTCGACTTCCCCTGTCTAGGCTTGGGCAACCTGGCAGTATCCTAGCCCTCGTGCTTCCTTCGGGTGGCATGGCAGCTAGGCACCGGAAGGGTGCTACAGCTGAGCGCTTACAACCCACTCCGCAAAGCACATCCGTCGCTGTGCAGAACTCAAGGGATGATATTGCGTCCACGATAACACCTTTAAGTCTTTTGACCACACTGACGTTGCGCATTCTAGTACCATGATACTTTTATCGATTCTTCCTTCTGACCTCGATAATAAACGGGTGTTCAGTAACTAAAGAAGCACTGAGAAATAACGGGTGGCTGTAACGGCAATATACGGACTACATCAGTTTCCACAGTGGTGCACGTACTAATTGAGATATGCGGATGAGGCAAACAAATGTCATCACATTTTGAAGATAATTATTGGGGATTCCCTAATGCTTTCCGGGGAATGCGCGAGTTTACCAAATTATTCGAGAATAACAAATTCGAGTTTTATAGGGTCGGCTGTGCCTGGTAACTTTCTAATTTTCTTCAAAAGATTAACAAGATAAGCTTCAGATTCTACTCATGTCACAAAAGTCAGATTTCTGGAGATTAGCTCAGGATATTCGAAACCTACTGAGGCAATTAAGTTCAACTAAACGACGATCTGA